>NW_027509097.1:14767500-15142500 GCF_051911475.1 Siphateles boraxobius
AAATTTGAGAAAATTTTGATTTCTCTGACCTAGATATGTGTAATTTAAGACTTTTGAAGGCCAACAAAATTGATAATAAATAGCTTTAAAACCATGTCAGTGTACATTAGATTATTTGTCAATACCTGCTCTCTCATCTTAATCTTTCTTTTTCTCTCAGTCTCCTTATCCTGCCGTATTTCTTCCCCACCTAAAGCTGAACTTAGACTGATAGTCTTTTCATTTTCGTCTGTGTCAGTGAAGAAAGTAAACATTGGCTCAACTGATGAGTTTTATGAATCATTTTCTTACAGTAGATAAGTTAATTTACTCAAGGCTACAAGATCAGAATTGCCAATAGAAACCTTCTACAAGCTTTGGAATTTGAAAAGTAATTTTAAATAATACAAATTATAGGCTACGTTTAACGCAGTTAGTGGAATTGGCAGACGTTCCCTTAGGCATACATTGTGGAAACGCGTCAAAGCATTCTCAGGTATAAATATGTAGCATTAATGCACAGTGACCCCTAAAATCGACTGGATCCGTCTACGGCGCGGAACGTCAGCGCCACGTTTTTGATGCGTCCCTAGCTCGGCGTCAAAGTCCACTGGAAGCGTCTCAGATGCGTTTCAGCAGCGGAGCGTTGGTCTCCACAGGGTGTTTTATTTAGAAAATCGACCGGATCCTCTATGCCGTTCTGTGTCTGACTTCCTGCCTGTTACGATGTACTCTGTGCTGCTTGACGCGGCAAGCGGCGAAAATAGACCTGCTACCTATTCTCTGTGGAGCGGAGAGACGCTTCTGGGACGCTTCTGAGACAGCTGGTGGACTTGAGAGTATTGACTATAATGGCCGCTTTTTCTCCGGCATCCGCGACGCTGACGTTCCGCGCCGTAGACGGATCCAGTGAATTTTAGGGGTGACAGTGATTTTGAACGAATATTTAATGTCGATAATGGTTATATAATGTTAAAACTAATCCTGCTATTGATGTCTTTGTAAGACTGCCGACCCTATAGAACAGTGGCAAGGGAAAACAATGTCCGGCAAAATATCGAACATTAAACTAACTTTACCACGCTCAACCACCGTGAGTGCATTTCACGCATTTATAATCACTCTCGTTCAGCGGGGAGGAAGGGAGGTTGGTCGGCCAGTCGGTCCATCTCGGGACCAACGAGATTCGTTGAGATTAATGAATCTATTTATTTAATGATTTATCTGAGGTGCCGGAACACAGTTCCGGCCCACTTTAACCCCTGGATGTGGGCCCCCACCACCTTCCACTCTTATCATATACGGTATAAGATATGGGCATAGAGGCCCACATCTGGTGCCATGTAACCTAATAGGGATTTTTACAAAATAACAAAACCGATAAACAAATAAATCAATGCAAATTGGATAACATTAGACAACTTATTGGACCACATTGCTTTTGCCTGTTTTACATACACAGTTGATATAAATATTACCAAAATGGCATTAAGTGATTTAAGCAATCATTCAAGACAAACTAATAAAATAACAACAAAGGACAAGAAATTAATCAAATAAAACCTACCATCAATATAATATAAAACCTGGTTTCACAGACAGGACTTAGATTAAGCCAGGATGAGTCATTAGTTCAATTAGGACATTTAAGTAGCTTTTATACACATTGGTGTGCATCTTGAGACAAAACAATGACACTGACTTATTTTAAGATATGTTGCTTTCAGTTAAAACACTTCAAACATGCTGTCACAAATGGATGCAGGAAACGGATGATGACGATGAAAATCAGCTTTAAAGTCTTTAATAATCCACTCAGAAGGTAATTGAAAACAAGGCAAGAAAATGAACACAACCGTCATGGGTAAACGTGAATGGACAAATGAACACTGAAAATACTACAACTTAAATATACATGCAAACAAGGATAATCACACACATCTGAACAGAATGAATAATCATCAGTAACCATTGTGACTAAAGAGTGGCGGGAAATTAGAACAAAGGAGACATGTCAGGGTTCCCGCGGATCCTTAAGTCTTAAATTAGATTTTTTAAATATAAGGCCATACATAGTCTTATAAAGTCTTATTTTTACTTATGAAAGGTCTTAAATTTTAGATGACACTTTGACTTAGACATATCTAAATGCTTTGCAAATTAAAACTATTCTAATTACGTATTATTTTTTATTATTCTATCTTTGCGGATTTGCTTGTTCACGTGACAATTCGCATCACATTCGCGGCAGAATAACGTCTGTCTCCTGCACGCGAAACAGGAGAGAAGAAAGTTGTTAAATGTCAGTTCAGTTGTAAGTTCATTCTTTGTGCGTGGGGTGTGCAATGTGTATTGTCTATTATGATATTGTAATCATTGTTTTAACGATGTACAAGGCACTGTGAGCTGAAATCGCTTTTGTCTATCGTGCTTTCACTTCACTGCGTGATGTGTGCAGTTATATAGGTCCTCAAATTAGTTTTTGTCTTATATTTATATCATATTATGTTCTTATATTATAATATCACATCAGCCATTTTCCCGTGCACAATTGCTAGTGTGATATTTGTTATTCAACAGTTAAATTAACAATAAATTAGGGCTGAAACGATTAGTCGATATTGTCGACAAATATCTTTGTTGTCGAGTAGTCGTTTGATCCCACGTGACCTAATGTAAGGGCGTGCAATATCGCGATTTGACCGCTATGGCGCTGTAGCGCTAGAGTGTAATGCAGCCCTTACAAATGCTATTGGTAAAAGAAAAAACGCGAATTATGACGGAGTGCAAACGAATCCGAACTAGCAAGGTTTGTTTGGGAAAGTTTCACACAACTTCAAAACAAGAATGCTGTCTTGTGAAATACATGCAAGGCAGAACTTGCTTTTCACAAGAGCACAACATGCATGTTGGAGCACTTAAAGAGGAAACATCCCGGCAAAAGAGGAGCCGGTGAGAATTGAGTGTTCTCCAGCTGGAGATAACTAACTAGCGGTAAATCTCTTTATTAGAGAATGCAATACTAATAATAGTAATAATATTATCAATAATAATATAATTGCAGTAATGTGATGATTTATTTTGCATAAAATAAAGCTTGATCGAGCTTAGGAGTCAGGGCTGTTTTTATTATTGTAACACTGTTAGGTATTATAGTCTTATCACTTGCCTGTATTTGGTTCCATAATCATGACTTGCAAAAGGAGTTGTTAGGAAGAATATCGTGGCAGTTACTTTTTCATACTGTAAATTAAAAGGTGAATGAGAACGTCTCTGTCAGCTCAATTGTCATGTAAAAAAAGATTTGCAGATTAATGTTTTACCATTCTTTGTGTCCTGAAGTAAATTTTTACTGAAGTCCATTTTTCTGTTTCAGTTCTAAGCAAAGCAGTGGGCCTATTAAACAATGCTTAGAGAGCATTTGTGTGTGATTTGAGTTGGACAGAAATCTCAAAACTTAAAGAGAATGACCTGCTTAGTTGGCTCAAAGTACATTAAAACAACTATTTCAAAAGCTGAACTGACTTTCATTTGTATATTATAGTAAGAATATGTATCACTCAAATGTTTTAACTAAGGGTGTCACGATTGAAATCGATCGAAAAAATTAAAAAATGGAATCGTCGATGGTGCCACGCCCCCATGTAACATCCGGTCGGCATGCCAAGCGGAAAAAAACACGCGTGTTGAAGTGCTGCGAGCTACAGCCATTCAAAAAATAGCATGGCAACTGCAGATGCAGGAGACCCATCGACAGAACTTGAACCCCCTCCTCTTTCACTGAAGTTGCAGGTGGGGAAGTTTTTTGGGTTTTGGCTCTAGTGAGTTATGTTGACAACGTTCGCACTTCAAAAAAGCCAGTTTGCAGAGATCCCAAGTCTCGCGAAAGTTCCGGGGGTCTCCCGCATATTTATAGCGCCTCTCTGATGCCCGCAAATTAGTTCACATTAGGGCTGCAGCTATCGATTCTTTTTGTAATCGATTAATCTAGCACTTAATCGATCGATTAATCGAGTAATCGGATATTTTTGTGTGTGTTTTATTAACAGAATAGTTATATTAAACTTGTGTCTATTTCAGTTAAAGCTGTTATAAGTTATATACTATAAGTTATATAGTATGCAAGTTATAAAGCTATCTCATATGTGAATTTTCCTTTAAGATGTTATAATATAACCACTCTAAGCATCAAAGCATATTTGTGTATTCTGGTAGTTTAACGCTGAAGAATAGCTGTTACGTGACTTGTTGTTGAACACGCAGTAAAAGCTGACGCACTTTTTTCCCGCTGCGTTTTAACTGAAAAATGAGTACTCCGAATCTTTATTAAAAACCAACAGGCTGGGGACTTTATTTTTTTGTTGTTGTCTGTAACTATTTGGCAGACGTGAAATACAAACCAGGTCTCGCAAAGACTGCAATACAATATTTGTTCCTCCATCACGCCCCGGTGTGTAGAGTGAATGCATGCTGAAATTATTGTTGCGTGGCTACATAAAAGTTTAAGCATATGTGATGCATTGATGCAATTGGTCTGACTGGCGTGTGTGTGTGTGTGTGTGTGTGTGTGAAGAGGTTATTTTTTAGGCTATAACGTTACTCTCTTGCAATTGAACGTGATATTTACGTTTACTACTTAAAAATGTCATCAAAGCTAAAAATCATATCTAGTCAAACCGCATCACGACATCGCTACAAATACAGTATGGGATTAAAATCAGCGAACATCAATAGGCTTAGACTACGTTACATTGTTTCAGCGAGTTAAGTGTATTAAGTGAATTAAGTGTGTAATGATCCCACACTTTAGACAATTTCTGCCGTTTATTTACATATTTATTCTCCGCCATCGCGCCAACTAAATTCAAAATATATGCTTCCTGAACAGGTCCGTGTGAATAAACGGTCCGTGTGAAACAATCAAATCCCTCCGCCGCGCGTATAGTGCGCGTCATAGGAATTTAACGAGGCTTCGAGGCAGAGTTTTTGCCTCGAGGAATTTTTGTAATCGAGTAACTCGAGGAATCGTTTCAGCCCTAGTTCACATCTCCCGGAATCTAGAGTGAGCGAGCAAGAGCACGCATGTGAGACAGAAAAAGCTGTATAACTGAATAATTGTTCCAAACTTACTGATTAGTCGGTGAAATAATCGATGATTAGATTAGAACTAGGGATGGGCATTCGATTAAATTTTCTTAGTCGATCGTCGGGAGAATTAGCGATGGACTATCGATTAATCATTAATATTTTTTATTCAAATTCATTATTTATTTCACTTTTTATAAATTAAAAAGGCAATGAAAATACAAAAATACAGCGTGTTTTTCCTCGATTAGATCTTTATTACAAGATGATCAACTTGTGGCAGTAAAACTGGACGTTCAGTTAGGCTAAACTTGAAGATATATATGCGCTGCGGTGCTCGAAAGCAACGGAACCTGCAGCTGCGAGTTGGCGTTCTTAAACACAGACCCTTGTTTGTTCCAAAATAATAAATAATAATAAAAAATCATGTTAAACAATAACTTAACCAAAAACATAATAATACTTAGATCTGACAGGTTTTGTCAAAATGTAACTCAAAACTATCCAAGAACAAAGTCGAGAAAGAGGGTGAGAGAGATTACTGTAACAATCAATTAGGCTAGGCTACTTAACAAAGCCTCATAAAAAATAACTAGTAACTCACATACAACTTCTACACCAGTCTACTGATTTTTGTTGAGAAAGATAAGCATGTTGATTACATGATTTGGGGTCAGACGCGACCGCAACCTGACCGTCAAGCCTCGTTTACACTTTCGCCTGGCTCTGCAGCACGAGTCTCCGCAGACTGCGCGCGCACCTCCCCAAACAGACGAGGCGTTTATACTCGACGCGCTCGCCTGTGAAACACAGAATACCGCAATGACGTCATTTTTACCGCGCTCACCTTCGCGCTCGTGCGGACGCCTCGAGTGTAAACAAGGCTTCAGTCCAGCCGCTGAAAACACCCGCTCTGAGGGGACTGACGTTGCCGGGATGCACAGGTACCTCCGCGCTAACTTGACCAGCCCGGGGAACACGTTCACTTTCCACTCACACTATACGCAGCAGCATTAGTTTAATGATAATCGATAACAAATTAACGTGATCGACGAAATTCTTAATGATCAATAATCGATCGTCGATTAATCATGCCCATCCCTAATTAGAACGATTAATCATTCTAATAATCGTTAGATTAATCGATTATCAAAATAATCGTTTGTTGCAGCCCTACAATAAATGAACATTGTGAGTTAATTTTTAGACACATTATTGTCAGTATTGTTTATTTTCCCTTTATTTCGCCGTCTAGAATTTCAAAATGAAACCGTATCAGAGTCTCAATGCAACAGACAGCGATGATTTCTTGACTGGAATCTGCATTTTGAACGAATCACTTGCTTCTTTCCCGAATGAATCAGCCGTTTGAACAAATCGGTTGAATGAATGAATCCCTTAACTCACTTATTAAGACCACCTACTGTCGGTTTTAGTTTCATATTTAAAGTACCCTTTAATTAAATGTTAAAATTAGAAATCATTTCATATTTAAATATTAAAAAAAATATTATATTTTTTAAATCAATATTATCTCATAGCTTTATTTATGCAATTGTAAATGGAGTGTAAATATATTAATGCCACTTCTGATGTCGCTTCTGTGTCACCTCTGCACTGCAAAGATGGATTTTGATTGAATGATTTAATTTGACTGGTAACAGTGGTACTGTATAATTAAGTATTATTGTATAAATAAGTATAATTACTGTATATTTTAATTTGAATATTAGTATTTGACATAAAAGGTGATGCATACCTCTAAATAAGTTTAGAAAAAATGTCCATATATAGGTGAAAATGCCCCTGGAAATCAATTTAAGGTGGCAAATATTACCCCTTAATAAAAATGTTAATGTCTGTCACTGCTGTGAACTGACCACTGCATTGCATATGAAAAATATGAATATCTTTGTGAGTCAGTTGTCAACAACAGGTCTAAACCAGCCATGGCACAAAGCACAAAAACACAACCAGTAAAATATCATCTAATTATTATCAACAAAACGTTGAAAATAGCTTAAGCCTTGTCTGTAAAACCAGGGAAAATGTCTTTCCAGTCAGTCTGGTGTCTAACAGCTGAGGTAAACATTCAGAAATTAAAAGGAATGCAGTCAAAAGTAAAATAAAACACTTAAATTTCTCATTGTCTTAATTATTGGTGAATGTTATTATGCTACTGCATAATATTTTATTATATAAAGCTAGTAAATATATCTATATTAAGAGCAGTGAAAAGTATTTGAGTTTCCTTAACAATATTGTTATCTTAAACGTATCACATCAGTAACAATCCTTGTGACACCCATATCCATTTTTCTGCATGTTATACAAACCAACAAACTACATAACGCAAAAATATGGGGGCTTAGAGTGCGTAATCGTTTGGGCGGTGCGCGCCGCACCGGTATACAGTAATGAGATGTACCGGCAGCAGGAAGGCGCGGGCGGCAGCTTAGGTGTCTTATTCCTGTGAAAGTCAATCGGGCAGCAAAATAATCAGGGCACGGCATCTCATCACATTGACGTCTCTACACTGCAGTAACCTGTCTTGTTAAAGAATATTTTGATAAACTGATTAAGTAGGTCTCCTGGCCTCCCTTTCCTACTGGTACCCAGATTTTTTTCCCCTGAAAATTTCGGTCAAACTCACTTCCACACAGTAACTTTACTTCTAACTTCAACTGTTCTCGGAGCAGCCTCAACTCTGATTGGTTGTGTTCACTAGCTGGGGTGGGGTGGGGACTTGTGTTGGATGTTTGTGGTTAATTGGGCTTAAATAATAAATAACCATCAGACTAAACCATTTTAATGATATATAAAAATTTAACAAATATATATATACTTTTGGAAAACTTATTTAACTAAAGTGCACGCGCGCACACACACACACACACACACATTATATCTAATTTAAAAAAAAAATGTATATTGATGAAAAGAATTGTATTTTTTGTTTTTTTTTGACAAATGAATGTATAGGCAGTTGGTACAGTGGCACTCTCAGTGCAGTTGTTATGTGTACATCGTTTCCCCTGTGCCATTTCACGCCATTCCTTTCCTGTCATCACCTGAGATGAAGACAGGGAAAGTGCAGTTGTAGGCTGAAGTGGGACCTAAACAACTGTGACATTGATGGCAAACCTCAAACTCCCTCCTCGAATTGACCGTTCCTCTCTCCTCAATCATGTCATTGTCCCCATTTATTAGTTTCAGCTTAATTCCTCTGGCTCAATCTCGTGAAGAGGTACTTTACCTGGATTTTAGCCAGCATCAATATTCTAATAGGTTGCAAGGGGATTATGGATGTGGATTAAACCTGGGCCAGATTATCCAGGTGAGTTATGTCTTTGCAAAGCTGTATCACTTTAGAGAATAACAGGACAAAGAGCATCCCACTACAGGCCAAAATGGCAAATGCAAATGCATCTTTATTGGTTTCTTTTTTGAGGCACATTAGTCACAAAAAGAGCAGAGTCTCTGTGAGCTCAAGCACAATGTTCTGCGTGGTTAGCTTGACTGGATTTGTGATAAAAATGAAAGCTGTTAATGCGGGCAGCTCTTGGATCAGAGTTGACCTTTAATGGAGGAGTCAAAATAACCCTACTCAGAGACAGGCTTATTCTATGTTTACTTGGCAAAAAACCCCAAACACTTGTATTTAGACAAGGAATAGGGTGTTCTTTTCTGTGCTGCAGTGGGGGTAAACTCAGTTTGAAATTATGAGTTTTCACAGGTCCAATTGCATTGCAGGATAGAAATGGACTGAAGAACCTGAGCTCATTATACACACACACACACACACACACACACACACACACACACACACACACACACACACACACACACACACACACACACACACACACACACACACACACACACACACACACACACACACACACACACACACACACACACACACACACTTCAAATCCTAGAATTAAAATGATCATTATTATTGTCATTATTTATTCACCCTCATGTTGTTTCATGCTGTTATTTAATTTATTCACCCTCGTGTTGTTTTGTGCTGTTATTTTATTTGTTCACCCTCATGTTGTTTCCTTTGTTGAATGATCCAAACGACGAAATGGCAAATCACATCACTCCCGATCACTCCTCCAAATGGCTGCCCTCGGCTCGTTGTGTGTGTCCACGGTTTGCAGTGTGTATGTGTTCACTACTCACTGCTCCGTGTGTGCACTACTTGGAAAGGTTAAATGCAGAGGACAAATTTTGGGTATGGGTTATCAAACTTGGCCTTCCCATTTCACTTTCACAGTTCTTGTAGTTCTTGCAGTCTCAGGAACACTGTAGTAATTGACTAGTTGTTCATATTAAACTGTGTCTTTTTTTTTTAAAGATTCACATTTGGTCAGTAGTATTTTAATAAAAATAAATTAATTACATTACCACATTTTTGTTTTAGTATTGTTGTTTAATATGTATTGAGGGCCAGTTATAGGATTATATGTATGCTGCTTTTAAAAACACTGAACAACTTTAAAATGTTTGTGAAAGCACAACTTTTGAATCGTTTAAATATATTTAGTAACAACATTTGGCTATACAATTTAATTTCTCAATTTTCTAATTTTCACAATTCGCATTCCTAATCTTCACACAGGTTGGTTACACTTAATTTTACACTACATGCACCTACAGTGTACTTACCCAAGAAAGTAATGAGCAATATGAGGTAACTACATGGTAAAAGGCAGGGCTTCAGACTAACATTTGAGAGTTCTACAGATGGTGGCGCCAGCACCTGATTTGGTAGAGCTGGGGGAAAATTGACCATAAAGTTAATTTAATCATAAAAATTATTGTTTACCATTAATAAGTGCAGTTACTAATAATATTACATGTTTGTTTATTGGAAGTTTAACAGTAAAGCACTGAGCTTGAATTGATATGCAGATAAAATAACTTTAACATGCAAAGACATATTTTTTTTTAGTTAAATGTACCATTGTTGTTCTATAGTACCATACTGAACTGACTGACAGCTTCAGTGATTATAAAAGAGCGCTCTTTACTTATTTTCTGTGTAAAGTTTTAGTTCTTCAAGAGACTTTGTGTGTGACTTGCTACTTTTTTCCTTTTTTAAGTCAACATGGTTATTTTCGTAAACGAAAACTGAAAGTAAGACAAACTATTAAAAAAAAAAAATCATTAACTGAAATAAAATAAAAATTTCAAAATAAATGAAAAGCTAAAACTAAACGAAAAGATGTGAACTAAGACAATGGGGCTGGTGATTTAAGTTTTAAGTGTCTATTCAGACAGAATTCATTTTTGCATAAAAAAAAGACGAAGAAATGGAATGGGAAATAATGCCAAGCTTATGAGATGCAAGTTAAACGTATAACTTGAGCGCTGCGTTTTTAGAATGCCGTTTCATGAACGAGACCTGTCTGTGAAGTGCATGTTTACATAGAAAAATGTAATGTTTGCAATGATGGTGACAGGCTGAAAAGTGCTTTTATTGTCTTTGTAAAAAAGCATTAGCAATATTATTATTATACATGTGGATTCATTTCTCCAAGTGTAGAAAGTGCAGGAAATCTTTTTTTCTTGATTTACCAGTGGTCACACTGCTACATTGTACAGCTGAAAAAAAGTAAACGAGGCATGTTTAACAAGATTTTGTCTTTGAGTATAAATTAATAATTTTTAATTTCATACTTTTAAGTTTTATTTGTTTGGTTCTTTTTCAATCACAAACAATTATTTTGTTCCCTTTCGAAGGGAACTCAACAATACGTCATCGACGCTATGGGGAATGCCTCAGGCATGACAGGTGTCTGAAATCACTATCAAATCACGGCAATCACATTGACTGGCGACAGCCCGTGAATCATTAGCGTGAATGATTAACGTGCGACCTGGAAGTATATAAGGGCGCCTTGCAAACATGACAAATCATCTCATCGTCTTCAGGGACTGTCTGTTTGAAAATGCTACTCAAAGAAACGGTAAGAAAGAAAATGAAATGTACAGCGAGCTGTGCGTTTCCTGTCTGGGAGAAGACCGCGCACGGGAGGTTCTCGAGGGAACCCTCTGTGTGAACTGTGAGCGTTTTTATTTTAAAACGCTCCGCTCTCGTCTGGCCCTGTTCTCGAGTGAAGGGGGTTCAATGTCTGGTCCTCGTGGTCCCGCTCGTGCCGAGGCAGAGCGGTGACTTGCATCATGGGCTTCCAGATAGAGCTTGTCGATCATTTTGAGAGGGCTGTAAACCTCTGGGTGTAAACCTCGGGTTAGTTTCGCTGATGTTGAGGGGATCGCAGAGCATGGGTATGTGTCGATGCCGCCCATTTGACGTGTCGTTTGCGAACAATCACGTGTCTGGGCAGGCGTCCACACAGCTCCAACCCTGCCATCCAAACCGTTAAAGACAACAGGGTGTTTGAATAGCAGAGCATACACGGCAGCGGCTGCGGCATACCAGGCCGACCTGCTGCAGGATCTCGACCAGGGGGCAGGGATGTCCCCTGAGGCAGTTACTGAGCCGCGCCGAACCACGGATCTTGCGCTCCGGGCCACCAAACAAACTGCAGCCGCGATCGGTCAGTCGATGGCGGCGATGGTGGCCACGGTGGTTAAACCTGGCCGACGTCGGGGAGAAAGAGAAGGCCTTTCTCCTCTATTCGCCGGTTTCGCCCTCTGAACTCTTGCCACCTCCGTAGAGGTGGTGCTTGGGAAGTTCAGAGTGGCGAAGGCGCGCTCAGCTGGTTTTAGGACCTGCATACCGCTGAGATCCGGTTCCACGCCCAGGCAGGAGGGATGGCCTGGCCCTTCACGGTCTGAGGACCGTAGGCAGGGCCAGCGAGCCAGTGTCGCCTCTCGTGCGCCCCCTCTCTCAAGGGGCAGGTCGCAGAGGAGGCGTGACTCCCGCAACAGGAGATTTGAGGGAGATTATCCAGCACAAACGCACACAGCGTCGGTAATGGATAACCTCCCCTGAGGGTCACGAAATCTGCCCTCTCCTCTCTCCTGACCCCCAGGCGTTCATTACATCAGGCCTGGGGATGGGTATAGGATGAGAACTACGTTCTATGGCCCACCTAGGCTTGGTTAGTGGAAACGCCCCTTTCAGGCATGTAAATATGCAATAGGCTGAGCGATTCTCTCTGCAGCCCTTTGTATAGAATAATACAGACTATATTCTTTAGAGCTTGTGGCTCCTCCGAGCCCTCAGATAGATCTATGTTTGCAGGCTGGGCCCTCACCAGGGTCGCCTCTGTAGCTGGCCTAGGCTGTGCCAGGGATAATGAGGTGCTCTGCTTAGAATAGTATTTCTTCCTCTGACTCTACACTTTGTGAATGTAGGTTTCTAGCATCCATGTATAACAGCCTCCTCCCATGGGAGTCATTAGGCCAAGGCCCGCCCCCCTTCTCTGCATTCTGGGGCGACTAGAGTAATGCAGCTTGGTGCAGAGGTTGGTTTATAAGGACGTGGTAGGCCTCAAACAGGCCTCCGTGGTATTTATGTCTTTATTGAGCAGGGTTAGGCCGTCTTTCACTTCACGAAGAAGACTGGGTTTGTCTGCCCGACCCTGCCGTGCAGAACTGGCATACGGATTAGGCCGCCAGAATAGGCTTTACTTACCTCGCTGAGCTACTGCTCGAGCGCTGGGTTGTAGGTGGTGGCTTTCAAGTCAAGCCCCACTCCCCTAGGTTGGGCACAGATACATTTGTCTCCCCTAGAGCCGCTGGCAGGCCCGCACCCTGGTAACCTCAGGGTGAGGTATGAGTATTCCCCTGTGATACAGTGTAGGTCTGAGCACTTCACTTCCAGTTCTGTATTTTCCTACCTCGCACCACTATGGCTCGGGTCGAGTATGAAGTAAGCCTTCACTTCTTCTTTGGTCGAAGTACACTCCTCTGAAGCCAGAGCATTTCCCTGAGCTGACGCCCATGCATAGATGGTAGGCCCCTGACTAACTTGGGCTTCTGTTGAGGCAGAGTGGCTTATGTTGTACTCCCCTTGTTTTAAGGGTGATAGCTTTCTTGCAGAGTACACTGCCATGGGCGATGTGATTAGGCACCAGGATCCTGTAGGCGCTGTGTGAACAGCTTATCTGCCAATGAAGGCTGCGCCATTGAGAAGTAGGCCTTAGCAGGCCTCCTTGATTGGGCAGCCCCCAAGAGGGCGCTGGATGGTTGGCCTTGGTGGTTCGGGCAGGTTGACTCGCTGATGGGTAGTAGGCCTTAAACAGGCCTCCTCGGAGGTGAGTCCCAACATTGTGGGACATACCTTATAGCGCTGCTGGCATCCCAATAGTAAAATATGCTTGTGGTATGGTTCCCAACAGTGTATGTTAGCAGAATATGACTTGCTATCAGCTAGTAGGCCCGACCAGGCCTCCCTGATAGGCGAGTCCCCAGCTGATTGGCCTTAGCAGGCCACCTTGTTCTATCACCCGGACTCAGGGCTCATAGCTACCAGTGGTTATCAGGTAGTAGGCCACTCAGGCCTCCCGGAAGGTGAGCTCCCCACATACTCTGGTTACCAGGTAGTAGGCCTCTCCAGGCCTCCCTGAAGGTGAGCTCCCCACATACTCTGGTTACCAAGTAGTAGGCCTCTCCAGGCCTCCCTGAAGGTGAGCTCCCCACATACTGTGGTTACCAGGTAGTAGGCCTCACCAGGCCTCACCAGGCCTCCCTGAAGGTGAATTCCCACATACGTTGGCTATCAGGTAAGTAGGCCTCTCTGGGCCTCCCTGAATATGAGCTCCCAAAAATTGTGGCTGTCAGGTAGTAGGCCTCTCTGGGCCTCCCTGGATGTGAGCTCCCAAATATTGTGTCTGTCAGGTAGTAGGCCTCACCAGGCCTCCCTGAAGGTGAGTTCCCACATGCTGTTATTATCAGGTAGTAGGCTCCTCCAGGCCCTCTTGAATGAGAACGGTCAGGTAATAGACCTCGCCAGGCCTCTCTGAAGGTGAGCCCCCCACATACTGTGGTTGTAAGGTAGTAGGCCTCACCGGGCCTCCCTGAAGGCGAGTTCCCACATACTGTGTTTATCAGGTAGTAGGCCTCACTGGGCCTCCTCGAAGGTGAATTCCCCCTTACGTTGGCTATCAGGTAGTAGGCCTCTCTGGGCCTCCCTGAAGGTGAGCACCCCCAAATACTGTGGTTATCAGGTAGTAGGCCTCACGGGCCTCCCTGAAGGCTAATTCCCACTTACGATGGCTATCAGGTAGTAGGCCTCTCTGGGCCTCCCTGTAACGTTTCCCTAATGGTGCTGGGTTTATGAAGCTAGTGGCCTCTTGCTATCAGTCTCAGCTAGCCTTAATAGGCAGCAGCTGAAGGCGAGCTTGCGCCCTGGCTCGCTAAAGTGTTCTTTCTCTGCTATTGGTTCCCTCCCAGAACCTTTCATGCCTACAGCCTGGTCTGCCTACCAGGCGGACCTTGTGCTCCCCTCACCGAGGGTCACTATGAGCATGCGGCCTCCTGAGTCTGGTCAGACGGTCGTAGGCCTCTCGTGAGGCCTCCCAGTTAGATCAGCCCTTAGGCCTTCACAGGCCTCCTCAGTGTTTTGAAACACAGACACTGGGTAGATCCGTGGATCGAGTAGAGAAACTCCCCTCGCTAGCAAGGGTTGGAAAGCACTCTCTATCCCGCAGTCATTCTCTCCGGGATATCCCGTCTCTGAGATCCGGACCGAGTGGTTCACTGCCAGCTTCGCAGTCCCTCGGGTTGGATGCCTTACTTAAGAGATTTGTCCAGAGGCTCTGTCTTCAGTCAGACAGGAAGTGGCCAGACTAGTGTCTATGTTCTGAAGCCAGGTCAGGCCGTCCTGGTGGGATTTCAGGGTGAGTACGTTCCCCTGAATAGTACGTTCCCCTGAACCCTTCGGGTTCCCTAGCCACATTCCCTAGAAGGGACCCCTTCTAATTGGAAGTTGTGGTTCCAGGCCCGGAGCAGGCCCAGGTAGGCCTTCATTTAACCATGTTTATTAAGGTTTTCCTGCGTGGCTTTAGCTTGGGCTATGGCCATAGGGAATGCTGTCATTGACAGCCCAGTGTGACCTGAGGGTGAGTGGTTCTAGCGTTTCATTTGAAGTTGCTGGTTCTGACAGTTGTCACTGCCCTTGGGCATGCACTCCCCTCAGCATGGCGGAGTGGGTATTTCGTTCCCCATAGCGTCGATGACGTATTGTTGAGTTCCCTTTGAAAGGGAACGTCTCAGGTTACGACTGTAACCTATGTTCCCTGAGAACAGGGAACGAGACAATATGTCTCCCTGCCATGCCTCGGGGCTTGCCTACCATACAGTCCCTTTAGACGATAAGGTGGTTTTTCATGTTTGCAAGGCGCCCTTATATACATCCAGGTCGCACGTTAATCATTCACGCTAATGATTCACGGGCTGTCGCCGGTCAATGTGATTGCCGTGATTTGATAGTGATTTCAGACACCTGTCACGCCTGAGGCATTCCCCATAGCGTTGCTGATGTATTGTTGAGTTCCCTGTTCTCAGGGAACATAGGTTACAGTTGTAACCTTTTTTATTAAGATGTTTTTACAAGAGTTAACTGTAAACTGTGCAAACATTAAACTTTTCTGAAATTAAATGTCTTTTTGGTCTACACTGGAAGTGTTCTGTTAACTCGGCTAAACTATAACTACTAAAACTGACACTAAATATATAAAACCTAAATGGAAACTAAACTTAAACTAACAAAAATAACTCAAACAAAACTGAAATGCATAGGAAATTTGAAACCTATATTAAAATAAATAATTTTAAAACCGCAAAACTATAGTGCTCCTCTGCTTTCATCTACTGCTTTATTGTGGTAATTTCATGTCTTTTTAAATAAAAGTGCTTGTTTGCCACTGTTAGTTTTCCTACATCTTTAAACTTTTAGTTTTACAAATCATCATTAAATATAACATTAAAATTGGATAGTATTTAGAGCTTTAAAGTGCTGGAAAAAGTGTGAAGCAATTGAAAGCCCTTTAAATTGCTGTACGAAAGGTTGTACAAACCCTGAGACGTATGATGTAAAACTCCATTCGACTATATGTAACCACAATACCATGGTTACAGTTAGCGTTGCTACATTAAATCCATGGTGAATATTGGATGAAAAACGGTCTGCACAGCTCAAACAAGTAGCGCGGTTTCATTCCACTTTTGTTTCATTTGCCGTTTGTTGTTTCTCATGTGCAACAGAAATGGCAGCTCTTATGGCGCTTTTCCACTGCATGGTACGGCTCAGTACGGTTCGGCTCGGAGTGGCACGGTTCGGCTCGCTTCGCTTTTCCACTGCGTGGTACAACTCAGCACGGCTCGGTTCGCTTTAGCTCAGTTGCTTTTCCACTACAGTTAGTACTGCTTCAAAGTGGCTGGGATTATGACTGATCGTTATAGTTTATCAGCTCCTCGTCAACCAACGAGAGGAACGTCTGCACTTCTCTTCCACTGACCACGATTCAGCCATTTCTTTTTTGGAAGGTTTTTTTTCTTCAAGCAAGTAGTTTAAAACAGGTGCTACAGCGGTGGCTGTTACTGGCTATTTAAATCTAGCGGGTTTGATGTCTCGCAAATACAATGACGCTGGTAGTGACGATTCTGTCTGTCTGACCAATCAGTGATCTGCAGTGTTTTCACGTCACATTTTAGTAACGGTATGGTACGCTTGGAACCTCAACAGAGGTGGTACCATTTAAAGCGAGCCGAAGCGAACCGTACCATACCATGCAGTGGAAAAGCGCCACAACTAAGCCGTACCGTTCCGAGCCGTACCATACCATGCAGTGGAAAAGCGCCATTATATCAGCTGGCCAATGTGGCAGTGGCACAAGTGCGACCTCTAACAAGATTTATACACACTGGCAGGAAAAAAAATCGCAAAATGCAACCACGTGGTTGCAGTCTGGGGCCCTGGTTCAGGTTAAGTACCTAGTTATTTCCCATTAGTTGTAATTAATCTTAAGTACTACATGTACTACTACTGAGTATGTACATGCGAAACAAGAGTGTAAAATAAAGTGCTACCCACAGATACTTTCCATAAAGTGTCCACAGGCGTTCAGACTCCAAAACTGCTAAAATTCACTATAAAAGCATCTTAAAAGTAAATATTAGCAGTGAATAACTTCTGCTATCGTTTGACTTCAGAAGACTTGGAATACAGTATATGAGTCATGGACTTTTATTGTGCATTTTTTATGTTTTTTTATTTTGAGCCTATATGGTTATTACCATTTGATTAGATGATTCATCCATGTAACATTACTGTAATGAAGGGGCAGGGTCAGAGGGAATTTTCTGAAATTATAATTATTTAATTCCTGCATCAGGTCAAACTGAGATTTGTTCAAAAAGCAGAGGGCTCTGGCTTAAAGCGTCTGTTCAAAACACTTGGATTAAGGTATTATTCTCAAACCAGTGCTTGTGGCCTCATTAGTAGATCAGGTAGGGTGTCAAAGCTTGCCCTTTGCTTTGAATAACACCTCACTCCTGGGTGAAGGTTTGCTCTGAGAAGTGTTTCTCTCACAATAATTAAGAAATGATCATTCAGTAAGGGATACATAATGAGCAACATTCACTGTTTGAAATATTGTCTTGTCTGATGAATTGTGAGCACACTACCGTAATTCCTCAAACTAAGACCCGGGCCTTTATTTACCTGAACTGCAGAAGGTAACAGACTTTTATTTGAAGCAGGCTTTTGTTAGGGGCAGGCCTTTATTTCTAATTCCATCTTTTTGATAAATAATAGGATTTGGACGATGGACGATGCAATCATCTATCGCGATGGCTGACAGACATCACTATGTTGAGACGGCATCGCAATCTATTCCGATCCTCAAATACATACGAGTGAGTTTGTTTTGTCGTTTAAAAAACCTTAGTAAATGATCTTGATCTGTTACGTGAGATTAGAGATTCAGTTCAGAGATTCCTGTCTGTTGGATTTATTACAGCACGTGAATTCATCAGTTTCTCCCGAAATACATGAAAGTAAGTGCCCGGTGAACTGGGAGAAGAATAGAGTAAACTTTATAGTTACTTACACTGTGTATCTGATATGAATAAAACACCTCGGCAAATATATTTCAATGAATTTTTATTGCTGCTTCCATAGACACCATTGTGTATTTTACAAACTATAAATGTATTGTTTTGCTATAAATTCTATGTATTTAAATGTCTGAAACCTAAGATAAACATTATGTGGTTAAAATCATTGAATAGTTGTGATACACGGTATGACCAGCGCTGAAAGTCCGTCTTTATCTCAGTGCCAGACATAGTGCAAAAGCACAGTTTGAATTTGGCAGTGATGTCACGTCACTGTACATCCACTCCTCAGTGGTCAGCTGCTGCAGAGCGTGGCAAAATCGAAATTGCTGATGAGATGTAGTAGTGGAAAATATCTAGTGGAAAATGAGTATGTTACGTTATGTCATTATAAGAAAGGCGCTTAGGAGATTACCTGTCCACACAAAATTTTCCCCGGCCTTAATTTTAGACCGGCCTTTGTCTATGTTGACCCCGGCCACTATCAGAGGCCCGGCGTTTAATTGACTACCGGTTTTTATTTGAGGAATTACGGTATTAATTAAATGAAGCAAAGAAATACTAATTTCAAAGTCTCTGAGATACAACCCAATATGATTTGACCTGACCTAAAAATGTTATTTGCTAGTTATATATAAGAATAAACATGTTCATGTACATTTGTTTTCTTCACACAAATTCTAATAATGTATCTGGACACATATGTTAATGGAAAGATCTGGTGTACAGAAGGCAGTGCATTTGTTTGCCTGTTTCAAAAAAACAGATAGATAAGTAAATGAACATTTCTTGTCTCAAGGCTCGTGCTAGTCAGCTATGTGTACCCTCTTGTTACTCTGCTGTTACTAAGCAACCATCTGCAAGAGAGCTACTGTCGCTAGATGTGAATCTTATTTGTGTTTATTACTGTACTTTTTTTTAAAGATCAAGGTCATAAATAAGCATTTACATTTCTGCATTTTTAAAGTGTGAACAAAAGTTCTGGGCGGGTGGCCAGAACTAAAAGAGGAAGTGCATAAAGAAGAACTGTAAGCAGCATCAAATACACAGCTCAGTAAGCTGCAATGTTAGGCAGCCTATGTGTTATTACAAGGTTCACATTTTATAGCGCGTTTAAAATAAGATCAGCCGATTTCAAAGTTATTTTGATTTGGTATTATGGTAGCTTTACAAAAAAGTTAGTTAAACCAGGGCTCGACATTAAGGCTTGTCCGCTTGTCCGGGACAAGTGGATTTTTTGTAGGACAAGTAGAAGAGAAAATTAGTTGTCCGACCGGACAAGTTAAATTTCAAACAAAATAAAATGCCATGTTACTTCACGTTATGTGCCACTCGTTACGTCTATTTTACAGATTTAATTTTACAGATTTGAAACGAAGACATGTCCTGAATGTGAATGGCCTGTGAATGTCCTGAATGTGACTCGCAGAAAGACGCGCACCAGTATGATGCGCATGCACAGACCGCGCGCCAGAATACAGTTCTCTTTCGCGCTTGAACGAACATCAACACACACAATTAAGCCAAAATGTCATTTGTCGAGTATCTTCATAACACAAGAGCAGTCTTATGATGGACATAAAGAGTTGTGACTCGTGAGAGAATGAGGCGCGTGTGAGATCCGCGTCTCTGTCCACAGCGGCTGCTCTTAAAGGGCCAGCTACCAATAAAGTGTTCTGTCAGTAAAGTTAATGAAAGAACAAAGGGAACAGAGAAAATTACTCACTGCTCTTGACTAAAGAACTTGTGTAGCTTTAAAAGGAGTAGTCTATATATAATTTATAATTTATGCTGCGCAGACTGTTTGATAACTTTATTCAATTTCTGTATATGTCCTACCTGTTAGACAGTTCATTTTTATCCAAACATCAATGGCTTATTGATCATTATAGGTGTTATCAATCATTTAGTTGTTATTGCTAATTTCAGAATTATCACTAATCTGTGTGTGCATTTGGTTTAGAACCAAACAAGTTGACTCATGAAACCATTTGTTTATTATATCGCAATCGCATATCACAACCGCAATATTGATCTCAATAATAGGAATATGACATTTTCCCCAAATCGTGCAGCCCTAGATAAAATTATAAATCTTTACCCGGACAAGTGACTTTTGTGCATGGACAAGTGAAACATAAATTTACTTGTCCGAAGGACAAGTGCCTCAAAAAGTTAATGTCAAGCCCTGGTTAAACGATTGTACTGCTACATTGATAATGTTAATGAATTATTTATTAACTATGGTTAACATTAGTTAAAGGATTTCTGTCCCTCCATTGACAGTCTATGCAACTACCACTTTGACACTTCAAATAGAGATTATAAAACTAATCCATATGAATCGAGCGGTTTAGTCCAAATTTTATGAAGAGACACGATAACAGATTTAATTTAGGCTTTCATTCACATAAGGTGCATTCACTGCATGTCATAATTACGGTAACAATTCTGTAAAAAAAAAGTAAAACTGTACTGTAAAAAGCATTCACATGATTGTAGAACTTGTAATTCCAACATGTAAACTCGCAATTTGCTGAGAGCTGTACCACCTGACCACTGCAGATTTATGGTGTGTTGGATTTGAAGCGCCGTTGTGCAGACCGATTGGTGTCAATCTAAAAGCACAGCAAGAGCGATTCAAAAGCATATGGAGCAATTTTCCCGGTAATTACGACATGGCGTGAATGCAACACACACATCAGTTGTGGTAAACGGTTGCTTGATGTGCGTGATCCAGTGATCTTAATTCTCGTGTTACACAGCACATTTGAGCTTCTGCAAGAACCAATGAGGTTTGTTCTCGTACGCAGCACATTTGAGCTTCCGCAAGAACCATTGAGGTTTGTTCTCGCGTGTCAAGCAGGTTCGGTTGAGCTTCTGTTTACGTTCACTGATCAATGTTTATATAAAAGCCTTAATTAAATCTGTTTATTATATAAAGCAAGTATGTCTCTTCAGAAAAATTGGACTAAACTGCTCAATACATCTGGATTAGTTTTACAATCTCTTTATAAACTTCTTGAAGCATCAATGTGGTAGTTTTGTGCACTCAATGGAGGGCATGAGGGTGAGTAAATGATGGCAATCTTCATTTTTGGGTGAATTAACCCTTTAACCAAGATTAATAAATGCTTTAGGACATTTTAACTAGTGTAGTTTAATAATGTTATCAAATGGAATATTAGTGTACACTGTTACCTGTAATATCCTAATTGTAAGTTCCAAATGTATACTTGTTTGTACATTCCTTAGGCTTGTGTAAATAGTTAAGTAAATGCATATTCAATGTGACAGAAGAGGTTAACCATTGTGACAGGAGGTCACTGTTTAGCTAGTCTGAGCATCAGAGGCCACGAACACCCACACACTGAACATAAGAGATGTTTTTACTTGTTTACCTATGAGATTTCTGAGTAAAGAATTTGTTGTATCCTCTTTCAAATCTATACTGGAAGATTGTAGATACAGGTGAAGTACCTCACTGAAAATGAAATATCTGCAGCATATGTGGGAAAATAAAGCCTCTGACATTGTAGCTGGCCAAATAATTATTATATTCTGATAGCCGGACTTGCTTATAGGCACTAAAAAGTGAAGAGACGTGCTCCAAACAGATGTACTGTACACTGGGAGCGTCTGATTGAAATGGAAGTGAACAAATGCTTATTTAAGATTAGTTCAATTTCTGAAAACAAATTGTACAGACATTTACAACTAATTTCTTAAGTGTTTTAATGTAGATTGTTGCACTGCTCTTTGTTTTAACTTATGCCAATCTTGAGTGAATGACGTGTGGTTGTATGCTGGTCTGTTATTGTAGCTACATTTTCCCATCCCTAAACAAGACATTGAACAAAACAAACTGTTATTGATCACTTTGCATGCCAGTCAGACGACCTATTCCTATGTAAATTCAATTAGTGGCTTTTGGCCAATTGAAGGTGCTATCTGCTTAAGTCAAATCGTTGCGCAAGGAATACTGTTTCTAGGTCCAGGACGCTACTCGTAATGTTACTATCTCAACAGCCATTTGTGAGCACTTTTTATTTATATCACATATAAGACAAGCTTTTAAAAACTTGTGGTGTGTACACTATAGGAACGGAATTTTTTGAAAATATTCTATTCGAATATTTGGGCTCATAAAAATAGAATATTTGTATATTTAAATGACGTTTAACGAGAAAAAAAATTCTAAATTTAAGTTGTCACATTTCTGAACATGCTTACTATTAGGCAATATACACAACAAGCTTACCTTATATCTTAAGGTTTTCTTTTAGTTGAAAACATTAAACAATATTATATGTGTAAATAAAAAATATAAAGAACAAAAGCATTTAAGCCCAAGCAGCGCAAATGGGAAAAAATGCTAATAAAGCAGACTGCGCCAATTATCGTATAGAACGTACATATACACTAGTGTCAGCAAAATGTTATCATGTATATTGTTTCACGTTCATTTTGAGAAAAACTATCTCCACATGCTTGAGTGAGAAAACGCGCTGCGCTGACAGACATTGCAGAGACACAGACAACGGTGTGTTAAGTGAAGTTTCTAACAGCACTTTGCATTTTCTGTTCTTAAACCTGTCTCTCTCTCTATGAAAATTTAAAGAAAGCATACGTCTCAAAATCATATTTAGGCCTACTATCTGATAAGGTAATGTATTATCTCGGATCACTGGTGGTACAGCTGCGTTTACATACAGTCGTGAATGCAGTGATGGATGTGATTTCTAATTGTGGTGGTGATATTATAAAGCGGCACTATGCAGTTTTTTTTAGCTTAAAGTGTAAATTGCAGGTTAAATTTTTCACGAAGATAATGCAATGTGCTTACTAAACATAAAGATAAGAACCGCCCACCATTGTTTTGTATGTTTTTTTATACCAAAATGCTGAATATAATAAGAAAAGTTGGTACATTTTACAGTTGTTTTAAGCATGCCCCCTCCCTTCCACTAGGCTGGGCATGACGCCATAAAAGGGACTCCAAGCTTTTACTGTCAATGCTCCAAGCCTAGAGTTACGTTATATTGGAGACCTAGCTAGCAAAAATGGTTAACTATTGTGTTTGTGCGGGATGTACGAATACATCAAAAACGTGAGAGAGGCTCCACAGGTTTTCCAAAGGACAAACGGCTGATTCGTGCCTGTAAGTGTTAGCATAACTTACCCGAGGCAGAGCTTAGATCGGGCCCAAAAAAACGAGCCCGACCCTACCCGAGCCCGGCCCGGCCCGGCCCGACACATTAACTGTAATTATGAACCCGAGCCCGATTTAAACCAGACTATTTTTTAATATGTGGGTCGTTATAACTGACGTTTTCAACTACTTTCTACGTTACCTTCTCCCGCCCGCAACTTCTATGTTTTGTCCCGCTCCCGCCCGCAAAAATACTTTTTTTCTGTAACTTACCTCCAAATACTTTCAAGTTAGCCTACGTGTCGCCATCATACACATCAGCATAAATGCTCCTGAGAAATTATTTGTTATTAAAGCATTAACACACAAACCACTCTTATAAAATAAAAGCAAGCAGGCTACTGCGTGCATGGTTTGGCATGACTGAAAATGTTATTTTAACGTATTTTAAGACAGGAATTTTTAAATATATATATTGAGCACTTTAATTTACACATTAATTGGTTGTGGTGGTTAACCTGCAATTTACACTTTAACTGAACAGCTTCGGAGTTATTGGAATGGTTATGTGACTTTTTTTCGGGTTGAATAGTGGCCGTCTCACCGGCACCGCCCAGTGCATTTAATTATAACTGAGTTAGTGCTTAGGATTTATCATGGACTCACTGCATTTATGGCCAGCAATGCAACGTAGTAAAATTCGAATAGTCATTTATTTTTTGAATAATAATTACAGATCGAATAATCGAAAATTTGTGCACACCACTAGTACACTACTGTCTCCCGGACCGTGAGTGTATTTAGCACCGTTTGTTTAGTTTTGGCAGCTGCGTTTGGAGCCGGAGACAGTGATGTGTGATTTCAGAATTAAGCAGATAGAGCCCAGACCTCATGCCGTCATTCATGTCTGACTACACAAGATTAACGTAGATGGTGTAGTTACAACATGTATGCAAAAAGCACTGCATGGCCATTCAACATTAACCATATATTATATTACCATATATAACACATTATATAGTATATCTTTTTTTCGTTGGTGGAAAAAACGAATTAACTGGCCAATTAATGTGAAAAAAAGATTATGTACTCAAACTGTATTGAACTTGTATAAAAGTAGTATCATGCTCAGAAATGTGCTGTTGGATTATAATATTCAGGAGCAATCTTACTCATGTCATGTTTATCTATGGTTTGTTCCTTATAATCTAAAGATTTCTACCTGGACAAACACAGCCACACACACAATATAGTGCACCGTCAGATGGAGGTTAATCCTCATGTATGCACAATGACATTTCAATCTGCATTGTGTGAATCACAGGATAGACCTGAATCATGTTCCAGACCTGGAAAATGACAAAATAGCTTTTGATTAGTTTACTACAGAAAAAACAAATGTCTTTCTGTATGTGGAATCAAATATATTGATTGCTCAGAGACTCTTCACTTTCATCCCAGATTCAGTCACGTGCATGTTGTACTGCTAAGATTAGAGACATCAATGTGGCGACCACCTAAATTGTAAATACAAATTTTCCTGTAGTGTGAAATCCAGGTGAGGGATCTGAGCTCTTACCCTGTAGTCTACTATGAACTTCCCAGTGAGACTAGGAGTGGGGCAGTTGGCAGGAGTGAAAACCTAATTAGGCAAAAGTGACATGTTTCCACCACCCTCCCTCTGCATTAGAACTTTTTCATTTGTCTGTCTGGGCAAAGGTTGCCCATTTCCTGGGGGCACATTCATCTTAAAAGCCATACTAGAGGATTCTGTAGACACTCTCTTTTTGAGTGCTGTGGAATTCACTTTATAACTGTCATGCTGCCAGTTCATCTGTGGTCTGTGATATTCCTGTGGCTTTTATACTGTACTACTGCAAACATACATTTTATATTTCTTACAATTCGTGTCATTTACAGATTTTTACTCATCCTATTCAAACAATCGGTGTCTTTCCTACTGCACAGTACATTTTCATATCACATATTTCATATCACATGTCTCTTAATTTATCAGATAGAACGTTAAATAATTTTTTAAAGAAATCATATTACTTAGTTTTAATTTATCACAATAATGCATGTCTGCATATTATAATTAACTTTAGTTTCAGTGGACGCTCTGCCTAGTCTCCTGATTATGAACAAATGTAAAGCTGCATTTATATTTTTTATTGGTTCTTCACCATGAAGGAATTATGCTTAGGGCACCAAAATGGCTAGCGGCAGCACTGCTTGGGAACAATGATAATTTTGTGTTGACCGCGCATGTGCAACATCCTATAGGTTTTGTACTGGAAACAGATTAGGTCACCTTTCGAGTTTGGGTCCGAGTCGTTTGTTCATCCCTTGAAAGCCCCGTAGAGGCCATGCTGTCTTTATCCAAAAGAGAAATGATTTTTTCACCTCCCAGAGTCTTCGGGTCTGACTCTTGAGTTGTTTGTTCTTTTGTCATGTGACGACAGCTGTATTGGATACAGAAATTAGTTAATAATTCCCAAACTTCCTTACAAACAAGCACATAGTCAGTTTTTAACTCTTACAGTTAACATTATGCAATTCTGGTCTCAAATTCTAGCTTTTTTATTACTTAGAATTTATAATTTTCCATAACATTGAATGTGGTAATAAAGAGTTGGTAATGCTTTTAACTTTATCCGTGTGATGGGGAAAAATCACTTTGATAAAGCAAAGATACCTAGTACATATAATAACAACATACAGTTACGTGACAAAAGAACTAACGACTCAAACTTAAAGACTCGAGAAGTAAACTAATAATTTCTGTATCCGATACCGACTGCATAGCTTCAGCCTATGGGGCTGTCACGGGATGAACAAACAACTCGAACCCGAAGACTCGGGAGATTAACTAATCAATTCTGTATCCGTTACCGACATAATTTCTGTTTCTCATAATTTGGCCTTGGATTGCATTTTTTGTCTTTTTATTTTCTTACTCTAAATATGATCAATGTTGCGTAAGTTGATGTGTTGGGGACTTTGGCTATTAACATGTAACATATTAATTAGATTCTGCTGAAATGAACGAAATTACTTGATAAAAGATTAGCTGATTTTGATGAACGAGATTCAAAGATCGGTGTCAGTAAAATGATTGCAGCGATGGGCATTGTAGCTGATAACATCATGTCTGTTGAGCGCATGAATACAGTGACCTCATCATTGTAACTCGATTTCTGCACTCTCGCGAATGCTTTATAGCTAACAGTGCAAACACAATGTAAATAAGAGATTCATCTAGATAGCGTCATTCATTAGAATGGGAGTTTTGACGAGAGTCCAGAATTCAGTCACTATCAAACTAGTGTTGTGTGATTGACAGTTCCAGCGATTGTAAAGAGGGCTCTTTAACTGCTTTCTGTAGGCTATTAAATTTAATCACAATTTAAATTGGGTGGCAGTGAAGGTCAGGGGCCACGACGGACCAGACCCGGGCGGAAGAGGCTGGCTCTGGGGACGTGGAACGTCACCTCTCTGTGGGGGAAGGAGCCGGAACTTGTGCGGGTGATGGAGCGCTACCAGTTAGATCTTGTGGGGCTGACCTCCACGCACAGTCTCGGTTCTGGAACCGTACTCCTTGATAGGGGATGGATCCTATTCTTCTCTGGAGTTGCCCAGGGTGTGAGGCGCCGGGCGGGTGTACGGATACTCACAAGCCCCCTGCTGACCACCGCTACGTTGGACTTTACTCCGGTGAACGAGAGGGTCGCCTCCCTACGCCTTCGGGTTTTGGGGGGGGGGAACTCTGACTGTTGTTTGTGCTTTTGCACCAAACAACAGTCATAGTATTCAACTTTCTTGGAGACCCTAAATGGAGATCTGTATGGGGGCTCCAGTGGGGGACTCCATAGTTCTACTGGGAGACTTCAACGCGCATGTAGGCAATGATGGAGATACCTGGAGAGGCGTGATTGGGAAGAACGCGCCCACCTGATCTGAACCCGGGTGGGTGTTTGTTGTTAGACTTCTGTGCTAGTCATGGATTGTCTATAACGACACCATGTTCGAACATAAGGATGCTCATAAGTGTACGTGGTACCAGAGTACCCTAGGCCGAAGATCGATGATCGATTTTGTAATCGTTTCATCTGATTTGAGGCTGCATGTTTCGGACACTCGGGTGGAGAGAGGGGCGGAGCTATCAACTGATCACCATCTGGTGAGTTGGGTAAGGGGGTGGGGGAAGAATCTAGATGGACCCGGTAAGCCCAAACGGGTAGTGCGATTGAACTGTTTTGAACTGATTGAACTCAAGGTCTTAGGTGCCTCAAGGGGTGGTAACCCTTGAACACCGTGGTGGACATCGGTGGTCAGGGAAGCCGTACGACTAAAGAAGGTGGCCTTCCGGGATTTGTTGTCTCGTAGGAATCCAGAGGTAGTTGCAAGGTACCGACAGGCCCGAAGGGCTGCAGCTTCTACTGTGGCAGATGCAAAGCAGCAGATGTGGGAGAAGTTCGGAGAAGACATGGAGAAGGACTTTCGGTCGGCACTAAAGTGCTTCTGGAGAACTGTCCGCCACCTCAGGAGGGGGAAACGGGGAAGCATCCAAGCTGTGTACAGTAAGGATGGGACTCTGTTGACCTCAACTGAGGAGGTAATTGGGCGGTGGAAGGAACACTTTGAGGAACTCCTAAATCCGACTGACACGCCCTCTCTAGTAGAGGCAGTGTTGGAGGCTGATGGGGGATTCTCGTCAATTTTCTCGTCACCAGGCAAACAACTCCACAGTGGCAAAGCCTCAGGGATTGATGAGATCCGCCCAGAAATGCTAAAGGCTTTGGGTGTGGAGGGGCTGTCTTGGATGACACGTCTCTTTAACATTGCGTGGAAGTCGGATACAGTGCACAAGGTGTGGCAGACTGGGGTGGTGGTTCCCCTGTTCAAAAAGGGGGACCAGAGAGTGTGTGCCAATTACAGGGGTATCACACTTCTTAGCCTCCCTGATATGGGGTCTACTCCAAGGTGCTGGAAAGGAGGGTTCGGCCGATAGTCGAACCTCGGATTGAAGAGGAACAATGCGGTTTTCGTCCTGGCTGTGGAACAAAGGACCAGCTCTTTACTCTCACAAGGATCCTGGAGTGGGCTTGGGAGTATGCCCATCCAGTCTAAATGTGTTTTGTAGATCTGGAGAAGGCGTATGACCGGGTCCCTCAGGAGATACTGTGGGAGGTGCTGCGGGAGTGTGGGGTGAGGGGATCCCTTCTCAGGGCTATCCAATCCCTGTATATCCAAAGCAAAAGCTGTGTCCGAGGACTCTGCAGTAAGTCGGACTCTTTCCAGGTGAAGGTTGGCCTTCGCCAGGGCGGCGCTTTTTCACCAATCCTGTTTGTGATATTCATGGACAGGATTGTCAAGCGGCCGAAATGGGTTTTCTCAGGTGGTTGGCTGGTGTCTCCCTTAGAGATAGGGTGAGAAGCTCAGCCATCCGCGAGGAGCTTAGAGTAGAGCAGCTGCTCCTTTGTGTCGAAAGGAGTCAGTTGAGGTGGTTTGGATGCCTCCTGGACGCCTCCCTAGGGAGTTGTTCCAGGTTCGTCCAGCTGGGAGGAGACCTCGGGGAAGACCCAGGACTAGGTGGAGAGATTATATCCCCCAGTCAGAGCTGGTTAATGTGGCTCGGGAAAGAAACGTTTGGGGTCCTCTGCTGGAGCTGCTGCCCCCGAGACCCGATCCCGGATAAGCGGATGAAGATGGATGGATGGACAATTTAAATAACAGAATATTTTTCATGCTACTAAGAGAAACAATGTGAAGTTGACCATTATAGTCACTGGCTTAATTTACTTATGCATAAACGGCAATAAACTGGTTTGAGACAAAGAACGTCTCACTGTACACAAATCATTACATATCAGTAATCACTGATCACAAATTAGGCATTAGAATTAACACAGTTACTTACATGTTGTGGCATTACTGTAAGGTCCATATCTTACAGTAAAAGTCTGTTTGCAAAAATTGCGACTTTTAACAAAGAATAATGCTCTACTGAGACATACACATAGTTGAAAAATAAATAACCACTATCTTAGCATTAGGATCCTTTGGAAGGTAATGCTATTTTTTGTCCAGTGATCCTGTATCTCTCTTCTCTTCTGACTAACGCACCAGTGGGCGAGCCCAAAGACACAATGATGTAGAAGTAGGCATTGATTTGATTCTGCAGATGCGGTCTTTCATTGCTCTAATACGTCATAATGTAACAATTCGAAGAGTTGTTTTCAGAGCTTGGTTTCAATAAAAGCTGTTTTTGTGCTAACGTGGAAGTTTTGAGTTCTGAAACTTGTAGGATGTTTTAATTGTACAATGACCTCTTACATGCCAAAATATCAAGGAAAATTTGATTTCTAAATTCATGACCCGTTTAATCAGGAAGCTTTTGTGTTCCTCAAACTTAGCATTCTCTTGCAAATATTTTGTCTGACTGAGCAACTTTAGCCAAATTCTGCCCTTTACCTTCCTGTTTACTTTCTTGCCATTGTGTAAGTAACTACGGTATGCGCATTATCCTTTCCAGAGCAAATTTAGGAAATTCCGCATTTTGCTCCATCTGGCGGGCTTTATCTGACAAATAGATCTAGGACTGGTACAGGTAACATAGGGACAAGTACACTTATACTATCAACACTGTAAAAATACAAAGCTGGTTGAAAACCTCCAAACTTAACCTTTCAATTACTGTAATACGTAAGCATTTTCATTTTGTAACCGTTACGGATTTCAGAAAGTACTGCATGTCGGTACTGACCCAGCACTGACCAGCACAGCCCTTTTTTAACATTTTAACTAGAGGTGAAATAGACTTCACAACCTCTCTTGATTCAGATCACACTCTCTTGTCAAAACACTGCAGTATGGTTCTGATGTGTGTTATATGTTGCCAGTAAGCATTATGGATCCAGCATTTCCTGGGCAGTAGATGTTAATGTCTGCGTGTGGTGAGCTGACGTGTTGGGGCTGCGTTTCTTTAGAAAGGCTCCAGATGAATATGACCAGGATCAGCACATCTGGCAGGGCTGCGCCTTTCCCCCTGTTTAATATGTGCAGGAACCTGCATGGATCTGGTGTAAAAACTGGAATGAATAATTGATGCGCCGTGGTGCCACAAAGCACTTTCTTTCAGCTAATTGGATTTAAAGAGAGAGGGATAAAATATTATCATTCAGCCTGTGCGCGCTGAAATGGTCGGAGAGGTAGAGAATAATAGCATCTGCACCTTGCTCATTAATCCAGGTTGCCAACTTGTTAGAGGCTGAGTATTTGATGTTTTAAGGGGCACTGGCACAGTACATTCTGGCATAGATGCGAAACTCTGATTCTCTCACCACTGATCTCCTTTACATTTAGCTCCATCTCATTTTCTCAAACTCATGACTAATGCTGCATCTTTCCCAGTGATTTGTGTCACTCTCGGAGAGACGTTGTGGTTTCGATGAGGACTCGGATGAGCAATGATCTCCAGAACATGGACGAAGCACTCATATATAATGCTTGAGAATTAAGTTTGTAACTATAATCAGCCTAAAGAGGAGTACTTCTCCAAATAATCACATTTTGTACGGACTGATTTGGCTACAGTGCTACTGTCTGGGTAAAATAATGAGACGCACAAAACAGGGATGTAAGTGGGTGGAGAGAGGAGGGAGATGGGAGAGTGTCAGAGGAAGTCAAAATGAAAGGAGAAACTCTGAAATGCAGCCTGACGGGCATCTTGTTTTTTCTATACGTTGAGGAGATAAACAGGAGAGCATACATTGTGAGCTCTGCTGGGCTGTGAAAATAAAATCCCAGCGGATAGGAGAGAACAATTTACAGCCATGCTTCTTGTGAAAGGTTTCTTCAACATATACTGGCAGGCAGGAACATTCCATCTGTTGGCTAATAAAATAGAAGGGAGAATAAGAATAGGACAACAGAGACAGACCACACTAACACCACAGCATAACATCACCATGCATATTTTAGTTCAACTGTAAAACCCCTGTAGATTGGTTTTAAAGCAGTGGCGGTTCATGCATAAAGATGTATTTTTTTATCTTTCATGCTCAGAAGCCCAGGAATTTTTAATCACTGCATGAAGGCTCCTCTGATTAGCAAATTGACCAATCAGAATGGATATTAGAATGATGCGAATTGATTACATCGATTACGCATGTTTTGTTCCTCCCTAATCCCCTTTTACGTTTAGCACAACTTTTCAGTGACGGTATCAAAAAGGGCCATGACATAGGGAAGTTTCATCGCAATTGACGGAGTGCTATTAAATAAACAAGTCCAATCGAGGTGTTCATTCATCAATAAGATATTTTAAACAACCAACAAGGAATTTAAATTAGTAACCGAGTGCAGAAAGTACGTTTTGAGCCGCACAGCTCCCAGCCACTGCAGCTTTGGTGGGTCTGCGGATGAACATAATCATTTCTCCGTCTCCGTGAGTAAACTAGACCTGTCATGATTACAGTTCAGTGTGGCTCTCACATTATATGAAGTGGTACTGTGGCAGACAACTAGTGCAGTGTTGTTCCATTCATTCAGTGCGGGTTTGTCGAGCATGCGGTTGTAAGTCCTGTAAATGCGCAGTTGTCGGTTCGGTTATATAATGGGGTTGTCGCGATTACGTCAATGCGTCGTTCCAGTCCGGGATGCAATGACCAAAAAAAGATATGAAATGAAATTTTGCATACAAATCATTGTCAGGTGTAACCTTTCAAACCAATTAGCTTTCAGTATCACATTAGTGTCATCAAGCCTGCTTGTGGCTAAAAGGGTTAGTTCCCACAAAAATAAAATTTCTGTCATTAATTACTCACCGTTATGTTGTTCCAAACCCATAAGACTTTCGATCCGCTTCAGAACACAAATGAAGATCTTTCTGATGAAATCTGAGAGCTTTCTGTCCTCCATAGACTGCCACACAACTGACACTTCAATAAGTTAATAAAGAGTTAATAAAACTGATCCATATGAATTGTGCGGTTTAGTCCAGATTTTTTGAAGAGACATGATCACTTTACATGATGAACATATAATATTTAGGCTTTTATTCAAATATAAACATTGATCAGCGAACATGAACAGAAGCTCAACCGAACCTGCTTGGCAGCTGAGAACAAACTGATGAATAAAAGTCTAAATTCAATCTGTTCATCTTGTAAAGCAATTGTTTCTTCAGAAAATTCAATTCATATGGGTTAGTTTTACAATCTCTTTATGAACTTATTGAAGTGTCAAAGTGCTAGTTGCATAGCTGTCTATGGAGGGACTGAAATCTCTCAGATTGTAGTAATTAAAGCAACACTATGTAGTTTTCCAACCTTCATAATATATTTCTAAGACCCTTGATGGTACATCGACTTACAATAGGTTGAATGAAACGTCTGCCATAGCCTGACAGTGTCTGTATCGCTTTTACTGGCACTACGTAACTTCGGGGTTCGGGTAGTAACCCGAGCACAAAAAGAACAACAAAATTCGACTGCTTTACGGCATACTTCACTTCCCCACTTCCTCAAATTCTGACGTGAGAGCCCAACTAGCGTTTTTTTGCCGTCTGTATGTTGTTGTCATAGCCGAAGCAGCAACTAAAATGAAGAAGGCAAAGGTTTTGTCAGAGGAGACTAGAAAGAGAAAAAGGGAGAGTGACAAAATAAAAGGCCGGACGAGGATCAATATTGGTCCAGCGTTCGCTCGCTGGCATGAGCTAAAGGAGGAGGAGGGGTGCCCGACCGATGCTGACCTGGCCGTCATGCTGTTGGACTAGTAAATATATTGCTTGCATACTATCTCTATTTTTTCGAATTTGTTGTCTGCCTGGCCATGTTACGGAATCTATCTGGTCCTCCATTTATCTTCATGATAGTCACGTTTGTTTATTTATTTTTCTGGTGAAAGTGTCTTGCATCAGGCTATAATGCAAATCGATTTTTCAAATTTGCAGATTCATAGCTTGATAGCTTGATATTATAATATTGACGATATATGGCTATTACCTACCACACAAACATTGAATTGAATTAGCATATTCATTATGTAAAACAGTAGCCAATAGGCTATTATAATGACGCTGGCTTGTAAACGTGAGCTACGTGATCTTTTGGCATTTGAAAAAAACAAAAACAAACATGAAATTATATTCATATGACATGCAGAAATACACTCACCTAAAGGATTATTAGGAACACCTGTTCAATTTCTCATTAATGCAATTATCTAATCAACCAATCACATGGCAGTTGCTTCAATGCATTTAGGGGTGTGGTCCTGGTCAAGACAATATCCTGAACTCCAAACTGAATGTCAGAATGGGAAAGAAAAGTGATTTAAGCAATTTTGAGCGTGGCATGGTTGTTGGTGCATGACGGACCGGTCTGAGTTTTTCTCTGCTCAGTTACTGGGATTTTCACGCTCAACCATTTCTAGGTTTTACAAAGAATGTTGTGAAAAGGGAAAAACATCCAGTATGCGGCAGTCCTGTGGGCGAAAATGCCTTGTTGGTGCTAGAGGTCAGAGGAGAATGGGCCGACTAATTCAATCTGATAGAAGAGCAACTTTGACTGAAATAACCACTCGTTACAACCGAGGTATGCAGCAAAGCATTTGTGAAGCCACAACATGCACAACCTTGAGGCGGATGGGCTACAACAGCAGAAGACCCCACCGGGTACCACTCATCTCCACTACAAATAGGAGAAAGAGGCTACAATTTGCAAGAGCTCACCAAAATTGGACAGTTGAAGACTGGAAAAATGTTGCCTGGTCTGATGAGTCTTGATTTCTGTTGAGACATTCAGATGGTAGAGTCAGAATTTGGCGTAAACAGAATGAGAACATGGATCCATCATGCCTTGTTACCACTGTACAGGCTGGTGGTGGTGTTGTTATGATGCCCCTTATGCCCCTTAGTGCCAATTGTGCATCGTTTAAATGCCACGGCCTACCTGAGCATTGTTTCTGACCATGTCCATCCCTTTATCGCCACCATGTACCCATCCTCTGATGGCTACTTCCAGCAGGATAATGCATCATGTCACAAAGCTCAAATCATTTCAAATTGGTTTCTTAAACATTACAATGAGTTCACTGTACTAAAATGGCCCCCACAGTCACCAGATCTCAACCCAATAGAGCATCTTTGGGATGTGGTGAAACGGGAGCTTCATGCCCTGAATGTGCATCCCACAAATCTCCATCAACTGCAAGATGCTATCCTATCAATATGGGCCAACATTTCTAAATAATCCTTTCAGCACCTTGTTGAATCAATGCCACGTAGAATTAAGGCAGTTCTGAAGGTGAAAGGGGTCAAACACAGTATTAGTATGGTGTTCCTAATAATCCTTTAGGTGAGTATATATACCAATGTACCTGGGATGAAGACATTTCACACGCAACACTGGCAGTCTGCCCATGATGTGAGAACTCGCGAGAACTCAAGACGGTATCGGCTTGTCAACAAATGCACGTGTATCCCCTGGTGTAACCATGACAGATTTTACGACAGTAGTGGAAGACAATACTTTTCTCAACTGTAGGGGGACCCCGAGAGCAAAAACTACATAGTGTTACTTCAATAACATGTTTTATTTTTATTTTTGGGTGAACTGAGCCTTTAATGCATAGGGTGGAAAAATAAGAATAATAAAAATGACAACCAATGTTATAATATATTAGCCTGACGTTGTCATACTCAGATTCTTTTCAGACTGTGAGTCTGATACTGCTCCATTAGGGCTGTGATTATGGGGCGTGTTTCAACTGAACCAGGAAAGAAAATACCTCTGCACTGCTAGCTAATAAATTCAACTTTTGCCAAATCCCGTAGGAAGGACGGCAAAAACATATTTCCCATCGGCAAATGCCTTGATCGCAGTTTGCGGTTCTCTGTTCCTCTTTTAAAATGAATGTGTTGTCTACATCTACTATAACAGAAGCGATGGCTGAATCTACACATCTAAATTCTCCAGCGGCAGTCATTCTTTGTTGTAAACGAGTTCAACCCGAGCTCTCTTTGGTGACATAGATGATTACGTTACTGTTGATCGTCTGTCCATCATCGTAAAAAGCCCGCCCTGAAAATTTGATTGGTCCAAACAGCTTTGGTTCAGGTATACTTGCTTTACAACGGATCAAGTCCAGTCCAAAATGCCCATGAAGCTCTTTAGAGCCAAACTTTTCAAGTTACTCTAATGCTATAATACCAAAAAGAAATGGTCAGCCATTCCCCTTCATAAATATGTAAACGTTGCCTGTGACTTTCTTGACCCTAATGCTTGTTTTCATTGGATTACAAAGCAGGGATGACTAGCAACGTTTGTCTTCAGGTGAAGTTGAATGGCAACCATAAGAGAGCACAATCTCTCAAAGACTGACAGATTTCAAAGAGTTTACCAGTCACCTGCAGGCTGTGGGAATCACAATGAGAAGCTGTATGTCTTTTAGGATGAGAAAAACAAAAAGAAAGGAAAGGGAGCACACAAAACACCAAGAGTCACAGAGGAAGAAAATCATGACTGAATTACAGAAGAACAACATGCATACTGGGTGAAAATCTCATAAACACGCTCAGGTCACATTTAACTCAAAAACAACAAAAGAAGATAAAAAAAAAAAAAAAAAACATTTGCATGAAGTCCATTAAGCCTGTTTTGAAATGTGACAGTGTTCCCACACATTCTCATTACGGCATTTTTATTTTATTATAATTATTGTGAATCCCATTGGTAATTATTATATTTACATTAGATTCTCATTACTGTAATATAATTTGACTGTATTGTAATATAAATAATGGAAGGATTTTCATATAATTATATACATAAAAAGGCAGTACAAAATGCTAATGTATTATTTTATCATATAAAATATATGATTTTATAATAAATGTTTTGCATTACAATAAAATTAATTCGATTTTTTTCACATTAAAGTAATAAGATTTGGGAGGCAAAGTCAACATCTCATAAAATATTGAAAAGGATTTGAATAATTTAAGCTTAATTTTATTTATTAAAAATATTTTTTATTTGTTCTTGATTTTTGTGACGTAGATGTGCTATTGACAGGTTTTGTCTGATTCAACCTACCACGGCTAAAACGGGACAAAAACAACAACAAAAAAACTCCAGTTCAAACTGGTTTCTTGTAGGTTGTCAACTTACGAAAGGTCTAAAGTCTCTTAAGATGACCGTTATTGACATTCAAAATGATTGTTATGGGTCGAGACTCGGAATAGATGTTTGTTGAGGAAATGCTGTCTGACCATAGCACTGAGCATATTCACTGTTCATTACACATTCGAGCATCTGGACATCTTTGTCTCCGTGGACTTTAATAAAAGTCTTACATTATTTCATGCTGCAGCTGCTGCACTTAAATTCCCTGAGAGCCAGAGACCTTTTCATTGCTTTATTAATGTAATATCATTAATATCCTCTGAACATCTGAGTGCCTCCTTTTCAGTTTTGGGATATTTATAGTCCTTAGCAGGAGCAGGTATGACAGAGAGGAAAAGTGAGTGTGCTCCACTGAGATATACTCTATGGGAGGCGTTTGAGGCCGGGGGTGATTATTTGTCAGGAGTAATACACAGAGAGTATTTATCTATCAAAAGGTTCATTTCTGTTTCTTCCTCTGCAGGCCTGATAGAAAAATGGCCACAATAACCATGAGCGCTCGCTGTTGGAACTTTCTGTCTCTCGTTATCTTTTTATTAGCCATCTGTGAGGTACCAAGATAAAATTCTAGAATCACAGGCTGTGTTTTTCTTCACGCCAGGGTTAAAACAAGAGGTATGCTTCATTGATTGAGATATAATTAAACCAAAAGGTGGTGTGGGGAGGATCAATGTGGCTTTCCCTCGCTGACGGCAACAAAGTCCACAGCAAATCAACACTGCAGTGTTCCTCGAACCGGCGTCAGCCTCATTAAACACGCATTAGAAATCATCTCACCAACAAAAATGGGATGAGTTTTAAATCAGCTGATTCCATTAAAAAATAAAACAAATCACCTCTAAATAGCTCCACACCAAACACTGATTAAATGTAGACTTTTTTTTTTAAAAGTTATCTAATGCTTATGTAAAATAAATTACCAAAGTGAAGACATTGAAAAATATTTACAAAAAATAACTTTCCAAACACATTTATTGGGCCAATAACATTACTCAAACACAGTGTATGACCATTGTAAACAATGAAACAGAAAAAAGGCATCAGCTCTGCTCCAGAAAGTGCGCCAAGCATAAAATATTCAACTTTTTTCCCCCATTTATTTTCCCTCTGATATTTTTTTTTAAATGTTTATTTGTATCTTTACATATTCATTTTCAGCATGAATAATTATATTTACAAGGCCAAGACACTTTTTTTCCACAGACAACATCACCCCATAGTCTTCTTTATGATGGTTTTTGTCTTGACAATAAACTTGCAAGGTTGCCTCTCCCTCCTCTCCACAGCGTGAACGAGAATAAAGATTGAGAATGCAGTTATGTTTCAAGGATTTCTTTGTATTGGTAGGGTGGTTCAATGTCCTGTCCCTTTTTCCAAGATTGGTAGCAAGTTGTCCATATGTACAAAGGCTAAAAACATTCGGTTCCATTTGTGAAGAGCCTATGAAATAAATGTTATATTTATTTTAGTGTTTTTCCCAAAAAAAGGTATCAAAACATTTGTGTAGTTATAACTGTATGTCACTAGCTTTGATTGGATGTATGAAATTGGATCGCTTTGCTAACAGTGCAAAGTCTCTTCTTGCTGGGTTTTTTTCTTTTTTGTCTTTACAATGCCATGACTTTATCTGGCAGGACACATTTCAGTCTTCATTCTGTACTTATCCATGAGCATTTCTCTTCATTCTCCTCCACATAGTTAGTGTTCTTGGTCTGGTCCTCATGCTGGCTCTATTTCAGTAGCCATTCATTCACTGTATGGGGGAAAATAATAATTATTATGATATTGTTCACTCTTGATGATCACCCTTCATTTTTAAGTCATCATTAGATCACATATTTTTCAGATAGCCAATATAAAGTGCCCTGTATTGTGTGAAATGGCCTTTTCTGAACCTAACCAAGACACTCTTGGTTTGTGAAAGACATTTTACAATTAATGATGCCATTGATGGAAATTTCTGTCATTTGCGAGGCCACGCTTCCCTGCCATTGACCGAAATTTTCTGGCTTTCTGTGTTTTCACTGTTATACGGTAGGGGCACGCTATTACGCATCTTCTGAAAGAGTGGAGAATCTCCTGATTTCAAAACAGGTGAAGCAGCAGCAGAAATGAGCGATATGTACGTAGATGTGTACCGTAAATGTAAAATAACGCAATCATCAACATTAAACGTCATATAAATCAAAACTGCTTAATGTTACTGAATGATACGTCGCCCGGGACGAGCTAGGACTGTGCAAGCTTTAGGCGAGTTGATGAACTCGATCTACTCCATCTATGTTTTGATCATCATTCTGAATTCGATCTAGATCTAGTCTTTGACAAAAAAACATTTTTCTCAGCTTTTTGCTATAAATGTTGCTTATTTAATGGAACTTACCCACATTCAATTGTTGATAAAAAAAAAAAAACGATGCATGCCGCTTGAATACAATTTTTTTTTTGTTGTAGTTTAAAAGCAAGAGGGTCTGTTCTTTCTTTTTATATATTGCAAATATTTAGAGATATGAATACAACAAAATATTTTGAGGGCCATGAAACCTTTGTGAAAATGATAAACTCTGCCAGTGGCTGGCAACTTTAAAAAAAAAATGCTGGCGGGGAAAAAATTCATATTTAACAGTAATATGTAGCTACTCTGAGGAACAACTCGAATTTTGAGCGTGCAAAGAAACCTTAAGGGCTATCAAAACAAATACAGTGTAAATATATTTATTTAGACTAATTAATTAGACTAAATTAATAGAAAAAAGTAGAGCTGCACTATGTATTGTTTTCAGCATCGACATTACGATGAGCGCATTCGGGATCGTAGTTGATCAGTGATCCATACGGACCAGACGCAATGGTTCAAAACGTAGGTGATTCGCTGATTATTTGTAAAGTTTAACCAATATAGAGTTAGGGCTGGGCAATATGGCCAAAAATCATATATCTGTATGTTTTGGTTAAATTGCGATATAGGATAATATATCTTGGTACTTTCTACGTCTTTCTATTTGGATAAAGAAAATCTGTATATATTTAAAAAAAAAATATTTCACATCCTGCCCAATGATATCCTACAAACAATGTTGATATTGAAGGATATTGAAACAAATACTGTATAGTGAATGTAATGTACCTGTAGGCTATGCAATATATTATGTGCAAAAAGGTGGTTAAAATCAAATTACATTCTAACATTGACTACGTTTACATGCAGCCAATAACCCGTTCAAAACCGGGATATTAGCAATAACCCGGTCGCGAACGGCCATGTAAACACCGGCAAAAACCCGAATATGGTCATATCCCGGATTTTAAAAACCGGGATATTATACCTGGGGTACACCTTTTCTAACCCAAATTTTTGGTCATGTAAACGCGCATCGGCATATCCCCATAGTGATGTGTGTTCTGCGCATGTTCTATTCGCAAGGAATCTTTGTCTTTTGAGTAGAGAAACTTCTCGGCGCATACAAAACCCCGCGTGCAGTATACCGGAAGTAAACATGGCGAGACGCAGCACAGCATACTTTTGGAGCGAGGTCAGTAACGTTACGAGCACCAAAGCGCAAACAAAGGCGATCGCTATCTGCCCCGAACTATTCATTATCCGCGTGCTGCTGTTGTTGTTGTCTTTGGATACAGGAAGAAGAATCGGAAATGACGCATATTGCGTGTTAAGGTTGTCCGTACGTCCAGACGCTAACCGCGCGTCGCGTTTACATCGGGATATTGCAATTCCATGTATACAGGAGTAACTCTCTCTGCTCACGCATGTAAACGGGTTATCCCTAATGTTTCAGAAACCCGAATAGTGACCTTAACCCGACCATAACCCGAAATTTGGCTGCATGTAAACGTAGTCATTGTAACATTACAATCTAAAAACAAAAATAATGCTTTTTTTTTCACGCTAATCATTCTAGAATGGTTAATTCTTTCCAAATAGAGTTATTCAATTCATCTGGTGAAATCTTTTCATGTATATCGCAGAAAAAATAAATATCGCTGTTTTTTCCAATATCATGTAGCTCAAAAAAAAAAAGGCTTAATTGCTTTTTAATCAGAAATTAAAATCACTAAATAATGTTAACTGGTAAACACATTCACTAACCCGAACATTGTCCATTACACAGTCCCTTTACAGTTACTGCTATAAAAAATTTACATGTAGAATTTTAAACCAATATATTTACATCGTACTGTTGGACTATATTCAATAACCAACAATAAACGTTTTAGCAAAATAATATATTTTAGTGATGATTATTATGCGCCCGTTCACAGAAGTCTGGTAAGTTTACTGGAGACTCGCTTGCTGTCAACACAAGCCTTAATGCAGAATATAAATTATTTCTGGCATTCACAAATATGAATATAAGCATAAGATGTAAGTTGTGCGCCAGGAAAACATCTCAATTGCACTGACAGGGCAAGATGTGTGCAGAGTTAGTTTGAAGCGCTTAATACAAAGCATATCTCACTTTTCCATATGTATCCTATTTTTTATGCAACAGTTTTAAACAGTGTCGCGTTTGAAAATATTTTCGATACTGTACATCTTATGAAGTCAATATAACATCCAGGCACAATTGTCACAGTCCTGCAAATAGTCACTGATTAATATTAATAACCAAAGGTATGTGAAATTTTGAACAGAATCATTAGTTTAAATTAAGTTATTTTGTGTTGTGGAATATAGGTAAATATGTTGTGCAGTACTAAACGACATACAAAATGTCATGCTATTTTTTCTAGTTCTACTGTAGCTCCTGTTCTGTAAGACTCCATAACATTGTTTGGTTTCCCAGAATGACAATTTTCTATTGCACTCTGAATATCACCACCTTAAGCTAAAATTTTACATTCAATTAGCCTGCAGACACTTCACTGTGCGAGCTACAAAATAATACGTCTCCCTGGTTAAGATACATGACCTCAGATGCCTAACCAACACTAATTAAATGCTCCTCCAAGATATTTACATCTTTTAACAACTCAAATGTAATAAATGGAAGGAACCTTTTTTGTATTGCTCAATTACCCGCCGGGGTGTTAAATTCAACCTCTCAAACAAGTGCCGCACGACTTCGATTTATCAGTTCACTGCTATATCAAGTGTACAAGAGAATTCTCCATAGTGAAATTTTGAGATAAGAGCAGGCTCAATAAAGAGACTTTTTCTTGTTCATGATGCTTCAGTGCTGAAACAATATGCAAAAATATCTAAGGCATTCTGGTAGCCTGGCAAGCCAGACCTATCAAGATGTTCGGTCTGGGAACTCACAACTGGCATACCTCAATCCGAGGGGCGGGATAAACGGTTGTCTTTTCAAATTCCCTCTGCACGCAATAGGACAGTGCTAAAACCAACCAGAGGAACGAATTCGGTTGTCAAAACTCCGAACGCATCTTCCTTTTTTAAGAATGACTTAAGCGACGTTCTCTTAACTTCAAGTCATCCAGAGTCGCGGCCAAAGCCGATTTGAAAGACCGCTATGCGCGGAACCGTCACAACTCTGCCGTCATTATGTTAAGCCCACCCACCAACTCTATACACGATGTGATTGGCCTGACCAGAGTTTGGTTTTTCCAGCTCAAAAGTCTATTGAGAGTTGCTAGACCACCCTTTCTGCAAAATAATTTTTGCTGGCGCTAGGGTGTGTCTAGATTTCTAGGCTAGCATTCTGGTAGAAGCACAAAGACATCTTAAGATGCCTCTCCACGCAGACTTATGCTTTACTGAGACTCCTAAACCTCTTAAACAAGATCTCTGTAGGCAGCCTAGGCTCTGAGATCTGCACACAAAAACAAATGTGTACAACCACCACTCAAAACCAAAATAAACAGTGTTCCAACCAATCACTGACAGGGGCGGGTGTTGCTCCGATTTCGCGTCCAGCCGTGCACGAGCGCAAAACCTCACAACACCCGCCCCTGTCAGTGATTGGTTGGAACACTTTATTTTGGTTTTGAGTGGTGGTTGTACACATTTGTTTTTGTGTGCAGATCTCAGAGCCTAGGCTGCCTACAGAGACGCGGTTTTTGGACGGCATGCTTATGGGGCGGGCAGCTAGCGGATCGTTAGGAAAGATTAGACATTTATTTTTGGGCCTGAAATCACTAGCCATGTTTCCATCCTCTTGTCAACCGAATTATCTGAAGTTCGGTAAAAAAACTCATGCGAATAAAGCTGGTGAAAGTGTGTTTCCATCCAACGGCTTTAAAGCGAATAAAAACCTGTACGTAATGACGTCACATGCTGTTTTGCGATCAAATTGGTATATCGAATTGATTTGAGACATTTTAAGGTGTTTCCATTCATTTTCGCACTGAATCGAACAACATTCAAGCAAACTTTTGCGAACAAAGTTTTGCTAGACAAAACGGAGCCTAATAGTGCTTATGTGCCAGCTGATAGCGACATATGTAAGGGAAAATGTATATGCCAGCCGGTTGTTAGCCTGAAGGGGTTGTATTCGCTAACAACCGCCTCGCTATACATTATCCTGCTTATTACATGGCTACCTACCAAATAAATCAATAATTTGACACAAAATATTAACTTAAAAAGGAGATTATTGATTTAAAACGAGTAGTGCTTCTGCTAAAGAAAATAGTCTGTTCCGTCTCTGAACTGCGTCCATGGCAACGGCAGCTCCGCAGTCTGTTAACAAGAAATAACACACCGCATTCTACATTAGAATTCAACCAAGCCACGTAATAACAAGCAAACCTAACATAAGAAAACAACGACTCTATAAACACATTGCTATGATGATGCAGATGCACGTATGCCCGACGACAACGGAGGCAGCCTGTGGTGTGGGAACGACAGCGCTCCATCAGTTCTGAGAGATCGTGGTTCAGAGACACTTCACGGAAACCCTTTGGTTGAGGCATTTTTTTGCTTTGTCCACTTACATCTGTCTTTGTTGACATCCGCCATGTGTGCGAAAACAGAACGGGAATACTGGCCGGAAATGAACTCGTCTTCTTCTATGTTTTGTGGCGTGTTGCAACCATAAAAGGGCCTAAAACTTAATCGCAATTCATTATTTATTCGGCAAATAACGTTTCCATCAGCTTTTATCGCATTTGCCGTATATCGATCAAGATAAAATCCGATGAGACCGAAAGTATTTCATTTGTGTCGATATTCATGAAATTTAAGCGTATTTTACTGTTTCCATAAGGCATTTTTCATTCGATATCACTTAATTCGGATAAAAAGGTGTGGATGGAAACATGGCTAGTGATACAACCTTTAAGGAAATGGGTAGTTATACAAATGTTTTGATTGTTTTGAGGGTTAATATTTGCTTGTAAGCTACTGAATAATTAATTTCACTCATCTAATATCTTCAGAATGCTCGTTTATGTGCATGTGCTCATGTTTTTGAGTGATCTATAACAGCAAAACATACCTGAATCACACATTAGCTTATTATTAAACCTGTTTGAGCTATCTGGTTGCCTACTGTCTGTCTACTAATGGCTTAATGAAATAGTGTTCATTTTCACAGCTAATTTTTTGTAGTTTGTCCGTCTTTTTTTGACTAAAATGCCTTTTAGCTTTAGTCATATTTTAGTCATCTGAAATGTTTTAGTTTAAGTCGACTAAAATCTAATGGGTTTAGTTAAATTGTAATTCATCAATTAAGCATCTCAGTATATAATCCTGGAGAAACATCTATTAGACTGTTAATATTAATGGCATTAAGGTTTAAACGTGCAATAGACAGATTTAACTGATGTGACATATAACATGTCTTTCTTTAATCTTAAAATTAAATAAAACCACTTCTCATAAAGAAACAACCACATGGTCTTCTTTTTAATTAATGATATATGCATTCTTTATAACAACTTTACATTGTTAACCCTTTCCAAGCAGACATATTTATTTGTATTAATTGAATCGAGAGTAATCTTTATTGAATCTGTAAAAGTTATTCAGTCAAGAGCATTGAGGGATTTTCTCTTTTTTTGTTTTTTCTGTTTGATTAACATTACGGACAGCAACAGGTTTGTTGGACTGCTGTAACTTACACTGATACACATCCGATATTCTTCCAACTGTTTACGTTCACTTAAGACATAATCTACTGTGTTTACATGAATACTTGCCAAAATGGACATTTTGACTTAATTTTGTGTATTGGTCCATTCAAACAGAAAGACGTAAAAGAGAGAACAATTGATTGTACGTTTACATCTGAGAGGCGGCTTTCTGTGCATACAGAAAACCGGATTGAATCGGGCTCTCTTTCGCCTCGTCACACTTTTTCAGTTTTATCCAAATGTCTGCTCTTCTCTTTCTCCCAGACATTTACATTTTTTTATGTTTTATGAGACATGCAGCATGACAAGTGTATAACAACTTATGTCCTGACGGGTTGATAAGGCTGTTATAATTCAAATGTGCTCATCTACTACGCAGGACTGGATCTCTTCCCAAATTGTATCTCCCTCACATTTATTTAAATGAAAATGTCAATGGATTTGTCATTCAAAATGTTTTTTTATTTAGTTACTTATAGTCTGATTTTCATCAGGGAAAATTATAATGTAATGAAGGTGTTGCAATTATATCTTTTGAATAAACAAACATAGCTACTGCCTTTTACCAAACACTTCAAAATGTCACAAATGTTTAAAGTGAGGTAAAAACTGAGGAGAATAAAGGAAAAGTCACTTATTTTTGATGCACCTTTTCAGTAGTGACCTGGAAACTAAACTGTAACTTTTACCTCATAACTTTAGTGAACTTGTTCATTATGACCAACAATGTTACTCTGCTTTGGAGTCAGTGTTGTTTTTGGAGAAGTGATGAAATCTGTAGAAACGCTTTTAGTTTAGTGTCTAATTCAAAGCGGGTTGAGAGATCACAGAGAGAAGCACAGAGACACTGACCTCGGTACTGCAGCTTCTGTGCCCTGTTGTTGGGGCAGTCCTTGCCCTGCATGCTGAAGTTGATGTTGGTGCGGATACAGCGGTTGTTCAGAGGCTGTACTGGGCGCACGTTGTCACTCATGCTGAGGAATATCTGCGAGGGCTGGTTCTGGCTTAGCAGTCGCATGGAGTGCATCTGTAAGGATGACACAGACAGAGCAGACGTTTTATTTCGACTCACTGATGGCAGGTCACGCAATTATCACAGTCAATCCAATCCCAACAGACCCGCATTAAAAAGCAACTAGGGAGCTACGTGAGAGTGTCATTCAAGAATAGATTATATTACATATCAAAACAGTGTATCTGCAGTGTCAAAAGTGACACATTCTGCCTTTAGGAAGCATGACGTTAGCTAAATCCTTAAAAAAAATGAAATATACGAATTACTTGATTCTATTTTTGTTTACTTGCTATTTTGAAGTTATGAGGACTTTAAGTAACTCAGCTAATGCATCTTGTTGCAGCTTTTCTATTATAATAATCTGTTTTTTTCAAGTCAAGAAGACCATAACGCAGAGCCATGGATGACATGAATTAATGCTTTTTTATTTAAATAAACTTTACATTGAAAAATTGTTTTCTTGTTAGGTCTCATTCACCCTCTTTCCAGCATCCATTTGAACATGAATAATTAATGTTGCATTGTGTGATTGTTTGCCAGTTTTATTTACACTGTTGTTGTTTTGTGATGTCAAGATGAGTTTGTTCCTTTACTTAAAATGATCAGGTAGTTGTTAGTTTTGTTGTGTTCAAAGTATTGAGGTCTGTGTGGCGTTTTAAGCTAAGTTTAATAAAACACTGATTTCTCATGGAAAACATTAGATATTAGTTAGATTATACGTATTGAACAACCACAAAAATACTGGGAACTTTTGGCATAGAACGGAACTGATTAAAACTGAAATACTTCATACAACTTCTTAGAATGACTTGATCTAGTAAATAGGTAATTGTTACAGTATGGCAGTAAAAGAAATTCAGGCAAATTCTTAACATTTTTCCTTCAAGTTTAACAAACACGATTTTAATGTTTCTTTTTTTTTTTTTTTGACAGTGTATGTTGATTTACCTGCATCTTTGTGACGTAAATCGGCTTGTTCATCAGTATCCATGTTGCAGTCTCATAGCACGGTGGGATTGTCATAGACCCTTCGTAAGTGATAAAGCTTGCTGTCTCTGGATAGACCTCCTCGATGTTTAGCCCCGAGAGAAGGTATGCATCATCTACTCGCACACAAAGGAGGAACACATGCTAAAGTATTGTTCCCTTTCGTTGTCACTCCGAGTTACGTCGGATGACGACGAATGGGGTTTCGCTTAGAAAGCCTATCAACTTCGAGTATTACAAAACGAGCCAATGGCAAAGAAATGCCATGGGTCTGCGGAATTTGCATAGCGTATCTCCGCCCTACCTTGTGGGTATAAAAGGAGGACGCCGGCAACATGCAGATATGTTTTCGCTTCGGAGCCAAGTTTATTCTTCGTTCCACAAGCCATCTCCGAACTGTCAGCTTTACAGACGAGCGTGATTCTCTGGTGTTGGTGTGACGGCGATCTCCCGGCGAGCGCGCACTTCCTGCTTATCTGTGCAGTGGTTTGCCCAGTGAGTGTGTTTCTCGCCGGGCGCTTCAACACTCTCAGAGTTTCTTTCCTCTCACAAAAGAGCTTGCACGTGGCACGTCTTTTTAAAGATGCATCGCCCTTGCACTTCTGGTTGCGGTAGACTGGTGGCCGACTTTGATGGACACGAGCGTGTTTGGGCATTGATCACGCTAGAGCAGCGCTCGTGGATGACTCATGTTCTCACTGCGGGAACATGACCATCGCAACATTACGATCAAGACTCAGTGATCTCGCAAGAGTGAGGGTCCCCTCATCCACACCCTGATCTAGCGCCTCCACGAGAGGTTCTACTTTGGCTGGTGGCCAGGGTGATCCGAGGGTGACGGTTTGGAACAAATCGCCGACTATCCGTCCGTGCCCAGCCGCACCCTCTCCAATGTTGGAACCCGCGAGTGTTCAGGGGATTTCCGCGGGACCATCTTCTGATGCCCCGCGGATTTCCTTTGGCGCTCCAGAGGAGGACACTATGTCTATTGCAGCATCACAAGGTGGGTCTGATTCTTCTGGAAGTGAAGATTCGTCACAGCTGCCACCTTCCGGTGTGTATACGGCTGTGCTCGAGTCCGATCCGGAGATGACGGCCATGCTTTCCCGGGCCGCCGCGAGCATCGGTTTAGAGTGGTCCCCTCCACCCTGTCCCGAGCGCTCGGGGTTGGATGATTGGTACTTGGGTAAGGCCGCGGAAAAACCCCAATACCTTTCTTCCCGGACGTGCATGATGAGATCTCGAAGTCCTGTAAGACCCCCATGTCTTCCCGTGACCGCAATGAAACTTTTTCAGAGGCTCCTGGGGCATATGGCATCTCCAGCCGCGGCAACGCCCCTCGGATTGCTTCATATGAGCCCGTTTCAGCTTTGGCTTCGCGACCGAGCCCCGAGGTGGGCATGGCAACACGGCACCTTCCGAGTACCAGTTACTCCGACCTGCCGTCAGACCTTCACCCCGTGGTCGAACCTCAGTTTTCTACGGGCCGGAGTGCCTCTGGAACGAGCTTCGCGGCATGTTGTTGTAACGACAGATGCCTCCTCCACGGGCTGGGGCGCCATGTGCAATGGACGTTTTGCCGCGGGCTCCTGGATAGGACCCCAGCGCCTATGGCACATCAATTGCCTCGAGTTGCTGGCTGTACGTTTTGCTCTGCGCTGCTTCCGGGCCGTGTTCAAGGGCCAACACGTACTAGTCCGATCAGACAATACCGCGCCAAGGCGGTCTGCGTATGTCGCAACTCGCCCGCCACCTCCTCTTATGGAGTCAGACGCATCTGAGGTCGCTTCGTGCCATTTATGTCCCCGGAGCTCTGAACTGTGTAGCCGACGAGCTCTCACGGTTTCTGCTCCTCCCGGGGGAATGGCGGCTCCATCCCCGGTCGGTTCAGCTGATTTGGCACCAGTTCGGGGACGCACAGATAGATCTGTTTGCATCTCACGACTCGACCCATTGTGCCCAGTTTTATTCCCTGACCGAGGGCACGCTCGGCACGGATGCTCTGGCACACAGCTGGCCGTAGGGTCGCAAGTATGCGTTTCCCCCAGTGAGCCTTCTTGTGCAGACCTTGCGCAAGGTCAGGGAGGACGGGGAGCAGGTCATTCTGGTTGCGCCTTACTGGCCCAACCGGACCTGGTTCTCCGAACTATTACTCCTCGCGACAGCACCTCCCTGGCCGATCCCTCTGAGGAAGGACCTCCTTTCTCAGAGACAGGGCACCCTATGGCACCCTCGTCCCGATCTTTGGAACCTCCACGAGTGGCTCCTGGATGGGACGAGGCAGGTTTGAGTACCCTACCACCAGCGGTGGTGGCTACCATCACTTCCGCTAGAGCCTCGTCCACGAGACATCTCTATGCGTTGAGGTGGAACCTCTTCGTCAACTGGTGCTCTTCTCGTCAAGAAGACCCCCGCAGATGTTCGATCAGCGTCATGCTTTCTTTCCTACAAGATGGGTTGGAGCGAAGGCTGTCTCCCTCCACCCTAAAAGTCTATGTCGCCCCTATTGCCGCACAGCATGACTTTGTTGAAGGTAAGTCTTTGGGAAGGCACGACCTGATCGTCAGGTTCCTGAGAGGGGCAAGGAGACTGAATCCTCCTCGCCCTCCTGTCGTTCCCTCTTGGGACCTCTCAGTGGTGTTAACTGCCCTGCTGAGTGCTCCATTTGAGCCTCTGCAATCAGTGGAGCTTAAGTTCCTGTCAATGAAGACAGCGTTCCTGGTTGCACTGGCCTCCATCAAGAGGGTAGGGGACCTGCACGCATTCTCCGTTGACGAAGCGTGCCTGGAATTCGGGCCGGCTTACTCTAACGTGATCCTGAGACCCCGGCCTGGATATGTGCCCAAGGTTCCCACCACTCCCTTCCGGGACCAGGTGGTGAACCATCAAGCGCTGCCCCTGGAGGAGGCAGACCCAGCCTTGGCACTGATCTGTCCAGTACGCGCTCTCCGCGCCTATGTAGACAGAACGCAGTGTTTCAGGACCTCAGACCGGCTCTTTGTCTGTTATGGTGGGAAGCTGAAGGGAAAGGCTCTCTCAAAGCAGAGGTTGTCTCACTGGATAGTGGACGCCATTGCTTTGGCTTACCAGCAGCAAGGTCGACCATGCCCCCTTGATGTGACTGCCCACTCCACCCGGAGTGTGGCATCCTCTTGGGCCCTAGCGCATGGCGCCTCGCTGACAGACATCTGCAGAGCTGCAGGCTGGGCGACACCGAACACATTCGCCAGATTCTATAATCTCCGAGTGGATCCAGTGTCCTCTCATGTACTCGCTCTAACCAGCTAGTACTGGACCCGCTCAGGTGTCTTCGCTTGCTCGCCTTGCCACTCCACTCCACGGACTGGATACGTGCGATATTTCCCTCAGGTGAGCTTCTCCGAAAGCCCTGAGTTCCTCCAGCACTGCCGACGTCGGCGCCAGTGTCTATTGCCTGCGCGTCGGCTAGGTGCCTCCCGTGTGCATGGTCCCTCCCTGAGCGACCCCCCACATGTGTATTTCCTCTGTAAGCCTCTCTGAGCATGTGTCTTTCCCTTGGCAAGCCACCTTGCCACCCCTGGGGTTGAAATATTCCACCTGCGGCTGGACACCCCAGTGTTCTCCATATGCATCCTTCGGGTCATATGTGTATTCTCTAAGTCCCCCCCTCTGGGTTGGCAGTAATTGCATCTCCCCTAAACCTTGGGATATGCTCCCCAGTGTACCTTGGCATTCTTGTGCTAAATAGGAGTCCTTCGTCTGTCCCAGTCTCACGACAGGGATCTCAGATTTACGCAGTGCAGTGAAAGCAGCCAAGAAGGTGGCGTGATTAGACTGGTAACCCCATTCGTCGTCATCCGACGTAACTCGGAGTGACAACGAAAGCGAACGTTATGTCTTCCTCTCACTTTCCGCTGTACCGCGGGGATCGCCTGAAGCTCAGTCTTGGCTCCTCAGCGAAGAAACATATCTGCATGTTGCCGGCGTCCTCCTTTTATACCCACGAGGTAGGGCGGAGATACGCTATGCAAATTCCGCAAACCCATGGCATTTCTTTGCCATTGGCTCGTTTTGTAATACTCGAAGTTGATAGGCTTTCTAAGCGAAACACCATTCGTCGTCATCCGACGTAACATCTCCGTTCCCTACTCAGGGAACGAGGGTTACATACGTAACAGAGACGTTTCTTATCGATTAAAACTCATCTAAAGAGCCAATTCATAAACATGAATTTGTAATTTTAATAATATAAATGGTGCATTTTCCAGCCAAGTTTTCATCTAAACCTAAAATTCAATATATTAAGTAACAAAAGAATGTCTTGAAATTGTCCAAACAACAAAAGCAAAGCATAAAACAACAATGGTAACCAAAAGGTCTTTGCTTGTTAACAATTCGTTTTAGTATTTATGCTTTGTCTTTGATTTGTTGGATGAATGGTGACAGCGCATGTTATTTTGACTTGACAATAGTGCGCAGACATGAGATAATGCGGCACTGAATTTATGAGGAACACCAATATTGAACCCACCTTCCACTGACAACAGGCAAGTAATAGGTTCCGACTCACGTCAGCCAGAGGAAATCATTCGTTATTCTCCCTCCATCCCATTGATTACCACTCTATCTCTTATCTCCCTACATGTTTGCAATTCCGCCTGCGTCATTGCGCAGAACTTTGATAGCTTTGGTAGCATAAATAATTCCTTTTGGCTGTGGAGGAGGGGGATACGTTTGAAAAATACATGTGCTAGCTCCACAGCGAGGGCTGGTAGTAATGCGTTTCCAAAGATTCAACGGGGAACGGAGCGGGAGGCAAGAGAGGCAGAGTGGGGAGCTCTGACAGCTGTCAAAGCCCACACTCCTCTGCCCTCCCCCTGGCAGTGCTGTCGAGTCCTCCCTGAGTTCATGCGCCGCTGCGGCCTGGGAGACACGCACCAGCCACCAGGGGTCAGAACATTTTATCTATTCATCCGCTCTTTCTCCACCTCTATTAATTCAATTATGAAGGCCTTTTTTCAAAAGTCCCTCTGGTGAGTTGAAGGATAATGTCACAGAACATTTCCACTACACTGCATGTCAGCGTCGGCTATTAAATATTCCCAAACTAGAAAGTGGTCTGAGTTTTCGAGGCTGAATACATTTGTCTTGTGCCTTTAAACTGCTGCTGTCAATCAACAATTAGCATGAGGTTTTAGCATGAATCACAATTTCTAGAACAATAAGCAAAGAATCTCATGACTAAATTTCCAGGTAGATGCTATTTGTTTGTCCACAACACAATCAAATCACAAAACAGCCTATCAGAAGAATTTCTCTCCGTTTGCACTTTCTTTCAGAACGCGTTACAGCATGAAACGCGTTTTCTAACATGAAAATATAACATGTTGCTTCACCAGGCAATGTGATTTTTATAGTTTTTCTTGAGGAATTTGTTCATTTGCGATTAAAATTTCAACAAACAAGTAAAGAGGAATTATGTATCTTTAGCCCTATTCAGATGGGACTAGTTATTTAAACAACATTTTAATTACAATTCTTATCACTCAACGTCTGTGATTTCATGTACCAATTTGGACGGGTTTAACATCTCTGTTTATTACAGAGGCGGGAGTGAGTGTTTTCTAGATTACAGAAGCTCAACTGCTTTATTTGCGTGCATCACATTAGACGTAAATGTGTTTTTAATTATTTATTGATATAATTTTAATTTATAATAAAAACCCGATTTAAGTAAACTTCACAAGTTTATATAATTGGTTGTTTATAATAAACAAAATTTGTTCAGATGGGCGGCAAAAGGTAAATTTTTTTTTGGTGGATCTGACTCAAATGAGTTTAATTTTTGCATTCTGAATTGCAAAAAAAGAGATGTTTACAAATACACTACTGCTCAAAAGTTTGCTTCAAGTTTTTTTTTAAATTAATACTTTTATTCAGCAAGGATGCATTAAATTGATCGAAAGTAAAAGAGTAAAGACTAAAAATATTGTTTTAAAAGATTTCTCTTTCAAATAAATGCTGTTTTTTTACTTTCTATTCAAAGAATCTTTACATTTATCAATGTTTCCAAAAAAATATTAAGCAGCTTTTTTCATACCAATAATAAATGTTTCTTGAGCAGCAAATCAGCATATTAGAATGATTTCTAAAGGATCATCTGACACTGAAGACTGGAGTAATGATGCTGAAAATTCAGCTTTGCATTCACAGAAATAAATACAACTTAAAAAAAACATTACAATAGAAAGTTATTTTAAATTGCATTAATATTTCATAATATTAATGTTTTCTGTATTTCTGATCAAATAAATACAGTCTGGTGAGCATAAGAGGCTTCTTTCAAAAACATTTTTGAAAAATCCTATCGAAAGAAAAAAAATCCTAAACTTTTGATTGGTAGTGTATGTGGTTTAAAATCGGATTATAATTGGTATTAGTCTGAATGGTCAGATCTGAATTTCAAGTACGGATGGGACATAAATGTAGCAACTGTGCACAAAATTGTGACTGAATACATTAAAATTAACTCGTTCTTTGCTATATAATATTCACTATGTAGCGAATTGCAAATGAGTCAGCAGTGTTGGACACACTATATGCATGAATGCTTAACATTCCTTTGTCGTTTATTGTCTCATGCGTCTCATGATTCAGCACCGCTGCTAGATGTCATGATAAGCAGAAGCAAAATCTCCAGGTTTCCCCACTGACATCTACTCTCAGATCTCATGTGATGCTTACGTCATAACTCCAGCAACTGATAAAGATACACCTGATATTAACTACACTGCCTGAACAAACAAATCTGATTTCATCACTTGCAAAATGTCAGTACCATCGATCGCATTTGAAAACCAAATCGGATTTAGTGTCAAATGGTCAACAAAAATTTTCCCACTTACTCTTATATGTTATTCTTGTAATGGTGTCTCTGTTCAACATCCGATTCAGAAATGAATTTGAAGTCTCTGATATCTGAAATGGAACAAATGTCAAGAGAGGAAGGGCAGAACAGTGAAAACAGATGAGAAGGGGAAAGTAAAGAGAAACATCATTAGTGACAACTTTATTTCCAAAGTGCAGACAACATGACAATTATTTCTAAACAAAGATCTCAGGGGAAGTGAATCTTCCAGTCATTCAGTTTATAATGTAAAAGACTGAAGTGTTAGCATCACGTCTCTTGAAATTTACTCGATCCATTAAGGTGCTGAAACTGTTTTTTCTGCATTCAAATGCATCAGGATGAACCCAACAGTGTTCTGTAATTAAATGACACCTGATAGAATCACTTATGACAAACTGACACATTTGCAAAAAAACTACAGATGAGTTCTTCAAAAACTCAAAATCTAAGAGCATTAACGGAGCCAACAAGAAACATGGTTATCATGCTTTTCTGTGACTCCACTTCAGTTGCTAATTTGAAATGCTTTCAATCTGAATGATTACAAGAAATGTGCCTCGTGACTACAACACAAATTGCTTCTCTTTTGACCTCCTCATTGAGTGAACAGCGAAGATTGAGGTTTAAAAGATTTAGGCGCATCATTTCTAGACTTTTTCTGATATAACCTGGGGCTGCAGCTAGCCATTATCTCTTCCGAGAAATAATTAGGGTTGCCTACACAGAGTTTGGAGGAAGAAAAAAAAAAGAATAGCTTTTGCTATCCCTCACGATTAATGTTTTTGCCTGGCTAAGAATATTGCATTTGCTAACAACTTCACAATCCATACAAATAGCTGTTTATACCACAAGCAAAATGGCTGGCCTCTCCTCAGCCTCCTCCATTTTGTGTCTGTCCCTCCAAATGATGGTGTATTTTCTTAAGATTCTTTGCTTCAAACTATTAAGACTCATAATATGGGAGTCCCTCCTGGAGGTGTGACGAAAGAACAGGGAACACAGCATGGGGTACCTCAGAAAATGGCTTTGGGAATGACTCGCATCACAGAGAAAATAGGAGTGAAGTCTCAATGTTCTCAGTCAGATCACTGAAAGTGGAGGACAATGACTGCAATATAGTGTATCTGAACTGCATTCAACAGCTCGTATTATGAGTCAAATCTAGAAATATATCCTTACAAAAAAGTAACTATAGTAACCATATTTTCCACCAAAATACCATAGTATACAATTATTATTATTTCTAACAATTGATAATAATCACTTAAACAAAACTGAAGTTTCTGCTGGCTTCATATGGTTCATATCCCATATACACATTTATCAGGGTTTTACTGAGTAACAATAACTTTAGAAATGCTATAGTATATTACCACAAACATTTAAACTCTTGCACTTTAATATGACAGATAATACAAATTCTTAAAACAAACATTTAATTTCCAAAAAATATTAATACAAATAAATTTATAATTAAAAGGATAAACAAAAATATACATTAAAAGTATATTACGCCCCGACAGAATGAGAAAAATATTCCTCTTTAATAAAGTTTCACTGCTGTATCTTTACTTTTTGTTTACATCATCAGCAATCGACATCCAAATTGTGAAGAATGTATTTGAGGATTTCAAATAATTTGGTTATTATTTTGACAAGACTGTTAGCTGTTTTCTTCAATAGATAGAGCTGATAGTTAGTTTGAATGTGTTCTCAATTCATTCTTAATCCAAGTCAAATTTTTCATATCTACAGGTCCTTCTCAAAAAATTGCATATTGTGATAAAGTTAATTATTTTCCATAATGTAATGATAAAAATTAAACTTTCATATATTTTAGATTCATTGCACACCAACTGAAATATTTCAGGTCTTTTATTGTTTTAATACTGATGATTTTGGCATACAGCTCATGAAAACCCAAAATTCCTGTCTCAAAAAATTAGCATATTTCATCCGACCAATAAAAGAAGTGTTTTTAATACAAAAAAAAAAAAGTCAACCTTCAAATAATTATGTTCAGTTATGCACACAATAGTCAATACTTGGTCGGGAATCCTTTTGCGGAAATGACTGCTTCAATGCGGCGTGGCATGGAGGCAATCAGCCTGTGGCACTGCTGAGGTGTTATGGAGGCCCAGGATGCTTCGATAGCGGCCTTAAGCTCATCCAGAGTGTTGGGTCTTGCGTCTCTCAACTTTCTCTTCACAATATCCCACAGATTCTCTATGGGGTTCAGGTCCGGAGAGTTGGCAGGCCAATTGAGCACAGTAATACCATGGTCAGTAAACCATTTACCAGTGGTTTTGGCACTGTGAGCAGGTGCCAGGTCGTGCTGAAAAATGAAATCTTCATCTCCATAAAGCTTTTCAGCAGATGGAAGCATGAAGTGCTCCAAAATCTCCTGATAGCTAGCTGCATTGGCCCTGCCCTTGATAAAACACAGTGCACTAACACCAGCGGCTGACATGACACCCCAGACCATCACTGACTGTGGGTACTTGACACTGGACTTCAGGCATTTTGGCATTTCCTTCTCCCCAGTCTTCCTCCAGACTCTGGCACCTTGATTTCCGAATGACATGCAAAACTGAGCAACAGTCCAGTGCTGCTTCTCTGTAGCCCAAGTCAGTCGCTTCTGCTGCTGTTTCTGGTTCAAAAGTGGCTTGACCTGGGGAATGCGGCACCTGTAGCCCATTTCCTGCACACGCCTGTGCACGGTGGCTCTGGATGTTTCTACTCCTGACTCAGTCCACTGCTTCCGCAGGTCCCCCAAGGTCTGGAATCGGTCCTTCTCCACAATCTTCCTCAGGGTCCGGTCACCTCTTCTCGTTGTGCAGCGTTTTTTGCCACACTTTTTCCTTCCCACAGACTTCCCACTGAGGTGCCTTGATACAGCACTCTGGGAACAGCCTATTTGTTCAGAAATTTTTTTCTGTGTCTTACCATCTTGCTTGAGGGTGTCAATGAAGGCCTTCTGGACAGCAGTCAGGTCAGCAGTCTTACCCATGATTGCGGTTTTGAGTAATGGAACAGGCTGGGAGTTTTTAAAAGCCTCAGGAATCTTTTGCAGGTGTTTATAATTAATTAGTTGATTCAGATGATTAGGTTAATAGCTTGTTTAGAGACCCTTTTCATGTTATGCTAATTTTTTGAGACAGGAATTTTGGGTTTTCATGAGCTGTATGCCAAAATCATCAGTATTAAAACAATAAAAGACCTGAAATATTTCAGTTGGTGTGCAATGAATCTAAAATATATGAAAGTTTAATTTTTATCATTACATTATGGAAAATAATTAACTTTATCACAATATGCAAATTTTTTGAGAAGGACCTGTATACTTGACATGACAGTAGGCCTACACATTTTTTTAATTTTTTTTTATGTTCAGTTTTGGCATATAGTGAGTGATCCCAACACTAATGCATAATTGTATGTACTCATAAAATATAATTAATTCACAGACGTCTTACTGTTTATGATTAGTATATAGAGAATGCCCATATTTTTGATGCGGAGACTGTAGTATTCCTATAGAGTGAGTCAGTGAGGCACCAGACAGAAGAGGTGAGTGCGTCCAGGGCAGAGCAGACTAAACCTGAGACTGACACTGGATGGGTTAATTATCTTAGCTTCAATTCTTGCCCTGAGGGAAAACATTAGATAATGGTCTCCCCACAGTCCTCTAATAGAGCCGGGAAAAGTTATTTCATAACCTTGTCCTTCCAGAATGACTGGGAGAGGCAAACTTAGTTTGCCTGTTGTCTTCTAATTGCATGGCTAATTGACTCTCTTCCCCTATCCATTCCTCCAACTGCCCATCCATCAATTAAATGAATGTGCTGACTCAAATTGAGCAACAAATTGAGAAATAAATGCTGTTCTTTTATACTTTCTACACATCAAAGAATCCTTAAAAAAAGCATCACAGTTTTCACAAAAATATTAATCAACACAAATGTTCTGACAAATTTTTAAGATGAAAATGTGTCTTGAACACTAAAATCAGATTAGTATAATGATTTCTGAAGGATCATGTGACACTGAAGACTTGAGTAATGATGCTGAAAATTCAGCTTTGATCACAGGAATAAATGACGTTTTCAAATATATTAAAATAAAAAGCAGTTATTATAAATTGTAGCAATATTTCACAATATACTGTTTTTACCATATCTTTGATGAAATAAATGCAGTCTGTGGGAGACCTCTTTCAAAAACGTTTAAAAAAAACTAAACTAAAAGTTAAAACAATTTTATATGTTATTATTATTATAAGCATCCTTAAAACAGAATAAATTGTGTATAACAGCCAGAACAAAGAAAATATAATGATTTGGATTTATTTTTTTGCTGTATTAAAAAAAAAGTACTGAAACAAACATGTCAGTCTGTGTGTTCCAACTGTTGTGCGGTGGATAGTATGGAGATCAGCTGAGATTATGCAAAGAAAATTGTCACTTTGAGTGTTAAATGTATGATCATTACTCACCTTCATAAATATAGACACTATCACCAAGCCATTCGGACTCTTAGCAGCTTCTGTGTAGTTTGTGTACAATTCATGGTTGTAATGTATAAGCTGTACCTGTATAATTAAAAGAAGACAAAATAGGCAATTATAAAGATTTGACTGTTCATTGAAAGAAATGCTTCTCTATTTGCTCACTATGAAGGACAAAAGAGTGTCATCATTAATGCATGGCAAAAGGAAAGTCATTACAAGTACTGTTTTTTACTATTTTTCCCCCCACAAAAAATAAATAAATAAAACAATTGTGTCCATGTCAACGAGTGTCAGCTATGCAGGTGTTTAGACCAACTTTCTCTTGGCTTTTATGAAATTAGAAAGCATAATTAGGAATAATTACTGATTGATAATACTTTGGATGGTAATTACTGAAAATCCAGTTTTCCTAGTGCGGATTTAATCGTACAACCTATTTTCACCTCAAATACATGTGTGACAGTTTGAATGAGCTGACAGTCCAAAAGTTTTTGACATTACAGATGGCTCTGAATCACAATCACAGGTAAACAGCTGCTTCGGTCTTTGTTTGAACAATTTAAATTCTAATTCATTATGAAGCACGGCTAATCTTCCACCGGTGAACCGCTTGAATGCACATTGTCCCTGTGAAAGAGCTTTAAAACTTAGGGAGTTTAGATTGGTGAAGAGGACACAATTTCTCCGTGAACAGCACAGAAAGGTAGCAGAGCCAACAAATGTAGAGATTACCTTGAGCAGAGAACAATTATTGTAAAATAAATTTTTCTAATGGAAAAAAGGGTCCCCTCCAAGGTCTTATTTAACTACAGAACACTGTAAACAATTTGAGGACCGTTTCTGGGAACTAGGGATGCTAACCGATGACCGTTTGACAGATGGTTGACCGTCTCAACGTTAACCGATCAAAGTTGTAGGTAGTCGGTTAAAAAAAAAAGTGATCTCTAAATTAGGCTATTATAGACAGTGGACTAAAAGCTACTACAGTTAGCCATCTCATTCCAAGATATTTTGTGTGAAGTGAACAAATCCCTCACACTCAATTTTTCATAACTCGCCTGTTTGTAGGCTACTTAATAAACCAATAAAAACATTTGGCGCGAGGTCACAGCGTTTGGGTTCGCGCGCTCACAAGGTTTGCGAAAAGTAAAGGCTACAGGCTAAAACACTGGAGGTTAGAGCCAGGGCAGACGACAGGATGAAGCGTGCAAAGAAACGTAGTGTGTGGGACCATTTCACCAAAAAGAATGATACAGTAAGTTGCAACTTGTGTGATACAGTGCTTAAATACAGTAGTAATACTGTAGAAATACATTACATCTATATTTCAGTGGTAACAGATAAGGTGATGATGATCATCATCCTTCTTTATTATTGTTAGCACTAACGTTACCTCAAACTAAAGCGGAGTCTCTTCGGAGCTGTCATTTTCTTAAATGAGCCGCTGCAATGTTTCAAATGAGCTTCTAACGCTAGACTAACGCCTTTATTTTCAACGCGATCACCTTGTACCCAAACCATTTCAAAACTAAGGAGCCATTTGTCCTCCGATTACATACAAGCTCCTCGGCGCCGCGTTTGCGGGACTCATGTTTGGCGCTGTAGGGGATTTTTAAAAAGTGACGTGAGTGGAAGCGTGGCGCCGGAGCAGTGTGTGTGTGTGTGTGTGTGTGTGTGTGTGTGTGTGTGAGCAGGAGGCAGAGAGAGATGCAACAGATTTGCGAAATTGCAGGCGCGGCTCGAAATGGCTGTTATTTCAAATAGCGTGGCATATTTTGAACTAATCGGTTAACCGGTTTCAACCGGCTAATGAGGCTCGGTGGTCGGTCAAGAAAATGTTTAGTTTTCGCCATCCCTACTGGGAACAGCTTCGTCCATCCCTTTTTAGTCATATTCTTTACCAAGCCCTGTTTAGCCTGCTGTGTGTTTTTTAAAGAAATAAATTAAAAACTGTGGCTGATAGTAATTATGAAATATGCAAAAGGGGGAGCCAGGGAGTGACAGATCGTCTATAAACGTAATCAAGTGTGGAGGAACGCGATAACAGAATTAATGTTAATTTGATTAGATTTTTTTAGGGGGGAGGGGGATGGACCCAGTTCTTTCCCTAAACTCTTTAACCAGAGAGACTTTAAAGGCTTAAACGACAAACTTTTATACACACTCAGCTGACATTATAGCCTTTCTATGAAGTCACATTATACGTGTGAAAAGCTGAGGTGCTCATCTCACTGCATCCGTTGGTTCTGTGAAATCTGCAGATGGTGGAGAGGTGTCGAACATTAGCAGGAAATGTTCAGTGCGTCTTTGCACACAGACGGATCTGTCACAGCGAGAGAGGAGAGGTGTCTCTGCTTCGATGGGAGACAGCTTATGCCTCTGGTGGGCCCCCTGACAAGCTCTTTATTGTCTGATAGCTAGCTTAGGCCTACCATGGGCGAAATATGAAGACAGCAAGTCGATAGCAAAAAGAGGGGTGGACAGCGCTAACAGGGCAAATGAAAAGCAGTCGTCTGGAACCGCCATCCAGTAGTGGATGCTCTCAAAGCAAATAAATGGAAAGCCTGGGAGTACAGAGAACAATCCTTATTTAACTACATTAAGATGTCCTCAGAAAGGAGCATGTAGCCGGTGAAACCCGACAGACTGGAGCTCAGCTAACTTTGCCGGTAGCAATGCAGTGTTTTAGCATGGTTTTTAGTAGGATGGTTCAGAGAGGGCCGTTATGCAATAAAGAGAAATTAGTTTTTGGTGGAAGTTTGATGGTTTCCAATTTTATGCAGCACTTTGCTATATTTAGGACATATGAAAATGGGATTTTAATGAGCAAATATACGGTGGCATCTGAACAGTGATGGTAATTTGTTATATTGCTACCATTGATAATTAGAAATTAATGAAAGGGTGAGAAGGGGATCTAAAACAGAAGTGTGGGCTATTAGACAATTCTGCAAATCAACAAATATGGTGTTTATTAGTTCAAAGAAACACAGAAAAATGTAATGCATAAACATTAAATACATTATTAAACATTGTGATGTATTTGGGAAGTTCACCCAAATATTTTAATTTTCTCTCATTTACTTACCTGAAAAAAAAGTGAGGTCCAAAACCATATTGGACTTCATTGGCTTTAATTGTATCAACACAAAAACACTGAGGCATTTTTCAAAATATCCACTTTGGTCTTCCACAGAAAATTAAACGGGTTTGGAACAACATGAGAGTGAGTAAATGACGACAACATTTAAATTTTTGGGTGAACTATCGCTTTAATATATCTAGAAATGACGGCTAAAATGCTGAACACATTTATTCCCCCAGAATGATTACATGGTTTATTGAGAGTCACTGAAGCATGTGAAATGGAAACTATTACATACTATTACACAAATATTACATCTTTGTGGAAACCTTTCCAGTTGTTTGCATGCTACTAATAGTATCTAAAATGCAGTACAAAACAAGTTGTTTTGTTTTTTTCAAGGGGAAATAAAGAATGGAGGGAAACAACCTATGCAGGTTTTTGAAGTTTCCGAGAAACACCTTGAATATTTTAACACTCATTTCATCACTGGCGTTTCATTTTCAGCTTCTGAGTAAGACTGGGCATATCGGATCTGGGAGAATGAGGCATGTATTAACTCAAAGGTGTTGCAATGCATCTGCAGAGAAGCAACTTCCTTGTGGGTGCTGTGAGCATCAGTCAAACATAATCTCTTATTACTACAGACCAAATGAGAGAAGAGGAAGGCAGACGTGTTGAATGTTACAGAGACAGACATCCAAATAAAGCTTACAATCTTGGCTGCATTTGAATGCAAAACAGTCACTGCTTGGGAATGTGTTTGTCATTTTAAGTTGTAAGATTCTTCCTCTCTATTCTCTTTTCAAGAACAGGCACGGGCTCATTTGGTTTAATTTACAATCGCAGACAGCTTTTTTTTTTTTTTTTTTAAACAGAGCTATTCCTGAGCATGAAGAGTGTTCCCGAATGCTATTTCATAAACATGTCATTTTCTTGAGAATTTTTAGTCACCTGATATTTTTTTATACAACAATAACAAACCTAGCTGCACATTAAGAATGCTTGTTAAATTTCATTTCAATTTGAATTGTGGCAACAAACCGGGTCCGTGTACCTTCTGGTAATTTGATTTTCTACTTGAAAAGAAATAAAGAGAAATGAGAAACAGTTTTTTTTGTATTGCTTAAGGCACGGAAAAACGAGACTTAAGAGGTTTTTCGAATTTTTGGTTCATGGGTAAAAAAAACGTGTTTATGCTTTAATATTTGTTTCGAATTTGTAGGCGGCCCTGAAACATCCCTTTAGTCAACCCTCTCCAGTCTTCTGTACTACATGGTATACGCAAGCGAGCCAAGCTTGTTCATGAGATTCCTGCGGCTTTGTCGTGTACAACTGCTAGCGGCGCTTACAAGACAAAAAATCTAGATTTTCAAGGATGATGCATGTCATTGACAAATCGGTTTACTTTATTCATAACCAATAAAATGGCATTTGGCTTTATGCGATTAAAACAATATTGAGAAAAAATTTATTCATTTTATTTTCAAAAGGCCTAAAAGGGGGGAGAGAAATTATAATCATTAATTACTGTGGAATTGCCTGTCAAGCTCACTCTTAGTTTGTTTCCACACAAATCGTTGGTCTTATTACCCTCAAAGGGAAATGTCAGGACTTCACTGACTGGTGACTTTATCAAATGATGGAGGCCGCAGTGCAGTGCATGTTAAATGTACACAGTGAGCGTAATTGAGATGCTTTTTTATGTTGTTATGGCTCTGTTAGTGGGAGACTACTTATATTGGAGAATGAGAACAGTAAGTCATCAGCAATACAGTTAGGACTATTTCTGCCAAAAATATTGATGTTTTTTAGTATGTTAAGATATATTGTTCAGCAGGGTGCAAACATTACTGTATCATAATCTGATGCAAACCATGTTAAACATTTCATGAAACGCATGCTCTGAGGCACTCTAACTATGTGTCGATGCACAAAAACCTACGCCGTAGAGTTTTGCTTTCAGCGTACACCCGCTGTTGACCTATGAGGCCTGCTGTCTTTACACATTGCGACCTTAAAAGATCAATAGACTGCCAAATACTAGCAGCTACTGGCACTTTACAGATGATCTGTATCCCACTCATGACGTAAGACACAAAGGATTCAGAAGCTCACCTCCCCAGAGAAAGCCTGGCCGTTGAGGAGATGCTCAGAGCCCTGTCCGTCCTCACTGCCAAAGTGCAACCTGATCTCCTCCAGACGATGGCTGTACGTCACTGGTCCACCCGAGATGTTCACCAGGTGCTCTTTGTCCAATCGGAGAGATACATGGCGACCAGTGTTGTACATCGTCCCTCCCACCTTTAGAAAAAAAACAGATTCAGAAGAATTAAACCGAGAACTACTTATGAAATAAATGAAAAGACCGATGGCATGTCCAGATTTTTTACTTAGGCTACATGTGGGGCACAGACTTATTCAAGGGTGGCTTGTCTGATTTATAATGTGCTTGTCTTAGAAAAGGTGATGTGCTAAATGAGCTAGAAAGGGTGCTAAGTTAAAGACAGATGGCAACCAGCTGCACATTAACTGACATTTGTTGGCTTTAGAAAAAAAAAAAAAAAACAATAACATGCTTTCCACTCTAATTAAACCAGAATGACTGTATCTGGTTTAGGTCTGCAGGCCCAGCCTCTGATTTGGGAGATGGGATAAATTTGGGGAGAACCTGAGTTTGTTAATCAAATTTTATGAGTGGCTATAGCCCAGAACACCCATATGGACATGTTACTAAGATTTCTGATACATATCCCAGGTGTTGATTTATATTGTAACTAACAGATTTAACTATTTGTTATAAGAAGGGCACATTAAAATGTCTTAAACTTTTTATATTTTTTACACTATTTTTCATTTGACTCACTGTATATAAGTATCCCTTGTCAATTTTAAAGTGCCCCTATTATGGATTTTTGAAAATGACCTTTCATGTAGTGTATAACATAGCTCTAAGTGAATGAAACATCCTGCAAAGTTTTAAATCTGAAAGTGCATCGTATATAAAGTTATGGTCTTTCAAAAGTAAGAGTCGACTGAGTTTTTCAAACGAGTCAGTGGGCGGAGTCGCTCGTCGCCATCTTGGAAGCGCGTCACAGTGCGTAACTCCCGGATAAACGAAAATGGACAAAAAGGTGGGACGTGGGTGGAGTTGAGGTGCCTGGATGCTGAAACTACGCCCGCATAGCTCGACGTGATCGAGTTTGCTCAGGCTAAGCTAATGTGCTACTGGCCTTGCTCTAAAGTGACAGCTAACTTGAAGAAGTAGACCTAAAGCCAATTGTTAAAGTTCATGTTTTTGCCCTTTGAAATACTATAATAGTTAAAAGACATAACTAACCGTGAGACTGTGTATTGTGATGCATTATTATTCTCATGCAGTAACTTACAATATTTGCTCTGAGCGTGTGTGTGACAGTAATTCATGCACATACATGTCAGTCAGCGCGGGATCGCACGTCAAGTTCGTAGAGAGCTTTATTCAGTCCATTTTAAATTCTGATAGATATTACCTAAGAAGTTCAAGTAATGCACTAGAAATCCGCGCTCATTTAAGGGACGAAGAGAAAGCACTGACACCTGCAGGATTTCATCTGACGGTACTTTTTATTGAACACTAAAAAGTTAAATAAGCATATTATAGTCTATCTGCTCCGTAAGATCAACGGTACAGCAGAACGAGTGTGGCCTCTAGTTCTTAGACGTTTTTAAATCTGAACTCCAAAAATCAACAATATTGTCAGACATCCATGAGTGCATGTTCACAGAAGAAAAAAACTGAAGAACAGCGCTGGTTGTTCTCTCGACACTCGACAACGACGGAATCCAACGGCGTGGGCAAAGGAAGGCATGTAATAAACTGTATGAAATATCCCGTAAAAAGTACAAACACGGCAGAGATGACAAGTTCAGCAGCTGGAATCAGCTGAGGTGACATGATGGCTAACAGAGAGCAGACAAACGGCTAGTAACAGCAGCGGCAATCCACCTGTCACTCAAGTGGCCACACCCTTGATTATGCCGCATTTTAAGGCTTAATATAATTTAAACGGATGAGTTCTTAAAAAAATTCACCCCCCTCACAGTTGTCATGAAAAGCAAAATTAGCTGTATAGGCCAAAAGAACTTAAGACACCAGGCTGTAAAAAAAAAAAATTCTGCGGTAAAGTTGGGCATTTTGACATGGGTGAGATACAGATTTGACTCACTTTTGCTGTTTACAGTTTATTCACTTCCGTGTTGGTTTCAAGAGAGAGACAGGGAGGTTACCGCTTGAGGAAAACTTGAACCTCAAACCGACAGCTGATTCCTGTGGATACTGGATTTCATCATGTCGAGAAGACGCAGTGCTTTACAATGTGACTGTAAAGCCAGTTTTTTTTTCACTGCCCAAGGACGAGCATGTGAAGAATCAGTGGTTAAAATTCATATTTACCACAATACCACAGCAGTATAATCCTAAACTTTTGCTGTGTTTCTTTTATTTTACTGACGACTGCTTCTCAAATCTCGGAGTTCAATGCAGGATTCGCAAACCGCTTACTCTAGAAAGATAGTGTTCAAAATACTTAGTTTTGAGTTTTATATTGTGTAGGTCTCCTGCTAACTGGCTAACTCATGTTATCACTGTTTTACTGAAATACTTCTGCTAATCAGCTGTGGGCCACTATTACCTAAAACTGTGTCTATTAAGGCAGATTGTCTGTCGTTCTCACTACTTTGAGGAAAGATTAACTTAAACATGGAGCAAGATTTGTTTTACCAAAGTTTGTTACATCAGTCATTCACGCTAGAGCTCGGCTAATGTATGCACTGTTATTGATACAGTTTCCACGTTCACCGCAATACATAAGAAAAATACTCTGTAAATAAATAAGTACAAGTAAAATAATCGGTTTGACTGAGAAACGTCCTGCTCGAATTGTCCTTGCGATAGAGGTTCGGGTTGAATAACTAGTTCTTTCAATGTTTCATCATCGCGCTCGCGGTCGGATTGATATGGTAAAAAACAACGTCATCGTCAAGCTGAGCTGACGTTGTTATGGTAATGGGCGTTTTTGTTTTCGACACGCGCGCTGTGCGCGGTAAACCAATCACAACAGACTGAGCTGTCTGGCCAATCAGAGCTGAGTAGCTTGTGGAAAGGAGCGAATTAGAGAGATTGATTCATCTGACGAGTCGTTTGAGAATCATTGGAAATCTGGCGATGTGCAAATGTATATTATGAGGAAATGAAACCGTTTTTTTTCTACTTTGATGGATGTAAACCTGTTGTAGGAGACTCCAAAACCACATTAGGAAACTTTAAAGTAGCATAATAGGGGCACTTTAAACTATCATGAAATCGTTTCAATATTTTTGAAAATGATTTCTAAAAAAAATTCAAATATCCCTCATAATTTCCACCACAACCGGAAGTTGTGTTTCAACCGGAACCGGAAGTTCAAGTGTGTTTAAGAGAAAAGTCTACAGGGACAACAGTGCCTATAGCTGAAGAAACACATCTGCATCGAATCGGTTTACTGAAAAACAGATAGTGGTCTGTAATTAAATTATATTCTCATTCTCGATGATACTGTAACATGTAAAAACTCAAGTGGAAGGAAAGAAGCTGGTGTGACAGATGGAAGAATGAAAACAAAAGAAATGTGTCCTCAAAGCTGAAGAGAGTGAGAATCTTCTTGGAATCGATTAGATCTGAGGCTTTAAGAAGAGAGCATGGAGATACAACAACCACGGATCCGCAATCTTTATCAGCGGATCTGCTTATTTATTTATATTCAGGAGTTGTTCCAAAGTGAGCCATTGAAATTCCAAACACAATGCTAGAAAGGCTTCCATGGCTCTTATCCTCTCTTTTCCTTTTTGCCTCTCTTCCTCGTTCTTTCTTTTTTTTCTTTCTTTCTCTCTTTTTCCTCTTACGACTTTTCCTTCAAAATAATTTTTTCTCGCCAAATTCCCAAAGAAAGAGGCCTGCCCACACATCGTAAATATTTTATAGAACCTCTGAAAAATCAATGATTTGTGTAGGGTAGAAAGAAGAGGTGAGGAAGAGAGAGAGAGAGAGAGAAAGAGAGAGGGGGGGGGAGTGGGAATGGGAGGAGCAAAGACCATCCTTGAGAAAAAGGTGAGTAAAGACAGTATAGCCGCACTCAAAGGATCTGCACAGTTACCTCCGGGTGCTGTACTCGTCTGAGAAAAGGGCAAGACATTTGAAAAACCCTGAAGAGGTCATTTCTCAATGATTATTCATGAGCTAGAGATGGCAAAGGGAGAAGAAAAAAAAAAAAAAAACTCATTGTGCAACTTCACTGAAGAAAATCCCTGCCTGTCGTACATGGCAAACTGAGGTGTTTCTGCTACTATCCGACAACAGCGCCGAATGGACCACAGTTAGATGTTTTTATTTCTTCCAAAATTGGGCATTTGTCCATTATTGATGGCCAGTCTATGCTGACCATGTTTGTTACACTGTATGGATAAGGACGTTATATTTGAGAGATATACTGTATATGTGGGGGTTTATTTACTTCTTGAAATGTACTACCCAAATGATTTAAAATATCAGATGGAAAAACACTACACAGCTCCCATAGCAAGTCCGGTACAGATGTTACCGGAGGGTATAAAGATCCTCACATGGAGCACATACTTGACTTTCTTGACTTCATGCACTGCGATTCCATTAACATTAGTCTGTGTATTGTTTCATCTCGGCATTTTAATTTTCCCAAATGCATTGAGCTGTTTCACCTCATAGTTTGTATTAATGTATTCAAAATCATGCTAGTAAATGCTCTGCTGCACTTTAATTTGTTGATCCAACAATTCTAGGAATGACATCGCATTGCTCTGACAACAACTGCAAAGCACCACAGCATTTTGAATTACACTTCAGTTGATGTTGCATTATACCTGACATCTGTAGAAGTACAGACACAGGAATTAATTAAATACCTCTGTGTAATATTTTAATTTTACATTTATTAGTGTTTTTGATCAAATAAATGCAGTCTTGCTGAGCACGAGAAACTTATTTCAAAATCTTACCAGTTTATGCGCGCGTGTGGATGCTTATGTAAAGATCACATAAGCATGGGTTGAATCTATGAAACATTGTTTCCAATAGCTTGAAGCCAAAAGCCAGTGTTTAGATGCTGCTAGTACTCGCTGGTCAGGTAATCATGATTGCATGCTTTGAAATTAATATTATGAACACTATTATAATGCACCCGTGAGGCAGCAATGAAATAAAGAAATTAGAGAAGCACATGCTCTGTCAAGGGGATTGGCATTATGAGATTCTGTAAGGATTTGAAAGGCTGATATCAGGATGAAAAGGATGTAAACCAATTTATTTCACGGTCTCCAATGTACTGTACTTTTCAGTCAGTATAAGTGATCTTCATTGAACATTATACATCACTCAGTTCACTCAGGAGAAAACTGGCTTTCAACAACACTGTAGAAATTACAGCATTAAAGGAAAGCTGTTTTAGCTATATTTGAATGATTTTATAAGTCTGGTAAAATTCTGTGTTTATTAAAGCATCTCATTTTTAATAAACAAAATTATAAATATTTTTTAAATTAATTTTAATTTGTTCAAATATTTCAACAAAATATTTTAACCGTTTTAATTTAATTGTTTAATCCTTATTAAACAGGGTAATAGAGGTATACTATAAAATTATCTAATCAATTATTTATTTATTTTCATATTTCTAATGCCAGTGATATGCCAGAAATAAACTTCCATAGTCACAAATAAAATCCTTGATCCAATCATTGGATGAACACAAAATCCAACAAACCTCTTGAAGGCCATGAATCACTTATGAACCAAAAAACAAGCGAACCATAACCTACTCAATTTCAAATAGTCACTACAGTAACAAAGTTATACTGAAAGTTAGCTACACAAGTTAATAATTATAAAGTAGCTAACTATTTTACACTAACGTTTCTGAATGATGAAATTAGAACATATTTTGACAGACCTGTATTTTGATTCAGCCAAAATAAAATTCATTAGAATGAATTGGATGTCTCAATTCTAGAAAGGTTAAACCAACACATATACTGTCAATAAGTGAGAGAGTAACATTCCAGTGTTTCTTTTCTCTCTTTTTATGTCAGCCCTTTATTTTGAACAACTTGTTTTTAGCCCAGGGCTGTGTCCAAAACCTAAGCCAGCTACCTTTCTGCCCAGTCAGTCAATGCCTAACCAGACAGCTTCTAGACAAGCTTTCCAAGGCACGATAACATCAAGTCTAATGATCTAGAACAATTTCAAGTGAGTGTTAATTACCAAGTGGATATTTAGTGGCTACAATGTTCCACTCCAGAAGTGAAGTCATAAGTGGATTTTTTTTCAGTTGACATTTCTAAATACATTTTCTCCTTTATTCAGACACTGTTTTAATTCATTCCAGCAATCAAGCTTGCACAGGATTGTGGGATATCACAGGTAGCACACATTACATTCAAATCAGACTAGATGACAAGCACCGAATTCAGACAAGTATTGTTGCCTTCCTACCGTAAGATACGTGTCATGTGTAACGTTCACTGATCACTTGTTTAATCATTCGCTCTTGTGTATTTATACCCTCTCAGATTTCTCTCGTCTAGCATAGCTTCACAATGTGTTCTGAGAGTTTTGGTGCCATTAGTCTTGCTTTGAACTCTTATCTGATTGTGTATCTTAGTATTATCTTGTGTTGGATCTAAATTTAGTACTGCACTCGGGTCCTTCCTCACAAGGTCACTCCCTGCACTGGATTGTTGTAAACTCCCAGTAGCTCTTGTGGTTTCAGTTGTAATGAGCAAATTGTAATGCTGTTTCTGGCACCCTGTGAAGAAAATCAGGCTAAGACCGTAATGCATTTATTAAATTACAAGATTTGTCCCTTCATTAAGGTGAAAGATGCTATGCTGATAAAAAGAGGAAAAATCTTACGTACTTGAAAATGAAAAATAAGTGCAAATTAATCTCAACAGAACCTTTTAGTCAAATCAGTGACAAGATGCTGTTTAGTGAGACCACACTTTTGAAGCCTTTAAAAAAAAAAGCAAAGATTAAGGCAATAAAAGTTACACTGAGCCAGCCAAAAAACAACTATCATGAATATTTAACACATTCTCATCCTTTGGCGTCATATGTGACGCCATATGACAAAACGGCAAAATACTACGCACATGGCACCCTTTATCGTCAATATAACACGCACTGTGATGGGTAGGTTTAGGTGTGGGGTAGGGTCTGCGTCTCATATTCACGCTAAAGGATGCCAGTCAACTTTATGACGCCTTGGGTTCGCGTGTTATATTCACGCTAAAGGGTGCCATGTGTGTAGTATTTCGCCGTTTTGTCATATGGCGTCACATATGCCGCCAAAGGATGAGAACGGGCTCGAATATTTGCGAAAATAAGCTGTCTCAGTCTACTCTTTAGTTTAGTGAACTTGTCCATTTTTAGGGACTGTCCCATTGGCAAAATCATTCCAGTGCACTGATCCCAAAATGTCATAAAATTAAAAATAAATAAATAACTTGCCAGAGATGTCATCATAATTTCTGAAGACTTTCAAATAATAAGAGTGCAAGTGTAAATGTATAGACAGTCTTTTTTTCTGTCTGATTTTATTTTGTTGTCACAAGTGTGCATGATTACATTAGTTGTTATAACAAGATTAAAGCTATGCATGTAAAAAAAAATGTTTTAATACCAGCTATGTTTTAATGTGCAACAGCCCAATTGCAATTATCATTGTCCCAGTGTTTAATGGATCAATTCCCCTAATAGTCTTCAAATTTATGTTCACTGTATACTGAATTGACGTCATATAGGGAACTAGCGAGCAGAATGAGATACAGTCAAAGATATCTGCATTGCTATCTGCTGAATGTGCCCTCCCTCAATGTATTACACACTTCCACACACATCCAGACAGACTTGCCTGGTCATTGCGATGTCCTGGCTCAATTATTTCCACCTCAGAGATCCTTGCCTTCAAATCTGAGCAAGCTAAAAGGAGTTTACAGGTTTCGCCTATGCATCCCTACACATTAATGCAAATTGAACTCTGAGACTCGGTTAAATTTAGAAGTGATCTAGTTCCTCAAAATGGTCAGTAATGCCTCTGCTCCTAGTTTTAATTGCCAACACGCTGCTAAACGATGGATTACACAGAAGACCCAGCATGCAACCCCATCGCATGTTGCAAAAAGTGTTCCGAGATAATCCAGCTAGCACAATTAAATGTGCCTTAAAAGGATCTGCTAGCTGCACTGATTCACCAGACACATCTACCCCCCTTTTAAACAAGTTTCCTTACTTGTCCCTAGCATTTCAATTCAAGCGTATCTGCTCGCCCATTTATTTACTCGATTGTTCTCTTTTATGTGGTTTTGTATTAATTCACCATTAGTTTGCTCGTATGCCGACAGCCAGCTATAGTTTGTTTTCTGCTACTAGTTTCGGTCCAACTAGAAAGCAATTTTTGTTCAGTCCAGAGGGGGTGGGTGTCTGAATTCTTCTGAACACATCAAAACTAAATTTTGTGTGTAATAGAACAAATTGTGTAATAGAACATACACTTCTTCACATGCTGCATACAAAACAAACAACTTTAACAGTGTAGTCTGATTTGCAAATAAATGCTGGTATTAACTTTTTTAGTGAATCAAAACATACAGTGCAAGCAATGGCTGTGGCGAAATCGCCCCTATACCCTCATTCACTATTCCCTACATTACTCCGCTTATATAGTCCGCACTCAATAACATCTACTATGGTTTCAGACACCACTACAAATGGCTGTGCTCTCAAATAATTACCTTTGAGGGTATGGGGGTGATTTCGGACATAGCTAATGTAGCTCAATTTCTGAAACAATTCATCAAAATGAATTTTTACCGAAACACTGAAAGCAAAATGAAGGTTTTCTAAAGTTCTAAACTAAAGTTTCAGTAATTAGGTGATAAAACCTGATATACTGTTCAAGGTTTTGTGTTCAAGGGTTATAAACCAGTCAAAGTAAAGTTCTTCAGCAACAAGCCACAAATTTCCCATACTGCAGTCAAAAGAAGCGCTAACTGTTCCGTTGTTTTGTTTTGTTTTTCTGTCTGAATATTTTCAGTTGCTGGATTTTTGGTGCATCATTAGTCTCAAACAGCATGGATAATTTACAGCATTAGCAGAGAAAGAATTTAAAATTAAGAATTTGAATCGCAATGAATCAAATATCTACATTTACCTATGTGTTGAGTAAGATATTAGTACAAACAAAACCTCAAAAATGTATGTAAATCATTCAAATTAAAACAACTTTAACCGAGATGCACAACTTAAATTTTCAATGAAAGCACACATATATAGTGAGCTTTTGGCGAAACAACTGACGGTGCAGCTTGCCAGGCTACAAAATGACCCATGAAGTAGTTAAATGGCAGTCATGCTGTCTTTTTGAACATAGTTACAAGTCCATATTGGCTGTAGGATTGTCTTTCAGTAAGCTACTTGTGTTCACTATTTCACATTTATCAAATGAAGTGGGTAAAAGCACACGCAAAAATATCCCTTCTGCTTTTTCCTCTGAAATGACTGCTTTTGGTCCAGAGCTGTTTCAAAAAGTTTATTAATAAGACGCTTCAGAGGAGGAAGAGGAGAGAGGGAAACATGAATGTCTAGTGGCTAATCAGAAAATGCTGAATCAATAAATAACTCAAAGCCAGGTGTTCCAGATTCAAGGTTCGGTTTTCTGACTATTATCATGCCAATACGAGTTGCTATAGAAATACACAGGGAAGAAAAGCAAGGCACATGCTCACAAACAGCACATGTGTGCACTGTGTATACATCTGCACCCGGATTACATTTATCATGCATTATTGTGTTCATAGGGGGATGTGTGGTGCAGAGGCGGGCGTTGCAATTAGGCATCCATATATTGTGGCATATCACAAGAAATCTCCCCGAGGATGAAATCTTAAGCTCTTCGATGTCAAATTTATTTTGATTATAATATCAACCTAGATCTAGACATCCATATTAGGCTCAAATAGAGAAGTGAAAGCGTTCAAAGTGGGTGTTAAAACCCCCAAAAGGGCAGTTACAATAAACAATCAAGTGTACAAAAACTATATATAATTAAAAACTATGCAGGAAAATCATTGCAGGCTTGTATACAGTATCAAGGGAGGTAGAATGAGGCATAGTGTGAACTGATCAAGGTCTGATCATTTTTATTGAGGATATGGAACCCTATATGACAAAGAGATGCTTCTCTCACTTCAAAGAGTATTTTCTGGAATTCTGACAATCAGAGCCTCAGAGGCAGAGCAGACTGGAGATGAGAGGAAATATGGTGGTGCTCCAATAAAGCATACGTATAATATACATTTTATAAAATAGCAACAATACATTTGTTGAATAAATGTATTTTTATAAATATGTATTCATATTATTAAAAATGTACTCATAATAATTGGAATAAACAATTATTTTGTAACAGTCATTATGCCCGTTTTCCCCAAACATGAATACACATTTTATATACAAACAGTTCCTACAAAACTATTTGAATATTTGATTAGTGTATAAAAAAAAAAAATTGGTGTTTGAAAATGAGTGTTACCAAATAATTAAAACTGTAAACAAGAGTCCATTGCCTTTTACCTTAGACACACAAGAATTCTCAACTGCAACAATTTAATACAATGCACCATTTTTCCATTCAAAAACAATATTAGATGCGTATATTTTTTTGATTTAAGAAATATATATATATTAAATACATTAAATACAAAATATTTGTATTAATTTCCAAAAGATAGAAATTAGGTAAACTTATTGATAAGGAAATCAATGCAAAAAGCTACTGTAAGGGTGCTTTCACATCTGTAGTTCGGTTCATTTGGTCCGGACTACGGGCGAAAAATTATACTTTGTATCATTTTCAGGCGTTTTGGTTCCTTTTCACACCACACTGATTGCTCCGATCCCAATCAGATGATGAGTTGATGAAACTAACCAAAATGTAGTCACGTGACAACATCCACATCACTCGTTGGCCAGAGGTAACTGCACTTCGATTGGTCAGAATTAACGTGCGCGGAATTTCCAGAGCTCCCGGAAGCTAACAAAGAGGAGGAAAATGCGGCAGACAGCTTTTTACTATGGAGAGACGACTGCGTGGGCTGATTGTATCCCTGGTCATAGTGTATTAGTGTATTAGTTTGTCTACACCACTTTAGGCAAACAATAACATTTGAGAATGAAGCAAGGATGCGGCTTGCAAATAATGTTTTATTGCGGTTTGCTAAAAAAAGCAAATATTGGAGAGTTGGGAGCTAATGTGGTCATCAGACCAAATTTCTATGATGCTCCACACCTCCTCAGAACTACACGTTTGTCCGCGAGCTGCCATGCTAAAGCAAACTGAGCTGATTTAGTCCAAAAATGCGCAGTTCTTTGGCAGTTGGGTCTGTTCGAGGTCGGATCACGTTCTCACAACAAACTAACCGCTCCAGAGCTCGTTTGAAAGCACGCTTGTTTGGTCTGCTTTTGGTGTGCACCCGAGTGCGATTGCTGCTTTCACACCTGCCCAAACGAACCGCACCAAGGGGGAAAACAAACTCTAGTGCGATTCAACCAAACTAAATGTGGCAGGCGTGAAAGCACCCTAAATGTAGGGCTGGGTACCGAGTTCGGTACTTTTTAGGTACCGACCGATTTGCCGCGATACTACCGAGTATCGAAACATGTCTTGTTTTTCGGTACCTAAGTGGATAATCTCGTCAACGTCAGTGAAACAATAAGCATGAAGCATGATTGGCTGCGGTGGAAAAACACTAGTTTACGCGGCTGCCCAGAGACGTGGCTCGTCGCACATGAGGCTGTAGTGTGTGTGTGTTGTGTGTGTATGCAAGCGTCCCAACCCAGATAGATAAAAAATATGTGGAAATGATCAAAAGTGTACCTACCTATGCCAGAAGCACGCGATGCAATATTTTTGAAAAGATAATTGTTGCCAAGACCGGCAGCACGGTAAATCTGATAAGGCACTTAAAAGTGCACAGAATTCACTTGAGAGTAGAAAGTTTATCCGTCTTCTACTGCAAGAACTTGAGCACGTCACAAATGAACCGAAACTCAGCGTATAGGATACTTGCTTCACAGACATGAGAAATAGTCCTATATATGGTCAAAATATGTCTACTTTTAAACGAAACAATTAGAAATAAATAGTTTGATTACCTAATGCATATAGGCGCGCACACACGTTCATTACTGCAGGAATGACGAGTCAGCATGGCAATAATCATCTTTGCAAAACTGCCCGAGTTAAAGATTGGAGAAGTATATATTGGAGACAAAAAGTGTAATAATAAAGTGATAGGGAATGTATTAAAATGTAAGTTATTTCCAGATTATGATAAAACTGCAAAATTAAAACAATTTGAAAATGAAACTTTTAAAAACAAATTCTGTGATTACCTTAAATGGCCAATTATACCTAAAATGAAGGATATGCAGTTTAGGATTATTAATAATGTGTATCCCGCTGCTGAGGTTTTGCGCAAAAGATTCCGTTTTGAAGTAGATCCTTGTGTTTTTTATTTAGTAGAGCCTGAAACCATTTTATTCTTGCCCAGTAATATTGAAATACTGGCAGGATCTTATCAGTTGGTTAAATATTTATATAAACGATGAGATTCCATCACTGAAATTGTTTCAGGTTTTGATTTATGCTGATGGTCTTTCAAAAGAGTTTTCATACACTTTGAATATTATTATTACAATGGTAAATACCATATACACAAAAGTAAGTGGAATAACAGTAAACCCTCTTTAAATTACTTTAAAAATGAATGCAAAAAATACTTAGAATCTTTAAAATACTAATCCAAAGATAATCAAACCCTTGGAGAACTGTATAAATCAATGTATGAGTCTCTTTCCTTTTAAGATTGTAAGATTTAAACCTTATTTTTTTATTTTATTTTTTTTCCCTTGCACCCCCTCTACAATGATTATTGAATGTTGTTTTCTTTGATGTTATTATATGAGATATATATATACACAGATGGACATTTAGGATGGACATATGAATGGAAAAGTGTATATTTGTAATAGGCATTGTATTGTTCCCTATTTGGTTTGTAAACTAATATTGTTCAATAAAAAAATAAAAAAAAATAAAAAAAATAATCATCTTTGCAGCCAACACACTCAGTAAACACTTGTTCATTAATAAACAATTAAAATATCTCCTTGCTATTGTTTCCCGACACATTCATAATCATTAGGGTACTTTTGCCAGTGCTTTGTGGCAAGCTTCATGTGTGCTGAGCGCGAGGCATATACCCCGCGCCCCAGTAGCCTATATTCAATTCAATTTACATTTATTTCTATAGCATTTTTCACAATACATATAGTTTCAAAGCAGCTTTACAGAAAATGCATGTGTCTAAATTACAATTTAGAGTGATCTGTTATCAGAGGTGAGCTAATGCATTTCAATTAATTTTCATTCAGTTTCATTGTTAAACAATGCATTAAGTTAAGGCAGAAATAATGAGCTCGTTGAAGTAAAGAATACAAGTTGTAAATGATTAGGAAACATAGAAAACTTTAGCATTGGTGCTTTTTTACAGACTCAAAATACGTGTAAAAAAGTCAACAAACTGAAAAAAAAAACCTAAAATGTAGGTAATGTTATATTGTTAAAATTGGTTTCATAAAATTGGTATCGAAAAAAGTATCGTTCAGGAACCGGTATCGAAGTCAAGGAATCGGTATCGAAAATTTTGATACGATACCCAGCCCTACCTAAATGTGTGATCAGAATTAGGCAAATGCAACTTGAAGAGTTGAGACAGTGACAATGGCTGCATTTATGTGAACGATTAAGAAGCCACATCTGAACTCCATCTGTTCCTGCTGTGTGCCCTCGCACCAATGCCAACACAGCCAACCGGACGCCACCCCAGCGCCGTTGACAAATTAACACTTAAACACACCCTTGGCTCACTCGCAACTGAAGAGAGCCAGAGGGGGAGGAGAGTGGGTGGAAGATTCAATTAAAGAGCAGAGGGGCACTTCGCAGGACTCGGGCGAGGCGACACAAGAATCTTGGCCTGGCCGTTGACAGTGAAGCCAACTCATTAAGATGCAGGAGCAGAGGTGAGCTATAAAACCGATGTCTTGCCACATATCATGGTGAGCCGGGACAGCAGGAACACATTTTCACCGGGACGTTTACAGTTATAAGTTATTGTGTGCGGCTGCAAGGGGATCGAGGGATGGGATAAGGATGTAGCCTAAAGCTTTTGCTGTTCTGGTAAACCAGCACGCAGACTTCCCCTCGTGAATTCGCTGTCATCGCATGAATAAACAACGTACAGGTAACACTTCAGGGGACGTCAACGGGTAAATAACCAATGCTAAGTGGCACAGTCACTGACATCTTTCATATAGAGATTTAACAGATGTCATTTCCCAAATATACACACAGTGTGAGGTATGGACAGGTGTGGTTAGATTTAAAGTGTGTTTCACAGCCGCGTTTCTCTCTCAGACAAGTCTCCGTCAAAACTCTTACTGCATTCTGAATACCAAAGAACAGATGTTTGGAAGAGATTTAATATACGTATATAAGAAAAAAAAACATCCCAACAGCTGTCAAGTTACCAAAAAAAGTCTGAAAATCACAAGATTTGTATTTTGCATAAAACACATTTGGCACTGTAACACGCATTGAAATTAGAACCAGTGAAGATGGTTTCTGCAGTGCCTGTAGACTTTGTCTGCATTTTTTTAACATTTGATTTATTTATTTGCCTTGCTGTTCAGATGAGTTCATTCTTCAAGGAACTGCCATTCTTGGCCCGAGGGTTTTTTTTGTTGTTTTTTTAAGGCAGCAATATGTATCGGGGGCTGTTTTGAGTGGGAGAGAGTAGAAGATCTGGAGGGAATTCAGCAGAGGAACATAACAAAACACATTGCTCTTTGAGCAACTAGCATTTCCTATATTTTCCAAACTAGCAAAAACAATCAAAATACATCTTTAATCTGCCAGATGATAAATCTTATGGCTTGATGGTGAGAGTTATTACAATGTACGTAAACATTAATAGGTAGCAGGTAGCGTGAATTCAGATTTCCTACCTGTGTTGACATATTTGCCATTAAAACAGGAAGTTAGAGATATAAAGCCAATTTTAAGCCAATTTAGTGTACATCACAGCCATGAGCATGATTTGTTACTTTTTAACAAACAAGGTAGTTACTTGGTAATCAGAAGTAAGTTATTTTAGGCGGGAGGGACTTTCTATTTCTAGAGAGAATTTTACTGGACAATTTTGTGAGCTCAAGAGTCATCATCCATGTTTTGGTCCATTTTCCTGGAAGAAAATTTCATTTTGAAGAGATCGTTTTGTCAGCGTAAAAAACGGCCTCAAACAAGAATGAACACAACCCATAAAACTGTGATTTTAAAACTGCAAATTTAAGCACAGATCTCAGACACTTAGTCATGTCATATTTTATATATTTCTGTGTAAAACAATATAAATAAATAACTTCCACTCAGGTTTATCACTTTTAAAGAGCTCAGAAAAGTTCAGGCCTCAGTAGATCATGAATAATGAAGCATACAACACATGCCTAAACTACTTGAGTCATTATCTGATTCTTAGTTGGACTTTAGAGAGGTTTTTTTTACCCAAAGTGCAGTGCTGCTGGCTGGATGAGGAGCACCTGCGAGATAAGAGAATGAACCCAGGGCCTCTCTCTTTGTTGAGAGTGTGTGATTCACAAGCCTCTACATTATCTCTCTGAGATAAAGCATCTTTTAATGGCTAGAATGTGCAGTACTTGTAATGTTCCAAACCCAGGCGATGTGAATAATATAAAGCAGAAGCTGGAATGAATAAATGTAATATAATAGGAGGGTACAGAGATTCACTGTCCTGAGAGAGCAAGAACAGTCAATATGCTTTATATCAATGCACAGTCTGCTGCTTTCATTATTGAAATTAATCACTACATGTCTAATTGAAAGGTGCTAATGGTGGCATTACCTGAGATCGATGGATGATCAATAATGCAGAATTATGGGTGTAATCATGTTGGTGTTGAGCTCAGGGGTAATCTGGGTCAATATATGTTCATGTGACATATGAATTGGAATTTGGCTCTGGACTGATGAATGTTTTATAGCTGACTCTGACAATGAATCTTATCCTGATCAATGTTCCACAATGTTCTGCTATAGCCATAAAGCAACAGCAAAGAAAAAATAAAACTGATAAGAGTGCTTTTATTTGGTGGCATGTTTCGTTTTAGCCAATTGCTAGATCTGAGCTACTTATTAAAATGTTTTTTTTTAAATGTTTTAAAAACCTAACATATATATTTTTTTCTACACAAATGATAGTTCATAGTAGCCATGGGTTGTAGAAAAGCTCCAAAAATCACATGCTATATTTTAAGTTCTCTGAAGCCAGATAATAACTTGCATGATGAACGGACCGAAATTAATGTTTCCAGTTGGACATCAATGACAACAAACATTATTGGTTCTGAAGTGCTTCACAACCAAACATTATCTACATCAAAGGTTTCATATTTAATTTGACAGCCACAGTAAAAATAAATTAAGTCTTACTTTTAGTCTTATTTCAGTATACTAATGGAAAGAAGACCAAATGAAAGTAAGCACCTTTTTGAAAAAGAAGTGCACTTAAATGAATTGAATGTGCACTTGAAGTCTTAAAAGTATAATTTTATTAATCATAGTTTACCATAAATGCGTGTCAGTAATTTGGCAGTATATTTTAACCCTATTTAAAAAAAGACAATAGAAGTATGCAATTACATAAAAGTCCTCAAGTGGATCAAAAACGCACTCTAAAGTTCAGGTAATTGATTTCAATATAAATGTAAACTATAATACATTTTCTTTTCATTTAGACAAACATACAGTTAATTTTCTGAAAATATTTAGTTCAGTTTGGACTTAAGTAAATAGTATATTATTTCTGTAATAAATACTAAATATTGCTAAATTGTACTTGTACTGCTTGAAAAAGGGAATGCAAAAACTGTGATAGCATCATTGCTGTTTGAATGGCAAACAAAGGGCGATTTTCAAAGTATAAAACGTACAAATATACAAATATATAATAGCACAGCTGTTATGTATGATTTTGGTGAATTATTTTGTGACACACTGCTACTGTAATTCATGCAGGGGCAAAATTTTGTCACTGTCTGTCCATCATTATAAGAACATGTCGATATTCTAGTAAGACATAACACCCAAAACTGAAATTATCTACAAAACAAAGCTTAAATGGAGCTAAATTAACTACAGAAGATACTTCAGAAGAAATCTCAAGTCATTATGTTTGAGGAATATCAATACATTGCTGTAATAGAAGAGGAATATCAATACAAAACTATCCTCGCAAGCACTATAATAATGTTCTAAATCGGACTATTTTAGAAAGAAATCTTCTTGCCATACCTTCCACTGCCTACAGAATCCACTTTGCGCTCTAGTTTCATTCTTTATGAAATAAAACATCAATGCAGTCCTTTGGGTGGGAGTGCACACGGGGTTAAGGGTGTCTGAACTGATAAAACAGTCTTGTGAATTAGTCAAGAATCAATCCACCCACAACCCCCCATCCGCAAACCAATCCGCTGCCATATCCATCGACCATAACGGCACTAAAGTCAAGATGTGCTCACCCACAGCCGGAAATTGTGAAAGAAATCATTAAACTGCAAACTGGATCAGGGTGTTCAGACCAGGATCCTGAGAATTACTTGCATACCTCACACTTTACACAATTGTTACTCAGAGAGAAAAAAAGTGGGTCATGGGTTGTCATCCTATCAGCCTTCTGGGAAATCTTCTCTTCCATTCTGTTGACATGATTCTCCTTGGCAATGTTTCTTCCACCCTCAGAAGAAAGCACACTTATAGACGACATATGGCGCATAGGGGGAAGCTATCGTGTAGGTACATCAGGTTATGGGCTTCCATTCTTTTCCAGAGAAGGTGAAAGATTAACTATCTGCTTTCTCTTCTAGCACTCTGTGTCACGCTCCTGGGAGATAGTGACCCACTGTTTTAGATGGATAAGCTATAGTTTATTCAATCTCAAATGCCAAGGGTAGACTGAACCTTTGAAAAGCCTGACTGAACTCGCTCCCCAGCATAGCAATAGGGAGTCCGGCTCTGTGGGAGAGCGGGGTATTTAAAAGAGGTTGGGAATGTCAAGGAATAGCATTCAACAAAGTGGAAAAGGAGCCGATGTACAAAGTCTGAAGCTACAGTAACACACCCCAGCTGCTCATAGGCCTTATGTGATGGCAGACGGAAATCAATAGCATGTATGTGATCAGCCTACAACATCAAACTGTACATATGTCTCTGAACACAGTGTCCTGAAGAGCTGAGTGGTGGTGGTACTCTGATGGCAGCTTTGAAAGCTGGCAAAGGGCCATATTAAATGTATAGGCTGCTTTGGCTCCCAGTTGTGGAGGTTTCATGAGCACAAGCCAGCTGTTCCTGTCGGCCCCCCATCTTTCCCAGATGTACACAGCTGTAATGCCTTTCACATGGCCTTCTCCAGAGACTCAGAGCTGTCACGTATCACATAAACTGGGCCTCTGTGTCTGACACTAGTTAAACCCTAATTATAGAGACAAAATGCTTCAGAGATCTTTTGTCGGAGGACAAGTATTTGTTCGAAAGAAAAAGATGTAGGCTGATAGTCACAAGAAGAAAATCAACACTTCCTCTCTGAAGATTCATTTGATATTCACATTTTCTTTTTTTACTTAAACATTATGCTGGTTATATATCAGAAATACAGACAAATAGTGGACATTTTGTGAGACACTAGTGGCACCTAGCGAAATTACAAAAATCAGCATATTTTGCAAACAGCCCTTTCGCGCAACTCATACATCATAAACACGCTCTTACAGGTGCTTGTGAAAGCATGTCTCAACAGGTAAAAAGTAGGTTACTTTCAATAAAAGGTTCAACATATTAAGAATACTTTTAGCTATGTTGCTGTGTGTCATGAGTAAGCAATTGAGTAGACTAATACTCTGTATAGAGCAAGCACAAGCGTCTCACTTATAATAACCCCATCCAACGTATCTGCACTAGGGCTGCACGATATTGAAGAAAAATGCGATATGCGATAACTCGTTAAATAATGCAATATCCGATATGCGATGGGATAATGCTTAAAGTGTGTAAAATAAACTTAAATTATCTTTCAAATACATTTAAAATTATATAAACTACATACGCGTTTCACATTCTATTTGTGACAAGAAAACATCCCTACTACTTCTGAAAGTGAACAGCAGTGTTTTACTGTAGCATAAGAAGTGTTATTTTAACATCAGTGTAAACCACAGGGTTTAGGATTTCAGGTTATCCTACATTAGGTTTATTTAACAACAGAAACTGAATAATCAAATGTAAAAATAAAACACTGCTTAGTTTTCACTGTATGAATTAAATATATACTGATTCTTATTAAAGCTACAAAAGTTATTCAATCTTTTGTTCATGACCCCAGTTATTGCAAGCCGTTATTTATACAAATTATTAACCAATCTAAAGTGTTGTAACACACATAGCCTCACAGATACATGCATACACACTCTTAACCCGAATTAGTTGACTTTACTCGCAAATCGCGTGGAAACACGTTGCCCTATACACCTTTAGTCTTTACACAAGCTGAAACTAAACATGTTGAGTTGTATTAACATGAAACCCTAACTTTTTACACAAGCTGAAACTAAACATGTTGAGTTCTATTAACATATAATCTTATGTACGGTGCAGTAGACAAAACAAGTTTACATTAGTAGTCTTTACTGAAAATCATTAGTTCACATTCTAAAACTTTTTGAGTTTAGGTGTACTATTAGGTACCCAGCATGCATTGCAACGTAAGAATAAGTAATGATCACTCGTAAGTTTAATTAGAAACAAAATCTGGGTTTACAGTGCAGACAAGGGATCACCCCACTCACAAACACAAATACACTCAGTAATGGGCTTAGTAAAGCAAGCCTTAACTTATTTTATCTGTGCTAAATGATGATATCAGTTATTGATTTATTTTAAATATCTACTTATTACTAGGCTTATTATTACTATTATTACTTATTACTGTGCATTGAAGTTTTAAAATGCATCCATCTAATATAATACTTGAATTGAATGTTTTGGATACCACCATTAAATTATTGTTTTTATTATTAATTTACTGACTCAAAGTTCAGCTGTTAGGCCTACTTCTAGGCTATGCCTCTCTTGGCACAGTGCATGTAAAATACCCCAAGTAGCAAGGTTTTTATTTATAGGAGAAAAAAGGGCTGTCTACTGGCGCCAAGTAAGCCTATCTTTGGATAACTCTGTCTATTTTTTAGACAATAATGAGTGAAAATAGTTAGGTTAGATACATTTGAGTAGGCCTGTTTTGTTAAAAATCGATAGCTGTAATGCTTCGGTGCAGAAGGAAGCCTGTGAGCCACGAAGGTAAATTTGCATGCAGATTAGGCTAATTTCCGCCTATTAGACAGCCTAGTCAGCTCATCGTTTTTAGTTTTGCATCACTTATAGCTCTTAAACCTTTAAATAGAGTTTAGGAAGATGTATGTAACCACAATCATTAGTTTTGATTAGCTCTTAAAGCCTTGTCTCTTGTCAAAAGGCTCAATGCGACCGCAGACTTTGATGATAACTGCTGGTAGCAGCAACGTCTGTGTCCGAACCATTCTTATCAATGACAGCGTAATCTCGTATCTCCCTGCTCCCAAGTCATAAATCTTGTATCTCCGATTAAACATGATTTGGGGGAAAAGTTGTGTTAATGTTGGTACACAACAGTATATGATAGCAATATAAGGTATAATACCAACTGTAACGATACAATGTTTAATAATTGAAAAAATATGCTGTTTTTTTAATTTCCTGAAAAATAATGGTTTTGCAGATGTGAGGATTCCGCCCGACAGCGACGATATATATACACAATATATAATTAAAGTTCAATGATGTGTAAATTGGATGTAATTCAGTGAAGATGATACGTCACAAAAATAAACAGTCAAAGCAAAGCACCATCAGTATCATCATGAAGCTTTTTCATGTTCCTATTGTACTATTGAGTTTTCAGCACTATTACGACATCAAGATGACAACAGTAATTTTGGTGAATAGATGAGCATTTATGCTAGCAGTCTCCCCGCCCCCCTGAAGTGCACTAAGACCTAACCACTGGAAGTGAAGTATTAACAGTTATACTGTTCAGTAGTAGAAAATGAGACCAGGGGGCATCATACGAGACTTCACAATTTGGAACTGTCGTAAAAACTGCAATGAGAGATGCTGCCAATAATTAGCCTGACTCCACACTCTGTGTGCATGTGATTTTAAAGCTTGATAACTTACTCCCACATTGTGCTCTGAGCTGTGGATATTTTTAGTTTCATAAGATCAAGTCTGAAACGCTTGGTAACTAGGAGCCTAGCCAGGATTTCTTAGAGAAATGCTTGAAAAGAGACTACTATCCTAGAATTTCCTACCGCAGCAACATAAATAAACAAAATTATAACAAACATGTGTGCGTCTACAGGTGCTTTGTGGTACATGAGCACCATAAATATGAGGCACAGAAAGACTTAAAGGAACAATTAAATGTTTTCTTCTTCATCGTTATTTTCCTACAGAAGATTCTCAAAGGAGAAAATAATGCCTAATTTCAAATGGCTGTTTCTGTTAGGTCAGAAACATGGGCAAATTTCCGAATACATTAAAGATTAAGCATTACAAATGCATTTTCATATTGCACTGAACAGTAAAGCATTAATGAAATTTCCACAAAATAAACTACACTATGCCAATTTAGTGTGATGGCATGGCAGCCAAATTATTTTTTAGGTGCCAATGTCAATCTTTCATTAATATTTTTACAGGGAAAAGTTTGAGGGAGAGAAACATTCCGTTTTCAGGATTCTAATTCATTTTCCAATTTCCAAATGTAAGTAACCGGCCCTGTGAGTCAGGTTGGAAGGAACACGATAGTGATGAATTAACAGTATTCATGAAAACACAGAGGTGGTGAAGCTTTTATCAATGTGAAGTGAAACAAAAAAAAACACACACCAATGCAATGTTACCTGCAGTGCATATTTATTCAAATTGAAGCCTTTTTTTCTTGACCTTACATCAGTACGTGCCACTACATTATTCTAATCTCATAAAGTAAGGCATAACATAAAAGGCAGATTTAAGACTTTTATGAACATAAAAACTCTGAGGAGAAAAGTGTTACTTTCAGCGATCAGCCGTGCTGGGCTTCCATAAGATCCTTGTGTTGCCGTAATGTCTGCATGTTACCTGGGCTAAAGTTAACAACCTTCATCTGTATGCTTGGCCCCGCATGCCCTTGTGATTGATTTTCGATGAAGTATAGATGCCACTGGGACTTTCCTTCCTTGCTGGACAGAAGGAGTGATCATCATTGTGTTGATTCCAAAAACACATTACATTACAACACATCGTCTATTAATGTCGGGTTCACCCTGGAGTTTTACCACATGGAAGGGTGGAGCAATGAAACAGGAAATGAAAACATCATCTATATAAAAAAAACTTAATTCAGAATTGAGTCCCTGGAGGTCTATCATTTCAGCAAACAAGGTCGTCTTTCAAACGGTATGGTGAGAGCAGAATGAGCTGGAAAGACTGAGACAGGAAAATACAGAGTGGAGAGGAATTGGAAGGCATTGTAGCATGAGAATAATCTCTTTGCATCAGAAAATAAATAATGCCATGTATAATGATGATTATACATATCACAGTGTTTCCTGAATTAACTATTTGGCGAAGATAATTAATGAATAATGACTTGTTCTATAATTTTATACTATAAATTTCATCCTGCTATCATGTGTCTTCAAAGGAATTGGAAAATAGCAAATATAGTACTTTAATTTCTTTTTTTAAATATGCTGCTTTGGTGCTCAAGAAACATTTCTTATTATCAATGTTGAAAACAGTTGTGCTGCTTAATACTTTTGTATAAACCATAATTATTTTTATTAGGATTAGGATTCTTTGATGAACAGAAGGTATAGAACATTTTAGTAACAACGAAAACGCATTTACCATCACCTTTTATCAATTGAATGTACCGTTGTGGAATAACTTTTTTTTTTTTATATTTAAAGACAATATCTTCAACTTTTAAATGGCTGTGTATATTCTTAAAAAAAAAACACATTTAGATTGTTGCTTAACATGGAAAAAAAGGAATGCAGATAGGGTCTGTTTACACAACACCATTTTCAACTAAAAACGTACAACTTTTTATGCTTTTACACAACTTTTTACACAACAACAGCTGTTTGGGTGCCTGAAAACGCAAACTTTTGAAAACAGGTTTCAAAGTGCAAGTTTTTGAAAACCCGTCTCTGTGTAAACAACAAAAACGGCAATCTCTGAAGACGATGATGTCATGCACATGCATATTACGTGTTCTAATCTAATCGCCATCTAATGGCCTGGCAGCAGAATACAGCGTTTTTAGTCCTTTTCACGGATCCGTGTGAATGGGGATCGTTTTGACAATGGTGTCATCTGTACGTGGAAAGCTGAAAGAAAAACTTCTCAGTTCTAAGCATATCGTTGATGTGTAAACATACCCTTAGAATTGGAGAAAAAATAAATAAATCACCCAAGCTGCAACACATTTACCAAGAGGGAAAACAATACACCCTAAATGCAAGGTGGCATAATCAGTAATTGAATTTGTTTCTACATAACTAAAGAGGAGATAAGCCAGAACGTCATGGCATCACAAACAGGTTGCAATGTGACACATGTAACATCTCATTCATTGTAAATCCACAAAAAAAGCCATATTGAATCCCTGTGTTAATAAAACACCCAGGGAGATTTGCCACAGCCTTGAGCTCATAGCCAGGAGTGTGTTTTGACATTTCGTCAGCATGGGTCAAACTAGTCAGTGTGGATGACATTGACAGGCTATGAAAGTTAAATGTAAAGTGGGGTATGGTAACTCGGAGGGGTGGCCTCTGAACAAATTATCATATTCATGAGATGGGACATAGCAGTCCACGATGGCACGCCACACTCCTCGGCAGTCTTGTGTAGGAGATGATGTGTGACTTGGCATAGAGAAACTCTTCTTTAAGCCACAGCCGTCTAATTAGCTATCTGGTGATTTTAGCGCCTCTATTCCTCTACTTATCCATGTTTTATTCTGTTATATTAAGAAGCCTTCAATAAACCCTGAAATATGGATATCTGAGGATATGTCATTGTTCAGGCAGACTGTCAATTAATAGACAAGAATGAAATATTTAATCTGCTCTAGTTTTACGATTGATGTAATTATTTAGCTTCTTTTCTTCCTTTAATATAAAATGAATGACTAGTCTTCAAATCATTCCACAATGCTGTGTTACTATAGCAACAAATTGACTTCAGAATGTAATGAATTTGCTTAATTGTCGCAATTAAACATTCCGATATCACAGGCACAAATTTTCTGATAGTGGCTTACAAATTGGTTAATTGTATGTTTTGTGTTGGCTCTCAGTGGAAGGGAGCAGGCGAGTGCAATAGTTGTTTTAGATTCCTTGTCCGGTGTCGGTAATGATGCCGCTGCCTGGCTTGCTGCAGTGCTGATTGAACTGAAGGGCGCTCGGGAAAAGGATGAGGAATCTGAGCCAACAGAAGCTATTGCAAAAATCACACAAGAAACTTAATGACACAAAGTGACACTGGCGATGATGTGCGCAATGTCAAAAGGGAGCAAAGACACTTAATTCAGTTCTCTGTGACCACATTTGGAGATGTTGGCAGGCACATACAGAGCCCAAATACACCAGCAGGCCTTCTGAGGATGGGCTGAACTGATTAAAAGAGAATCTTCAAATCAAACAGGGCTCAGGGCTCAACAATAAAGACATTTTTTTCTGCTGGCCTGGTCTGAATAATAAGAGCAGATTTTTACTGCTGTTGCCAATATTTTTGCTGCTCAACAGCATAAAAAAATATTACTTTTGTTTTAGCAAAAAGATACCTGTTTGTATTTTTTATTTAATGTGAACTTTACATCAATTATAAAAAAATAAATATTTTTTTTTTTACGATATATTAACCAGACAGTTATAAATTGCAAACATAAGTTCATGCATTTTGTTTCCATCCTAATCTCCTTAAGGGAGGAAAAACACTATAAAACTTTCACTTTTGTGAGTTCACTTGACACGGCACTGTAGTTTGTGACATGCATTTGGCATGCACTCAATTTTTGCAAGGTCAAAAAATAAGAGCTTGTTTGATTCTGGGGGGGAAAAGTCAGTGACCTACTTCTAATATCGCTTTAAGTATGTAACTGATGCAGTTTATGTGTTGCAAATTTAGGCATAGTCAATTTTAACACTCCAAAAACTTGAGAAAGTGTTAAAGTATTTACATATTTACTTTCCTGCCATGAAAAAAAAATGCAGTACAAAACTTTCCAAAGAAAAACGCTTGCGGGAGATGCTGATATGGAGGTTGAAAAAGTTAAAATGCAATACAAACCCAAACTAATATATACAGATTTTATTCACACAGCATTATAATTTTCTTTCTTACTTCATTTGGTTGCATCTATATTTAAACGCATCGTCTTGCAACTAAGCGGTTTATGAAACATTCTGACACGACGATTATATGGCCTCTTTGTCTCTCCCTCCTCAACAGGGTCAACCTCAAAGCACCATCACACAAACAACAAACACAATGACTCCTAACAACACAAAAACAACTCTTAGGCGAGAATTCATGCAGCAATTAACAAGTAACACTGTCAACTGGGAATAAAGCCAAGGTTCTTCTTGATGGCTCTGAAATGAGATTCCCTCCATTTTGAAAGGACCCACAAAGGAATGGAGATCACTAAATAAGCCATTGACAAAATAATTGTCTGTGATTTTCAACACCTGTTTGGATTAATTTTACATCTTTGCTTCCCTTAAAGTCCAGCGATGAATGTACAGCTGGCAAAAAACCTGAATCAACAGTGATTATTTCAAGCGCAGGCGGCTCTGAATAAAACGTAGGCTTTCATCTCATTTGACTATTTTGCTGAACTTTTGCTGACATTTGCTGGCAGATTTTTGACATTAATCTTTCATTCTGATGTCTAAGCAAATAGTAAAGTATGTGTTGTCCTTTAAATGTATTTATTATGAGCTCAATTCAGGATTCTTATGTGAACAAAGATGGGAACACCCCCGGGGGAGAGGAAGCATGTGGCTGCGGGCTGCATGCTTTAACAACAACATATTGGGGCAAAGGGCACCTTCTGTTCGACATGTAAAAACAAAAACAAAACAAAACTACTGTAACATCTGACAACTGCCTTCCTAGGATCTGATAAATGACTGTTAAAATTAGCTTTAAATATTGAGCAGAGGAAAGGGATTATGGGAGATTTTTACCCTTCTTACTCCCTCCTCCTGCTTTAGATTTTAATTCTGCTTGCTATTCCCTGGTGGTAACTTCTTTTGCTGTGGTGGCACAGAGAAAAAAGGAGTTCTTACTGTCGCCTGAACTGAGAAAAGGAGAAAAATAGCCTGAAGTGGATCTTGTGAAGGTTCTCAAGGGCAGCATTTCCTGTAGTGTATGAAGAAGCATGATACGAACACTGAGGGACTAATGAAGGCCCGATAACTTTGAAACGAGTTGTTCAGAGGAAAAAGCCATGCCGATCAATGTGTGCCCGATAAAAATGGTCATGTCAAAGTATGGATAGATTTTTAGAACAGATGTTGTGTGCAGAATTTAGGACGAATCCTGCCAAAGAGGCAAAAAATAGGACAATATTGGAGAGGGTCAGAGAAAAGCGTCAACTTAATTACAAGCACATCATTAAAAAAATTATCTGAAATATGGTTATGTACTAAATGTGCATAGGAAACCTAAAATGACGCTCCTGATTGGAAATACTAGAGACCTTGTGTCAAAATGTATGGCTATCAAAGTTAATCTGATCCGTTCAAGGGGTTTACATTTCAATCAAACATAAGAGATTTCATTACATTGCTTTTGTACTGACATGTCAGCTAAACAGACCCTCCCTGGATTTGCACACCGTGAAATGCGATGACACTACTTGCTGTCATCATATCTGTGAAAATGTGTACCAGATAGGGTCTGCAGATTGATTTTGTTCGTCCATTCTTCTTCACAGTCCCCCTGCAGCTGCATATGAATAATAGATAGGATAAATTAGCTGGGAAATTGACGGCCTGTCAGATTTCTGATAACATGAACTAGCCCAGTATATTACAGTGCGGCTGTCAGATCACCTGGAAAAAACAAAATCAAAAACAATGTAACGCTCCACTGAAAATGAATGCTGAAACATCAGTGCCCATTGCCAGCCGATGACCAGCCCCATTAGCCATTTTTGGCTAAATTAAAGGTGATTACATCTGAAAGGTCTATGCATATAGCCTGCAACAAATCTTTATCTGAGCAATGAGTTTTGAGAAGAATATTCTTGAATTTGGAAAACGCCTGCTTCTGTAACTCACCAGCCAATTGTCACATAATGTGTTGTACATGATGATTTTGCTCACTTGTGGATGTGTTGCCAGAGAAGGGCTGTTTCATCAGGCACAGAGACATTTGAAGCTTGTAAAAGCATCATAGAGGAATTTACGGCAGCTGTCTGCAGTGGCTGGATTTAGGACCAGTACTAAGGATGTGTAAAAGCATATATTTTTAAATCCACTAGGTGACTTAATCTGTCTTAAAGAAGCCCTGTATAGTTATGTTAAGTTTATTGTTCCCTGACTAGACAAGTTTCTTACAGGGCCTTTAAATAAGACACATTGTGTGTACAAAAAAATAAACGCAGTTGTCTCGACTCTCGATACATGTAAACGCGACATAAGAGCCTAAGCGTAAGATCCGTCTGTATGTTTATGGCGTTAACAGTAGTGCTTTTTAGTATTTTTTAAAGTTTTAAACTTTTTAAAAAGGGTTTTACCGTGCAAACAAAAAAGTCATAATGCAAGCAAATATAAGTCTTTTTTTATTTAAAAATAAAATAAAATAAAGAAACCTGAAAAAAAGGTATCATGGTTTCCACAAAAATATTAAGCAGCACAACTGTTTTCGACATTGATAATAAAAAAGAAATTCTGAGCTCAAAATCATATTAGAATGATTTAAGAAGGATGATGTGAAACTGAAGACTGTGATTATCTGTTTGTCTGTCTGTCTGTCTGTCTGTCTGTGCATCTGTCATTGTTGGATAACAAATGCTCTAAGAACGTGCATAGAAAATGTTCTCATAACAACAGAATGAGATTAGCAAGGTTGGCTAGTCCATGTAAGAATCCTGACCTGACGAGAGGGTGAGTGAGTCTCCTAATCCAGCACATTGTTCTTCCATGGCCTGCTGAGAAGGTTGGAAAGCAATGCACGTTCCTCTAGCGTAATCCCTGGCCATGAACTGACCCCATTCCCACCCCCAAGTACCATCCCTGAAACACAACACATTGTTTTTAGCCTGTCCAGGCATCCCGTTGCCCCTAGAGGGCCAGAGGCAAAATCCCAAACAAAAGCCTTGCTGCACTCTCCCTCAGAGGAAAGACAGCTTACAAGCTTGTTCTTTCCCTTGTGGATGACAGTTAGTACTGTAAAGAGACTATCTGACAAGGACCCTTTGTCAAGGACAAGTTCAAGAACATTCCAGAGCACGCTGAGCAAAACTAAAAGGAAAAGTCTAAGACATTTTCTCTTTTTTGGGGGATGTGTCACATAATCTAATGCTACACTGAGTCAGTGGTCAGGGTGGAGACTTATGGGGCAATTGAGCATGGTGGTCAAATAGCAAAGGGAGGTTTCTTCAATCACTCTTAGCCTACAGAGCTGAGAGGCAAAGGACCTCTGCCAAACAACTGTGAGAGGAGCAGACAAACTACCCCTGAGAGGTGAGCGCTGGACACACAGAGGAGCAGTTTGTCTAAAACATGTCAGTTAGTACAGCACACTAACTATATTGGCTTTCCAGCCAGATCTGATGACCGCTGTCCATGGTGCTAAAAACCACTGCCCTGCATTTAAGCTGAGATGGTGCCGCTCTCCAAGGTGCTGAACTGGGTACATGATTGCATTAGCTCGATCATTAATCTATTTTTAATTACCTGCACCACAGAACTGCAGAATTTTTTAATGAATCTTAAAGAGTTTCATTTGACTAAAATGCTACTTAACTATCCAATGGTCCAATCTCTTTTGCGACAGACCAGGTTTGGTGTTGTTAGCATCACTCAAGTGCAAAACGCTGCCATATTAGCAGTTCTTAAATGCTATTAAACTGGGGCCGACTGGCAAATTAGAAAGTGGATGTAGAGGCCACAAAAGGGATGAAACAAAATAATTCTCACAGCCCCAAGGAAGCAGCTGCTTTGCCTCATTTAAGCTCTCTCTTTCACAAGACCCCTTGTTTTGTCTGATGGCTCGTCAAGGCGCTATCAGCATTTAACTACCTGCTGTTTAGTCCATCTGTCTGCTTTTTAAGGCAGTTCGGTGAGAGGGATGCCACAGTAGAGTGGGGAAAAAGAATTATAGCAAAATAAACGTTGTGAAAACAACTTGAGAGTGTGAAGGACTTTCAACTTATCATCCTCCTCAGTTTTTGCAGATACCACAAGGGGAGGAAGTGCAGCTGCCTGCGAGCTCACACCTGGGAACTTCAAAAAGACACCCAGATGCTCATGTCTGCTCAGAGCAGGCCTGTGATGACAGACTATCAGAAGCAGCGAGAGACAGCCAGAGCTAATGCAGTGGATGAATTCATTGAAGATTAAACATAAAATGCTAACTTACCTTTCAGTAAAATAAATGAGGTTTCCTTCACAAGACACAACTGGAGAGGACAACAATAGTGCCATGCACTATGCCCTAAGTGTCTCTGAGAGTCAGTAAATCTAACTGATACTAGCAGTCATCAAGGGGAGTACTTGACCCCTCATTTTAATGACTCTATTAGAGTCTGACTGAGAATCCACCATAAACCCGTTGGAAATGCTGATTCACCCATCATTAGTTCCTCATTTCAGGTCTCTCCTTACCAGTCAGGCACAGCTTGTTTGCCCCCAGGCCCCTCACACATACATTTGCTGACTGAGGCCCTATCTTTCTTCCTTTATTTCCCCCTGAGCAGCCAGCAGAGGGAGCGGGCAGACTAATAACTAAAAGGACCGCGACCTTGATCAAGCTGGCAGGAATAACAAAAAGCAGGAACAACATTCCTCAGAAAGGCACACAGACTGAACAGGCAGGTCCTATTTAAACGCTCTGATCTGTGAAATAATAGCAGCCTACCCCTGAATTGTCATTTCATTCAGTGTCAACTGATCAAATCCGGATCTTTTCTCGTCTGTGAGCAAATACAAGGTGTTTTTCTTTTTTCCTGTTCCTCCCTTCCCTCACTGCCATCTGGCAAAGCTGGCTGCTCGCACATGGACTTGGCTCCTTCATGAAGCTGCTGTGTTTCTGTGGAGTGAGAAGGGAGAACAACAAGGGGAAGGTGTGGCAAAGTGTTTCTGGCAACTGTCTCTCTCGTCACCTATTGTGATGAGGGCAGACATGATGGTTGCAAAAAGAGAAGGGAAGGTTAAGCAGGGTCGTTGAGGGCTTAGTGAGGGGGTGGCTGGTTAGAGCCCTGCTGAATTTTACATGAAGCTGTAGATACGAAACAGCGTCACTGCTTTTACACCAGCACCTCCTGGGAAGCCTGTAGCATCTAGTATGGTAAATTCTCTAAGGTTGGTTTTTAGATTAATTTTAATTATTATCGTTACATTAAATAACATTTAAATTTAACTTAATTTAATTTAACCAAATGATAAAATAGTCTTCCATTAAAACGTCTAAGTCTTTTTAGATGTGCCAAAAATTGTGCCTATAAACACAATATTTTATATTTAATTTGTATTAATTTATTTTTTATAAAAAATAAAAACAAAACTACTGACAAAACAATCTGTATCTTTAGATAAAAATAACAACAACCAGACATTAATTGCTGACATGTGTTGCAGAACAGTTGATGCTGAATGTATTTGATTCACTAAAAAGAATCAATTCAGTCTCATTCATTTGATAATAGGATTACAACACTGGTTGTGTGGTGTGTTTGATTAACTAAAAAGAGCCGACTCAGAATCAGTGTGGGAATCAGACAACACTGATCACACTGCATGTGTTTGATTCACTAAAACATACTACTTATTAGAACCATTCATGTGGGAATCGGACTACACCATATGCACTGTATATTGTTGATTCTTTAAAAAAAAAAAAAACGGCTCATAGAAATCATTTGTTCTGTAACTGGACTGTACTAGTCGCACAGAACTAGTCTGTTTTGTGTAGTAGATTCATTAGCGGTGTTGCTGAATAAGCATTGTAGGAAACTGTCAGAGTATTTTATCTCTATCGGCAGAGGAACGCACATGTAAGAACCATTAATATAACCAAATGCCATTCATGACAAATTATAACAATGCGTGTGCTCTCTGGAAGCCATCAGGCTATCTTAGGAGAGTTCAGCCACTACTGGTAGATTTTCAATCAGCGCTGCTTTGTTCAATAAATCTCTCTAATTTGGGCAGAGCGGAATTAAAAGGCCAGATCTGAGAATATAGAGCACTGACAAACATGAGGCACATGGATGTGGCTCGAGTGTTTATGGCCTCTCTTTAACAGGCAGTACTTTGCGGATTTAATCCCACCGCCAGGCTCCAGTACTTCTTTCCATCGACAGATTTGTGGTGTCTCCCTTCTATTGATTTCTCTCCTTTCTTTATCACTCAGTGTTTACTGTAAGCGAATTCTGTAGCTCTTTGTGTCTCAAGCTTTGTTGCCCTGCACTGGACATCTTAAACAAAACAGAAAGACAGAGAGAGGCCAATCTGGCTTGTGTTATGGAACATGTTAGGAAAAAGGTCTTTAGCGGGAGGAAACGAACACTAAACACGTCTCTCTTCAAGTTTACATTATGAGCACATTTTCAACTTTGAATGGCTTATGCACTTCGCCTAGAATGGAATGCCGTTGGCGGCATTGAGATGCTTCTGTTTCAAGGGATTACTGCTATCAGCACTCAGAGGCAATTTGTCTGGGAAATGCATCTTTCCCGATGGATAGAAATACACATTGGAGAGGTCCGCTGCTTTCCATAACTTTGACAAATTATCTCATTACTTCACCTAGCTATGGATGAAAGTGCAGGAAAGATTATGTTCATGAAGTCCCCCACCTACTATAGAAGCTAACATGAGGCCGTTTGGCAGTACAACAACATTGTCTGACCCCACATCCTACAGATGATATCTCAATGTTCACAAACTCTGATATGAGTATCCTCTGTAGCCATATAGATAAAGTAAATAGCCCCTATAGGCGTTCAAATTTCTCACGGTTCAGTTTGTATCAGTTTTGTGTTCATGATTTTAGTTCAGAAAATACACTGTAATAACATATTTTTCCATGTAATTATTTTGAGCAATTTATTGATACAATTTATTGTCCGTGTTGCATATTATTAGTGCTGTCAAATTGTTTAATCGTGATTAATCGCATCTAACATAAAACATTTTTGTTTATATAATATATGTGTGTATTTATTATATATGTATGTGTATATATTATTATACTTATATATATTATATATGAGTGTGTGTATTTATATGCACACACAGACACACTTGTAATATATATATATAGTGAACATTTTAAGTTATTTGTTTGCCATCTTTAGGGATTCTTTACTTAAATCATTAATAAATAAGCATTTGAAATTAGGCTTACTTTTTTGCAAGATAAACTTTTTGCTGTTATTGCAACATAAGCAATTAATTTGTTGAGTAGCGTACTTAAATGGTTCTGACTAGTGCTGTAACTGTCTCTATCATAGCACAGTTCGACAGCAGATTTATATTTGCATCTTTGTACATACATTTGCAGCTTGACCTGTACGGTCAAGTATGGTAATGACTCTTGACATTGGACTGCTTCCAATTCCAACACATTTAAAATGTATGTTTTCAGAGGTGTTGTTGAACATGGAGATGAACCTTGGCACAGAACCGTGGGTGGTGAACCGTGCAGTTCCAATTTTTTATGGGAACTTCTTCAGCCCTAATAGCCAGACATTCTAAAACATTTACAAAGCCCATTCACAAGCCTCTTTACACATTTCTTTATGTGGCCTTGCAGGCTGAGGCTTGTTTTGTGGGCGGACAGACTAATGGGATTCAAAGGGGGAAGAGATAGTTCACCAGAATTCAGTACACACTGAGCATCTCCGTAAAAATCATTTTTGTTTTATAATTCTCTCCTCCGCAGTGGTACAAACAGAGCCATTCCTTTCTAATAATTTCAGTTAATCCCGACCAGTCAATCTCACAGCCTCTGAAGAACTGGAAGGCTATAGCTTCCATAAATCAAACAATCTGATAACAGTCTAACCCACCATGCACGTCAGTTCTTCCTCACTCTTCGGCTCTCCCGGGCCGGCCAGAGTGTCTATTTACACTGGCCGCTTGGCATCTCCATCAATAGTAAAACAGTATTTGAGCTGGCTTCACTCAGCTGTCATTCAAACTGTGAGTGCCACTAATAACATGCCATTAACAATGCAAGGGGAAGCAATGAGAACAGCAAGAGGACAGACATGCACTTCTCCAAAGTAAACACAATGGAATGAGATGGCTTCATGTCTCCTCTGACACAACGGTTTCATCATCCAACCCTGTGCGCTTTCTTTGATGTGAACGGTTATATATATTGAAGAGTAGAACAAACTGAGCTGCAATATTCTTTGTCAATAGTCAAGCATCAAAGTTAGGACAACCTCATATCCTTCAGCTTCTTGTTTGAGGTCAAGAGTCAATGCGCACACAAAAAAGAAAAGAAAAACAAAACACCAAATGTCATTGCATGTGCACCATATTCAAGGGCCCAATTGAATTTGCAATGAACATTATGATGATCAGCTTTATAATAAAAACAGTTTCTTGTTTCTGTATGCTTTCAATCTCGCTGAATTAGCTGGGTTAATAGTCAGTACTTGGTGCTAACAGCCTTGACAGGGCTGAAAACAAAGCCATGTGTGGGTTCCTCAGAGTACAACCGGGCTAGCAGGTTTAAAAGAGCACTTGCAACATTAAATGCTGTGCAATATAACAGAAAAATGTCCCCCTTTTATATTTTTCTTTCACAAGTTAATAGACACACATTCGTAGCATATACTGTTGTCGAGCAAAAGGGAAACTCATTGGAGAATTGAGGAAACAAATGAATGTGGCTGCAAATATCACCCGTTTTATGTAGTATTTCTTTCAATAGCTGTGTTGGGGGAATTCAGAAGAGATAAACTTTGCCCCATAAACAAGGCTGCTTTAATAGCATTGCTAAGTCATCTGTTTGGGATAGTCAAGTTCACATTCCAACCTTTAGCAGGATTTAATGATGGAGAAGGGTCACCACACAGTGCTATTTCTGGGACACTCCTGGTATGATTGCCCCCGATCAGAGGTGTCAACAGATCAGTCTGCCAATGAAGGCTGAAAGGTCAAAGCTTTTAGCCGAACAAAAGGCCAATTTACCTCCAATTCAATCTTTCTCTCTTTCTCAAAGCCTATCTTTCATTCATCTATCCCGAATCTGTCATCCTCAACCCATCTATCCACAGTGTTCATATAAATCTGACTGAGGTGACTGCCTTAGGAAATTGATTGCAGATCTAGAGAACAAGAGTAATGTTTATGGAATGAGGCAAATAAATAATGTCTTAATTGATTTTATGAGCTGATTACTGGACACGTTCTGTGTTTTAACTTTTATTATTCAATTACATTAAGGTTTGAGAAAAATGGTCAGTGATGAGATGCTTATTTTGATCATCCTATCAATTTATTAAAAAAAATACACTTTTCTATGATGAGCATGTTTTTCATTTCTAAACATAGTCATAAACATTTCAGAAATAATATAATAATGAAAAAAAACTTAAAATAATGAAATTATTGAAACAAACCTAGTGTAGTTTGGCATAAGAAGAATGGTATATATATATATATACATATATTTATATATAAAATATGCCCAGGATTGGGTGCTTGATAATGTAAATAATCAAAAACAGATTTCTGACAAAGAGCCTGCTTAATTCGAAACGTAACTTGAATTGTAACCCGTGTGTGAGTCCACTATTCATTTTTTTTGTGCATATTTTGAAGCTTTGTTGTGCTAACTTTTTTCTCTGTTTTTTAAATATAACAGTGATCCAATGGCAGTAGTATTCGAGTCAATAGCAGTTCACTGACAGCGGTTCTCTCGAGTTGGTTACTGGTTTTCAAAAGTTCTCGAGTCACCAGTACACTGAACTTGTTGGACTCGGACATGTCCATGAAGAACCGATGAGCTGCTGATACAAGCATTGCAAACAAACAGTTGACTCAAAAGAGGGGCGAAATGAAAGATTTGTTTATGGTATCTCATGGTTTATCATTTTTTCCCATTTACAGTATATGCTCTTGACATGTAAAACATCCACATTTCACATCATTATTGGGTGATTTAATAATATAATTGCGTTTATGTGACTTCCTTGCATAATTACGCAAACAAACCGGCATCACTTTTAAAAACTGATGAATTGAAAGGAACTGTCTGAAAGAACAAGTTTGCAGAAAAGAAACAGACTTCCCATCATTAGTTCTGAGCACATAGAAAATTAGAAAAAATGACTGATATATATATATATATATTTTTTTTTTTTTCTCTAATTCTACCAGACATCCCTGCTCTCAATTCAAAATGTCCATGTCTGGCTTGATCATTGAGCGTGCACTTAGTCCAAACTTAGATAAAAGCTATGAAGAATGCACTTTGAGGCTCATATTGCAGCAATTCGTCAAGCCACAACATTTATGGCGAGCGGCCTGAGAAGGTTTACATTACAGTTTTGTGGGGTAGAGCCACTTAACAAGCAAAGATACTGTATACCAAACAACACTACTGTATTCAAAAGCCCCCAATATCGGCCATCATATCACATGCTCTCCTGTTTCTAAGATTATCTGATGGAATGTGAGTGAGAAACGTAGCATCCTCAGCAGATAACAGGAGAAGAAACTAAAATCTATTATTCATATTTCAACCATAAGCGGCTGATAAAGAATCGAAGGAGGGCCTGCTGCTTTTTTTCTTTCTTTCTCTTTTCATCAAGGTCATGCGTATTAGAGATCACAGAAGATATTGAAAGTATGTGTGCAATAATACACTCTCCCTGTTCACAAACACACTCTCTAAAGTGCTCCTGTAGCATGTATCACCAGACTCCATCAGAGGAAGGTGTAAGAAGTATATGTTTCCAGGTAATGGAAGCTGGCAATTCCATTTAGATGCTGGAGTGTTTATGTCTAAACTTAACCCGATTTTCTTCAGAATGCCAACCAAGCCAAATCTGGACGAGAGACATGCAAGTTCAATAAGCACAGGAATACAAAGTGGTGGAAACCAAAGATAACGCACATAGTTTTACAGATTTAAACAGCTAAAAGCATTTTCCTACTAGCTCAAGCAGGTCTATCGCAATCTGCTGCTTTCTGGAAACTTTCAGAAGAGCCTCATGTGCATAAGAACTATAGTTAACATTTGATGAGACACTTGGGCCAAATTCACTAAACAGCTGCGCTTTAGCACAAAATTCAGCTCAAAAACCTGTCATATGCAGCTTCAAGTGCACTTCAAGTTGGGAAGCTGTTATTACAAATTGTGATGCATTCAAGATGGAAAGAAATTGCCCAGGTAGCCAAACCAAAACACATAAAGAATGACAACAAAAACTGTTAAAACCGTAGATAAATACACAGTAACTGCATATATCTGCATAACTTTACTCAACCTATACAATTTATACATGGTATCTAAGAAAATAATTGATTTAAAAAAGTGTAATTCTTTATAATCCAATAAAAAGTGAATATAATAACTAAATATTAAATATATTTAACAAAAAGTTTACACATTTACCATTTTATTCATTCTGCTTTCTAAAGACTGGTGAGAAATCATGAGATTAATGTTGTTTCATTCAATTAACACCCCTAAGTTTAAACAGTCAGAAAAAAAAGATTTTTAATCTTGCAGTAATACAGTAATGAGTAGATAAAATATACACGGTCAACATACAAAAAAGAAATCCATATAATATCATACCCTAATACTTCAGTACTGTGACAATATAAAAGCCATTTTTTTTTATTTTAGAAACATGCTGTCTTTCAAAAGTCATGCTTAATATTTTTGCCTATTTCTCAAGTATTTTCATACATGAAAAATATACAAATGTGTTACATTTTAGAAAGGAGATTCCCAACATTTTGAAAGTTTGAAAACCATTATTACTACTGAAAAACAGCACTGTGGGGAGAGAAAAAACCCACAAACCTTCATTGCCATCTACTGCAGACGTGCTGTCCACCATGTTTCATGTAGAAATGCTACTTGGATATCACTGAGAAGTTTATAAAGTTTTAAATCATAACTACAATATTTCTGACTCAATTTGAAGGGAGTATTATTCACTAACTTCTTAAAATTTAACTTGACCAGCTGCTATATTTCAAAAAAAGATGTTAGTGTGCATTCTCTGTAGATCCTGACAGCAGTAATTCATCAAAGAATGCTTAAATGATGAAGAAAAGCATTAGAACTGCACATAAATTCAGATGCTGGTGCAGTTGCACACACATTCTGCATTTTAAATTCCCTCTATCTTCCATAACGCAAAACTTGTCTGCAAGATGGAAAACAGAGTTGTGAAAATTGCATTCAGCACAGGTTTTTTGGCAGCAATTGCGCCGTTACCTGATTTGCATAACTCCTGTAGTGAATCTGGTGGTAAAACACCACATACTATACATTCCAAGTGAATAACATCCTTATGTTCTTTCTGTGCTTTATGTTTGGGTAAACTTGGACCGAATTACTTAAAGATTTCACTGATTTAGTCGGTTGTTGTTTCTCAATACAGTGCACAGCTTCAGGTCAGTACAAAAAAAAAGTATTTTTACCAAACATCATTATTATTGTCACTAAGGACAAAGTTTGGAGTGGTAGAAGATCAAAGCATACACTAACAGTGGCCCCTGGTGCTTTCCGCACTGACTTGAAGAGGTGAAGGACACTTTTGCTGCAAGACCCAGGCTTTGTTCAGCCGTGCTTTGATGCAAACTTCATGTCCTAATTTCACTTGTCACACTTGGTTTCTCAGACTGCTGTTGCGTTTCTCCTCCATCTGAATCCAAGTGTGTGGGGTATGTGTGTGCATGCGTGCGACCGTGTGTATGTGTGCAATATTTCCTTTTCTCTCAGCCTGTGAAGGACTTTTATGAGAGCTCCATTCATATTTCCTCTCAAGGCACTCTCTGTAAAGACTGCACAGGAGGAAGCAGAGCTTCAGCTATGGACATGAAAACACTTGAGAGTTCTCCTGGAGCCTGTGCCACGTGCTGCTCTTATTGCATGTTCTACGTGAGACTGAGGAAAGAAGGCACGACTCCATCAGAATACCTCATTTTGAAGGGCTGTCAATGGCGAAATTTGCTTTATGCAGTCAGATGGTGTAGTTGTGTCACCCACCAAAAGGGGCTAACAGAGCCATGCGGTAAGGACACTGTAACCTTAACTACAGTATGAGATTGAAGATACAGGTTGTGTGGGTGCTTCAGGTGTGTCAAATACAGGGGGTATTTTTTAAGGCTTGTATTCAATTAAGGCTTGAACCCCATGCAAAGGAAATCTTAATTTTAAAGGGCAATTTTATGAAAAGCGTACACTTTGGGACCCATGTCTTTCTATAAACAAGCCATGTTTTCGTATTTAAATTTAAACCATTAGCTAACATAACATTAATCTAACATGAAAATCAGCTAGTTTAAAACTCACTAACCTTGTTATCCAAGTTAGGATTAGACAAAATAAAACTAATGCTCTTGATGATTTTTGTCATTTATAGAAAAGTTTATTTAAAAATACATAAAAATACAAAACAATACTTGGTCCCCCTACTGACAGCATAATTTATGTGTAATTTGCAACAATGTTAATTACAATCTGTTAGTCAAATTTAAAATTGTATTACCGTATACTCAATTTTGTTAGAGTTGCAAAAAAAAAAAAAATTCAAAAAGTTGACAAAAACATGAAATGCTATTACAATTTTAAACTCTACAATTTTTAACCCTTTTCTACTTTAATATATTTTAACATGCAAATTATTCCTGTGATGGCGAAGCTGAATTTTCAGCAGCCATTCCACTCCACAACCTGATTTTACGAATTGCAACATGTTCTTGGATCAACATCTTTGTTGATCCTGGATCAACATTACAAACAACCAATCAGATTTGGGGACATGTTTACAGTTCATGTTATGTAGGCTTAAAACAAGGTTAGGTGCTTCTACATCAGTGTTATTCACTTATTATTTCCCTCTGATTTTAGGGATAATTTAAGGGATAAGGATATGGTTAGGATAACAGACAGAAATGTTGTTCCAGGATCACGTCTAATGCAGCGAAATCTAAACATGCATCATCTAGTCTTGAGTGTCATTATAATATGTTGATTTGATGCTCAATAATTATTTCTATATTAATACCAACATTTAAAACAGTTTTAATAAAATTTGGTTAATATTTTTGTGGGAACTGTGATAAAAAAAAAATCAGGATTCCTTGATCAGTATCTGGCGGTACATAAATGTATATTTAGACACCATATTTTAGTATTTGTAACAGTTTTAGATGCCATGTGTTTTGTTTTGCGTTTTGCTCAGAGAGTTTAGAGGTTCTACACATTTAGCTTACTGTTTTATAGGGACACCAAATTATGGAGACTGACCTCAGTTTGCGCCCTAAAATTTCCTACATAGACTTCTTTAAAACGGTCAACCCCCCTAAAAGTCACTGTATAATTGGGTTTGATCAAGTCATTATATAACTACCTCATATATGCCAATTAGGGAGGGAGAGAAAAAGAGAGAGACTTAGAGGTACAGTGTAAAAAAAAAGAGAAATAATAGTAAAAGAGAGAAAGGGATAGAGAGGGTGAGGAAGAGGCAGACATTAGAAAGAGGAGAAAAAGAGAAAGCTAGGCAGAGTAGAGAAGCCTCCGCTGTCAATTTCTTAGCACAATCGATTCCTGACAGAGAGGCTTGTGGCAAGAAAGGGAATTAATAGCCCTCAGCGGAGTCCAAACAGTGCAGGCTCACTGACTCCAGAGAGTTTTCCTCTGACCCTACACAGGGAGATTAGTGAGCTGTGACTAGCATCCCCTGATCCTGAATCAGTTTAAGCACGTTGATAATCCAAAGCCTGGGGATTTGAGTCTCCCAACAATGCACAGGGTCCTGCTGGGTGTGCTTGCTGCCTCTGATTTCCGTCGCTGGAGAGGTTTGGAGGGCGTTAGGACAAGCAACCAGCACTTAAAGGCAACATGAAACAGCATTCCTAACACATTTCACTTCTGTAATGTGACTTACTGAGTGAAGCTAGATATGAAGTATTCAGCTAGATATGACATATGGGTGGGACTTTGGAATAATTGAATCATGAAATGTTGGCGAGGCAATACTGTTTTTTTTCCCTGCCTATGAGTCCTTGGTTACGTCAGCAGAAAAAAGAAAGATAATTCATTTAAATGAATAATAATGATTGTCAAAATTGTCAATGTTGTTATTAAGACTATTAAGACTATTATTAAGATTTATGCTAATTGCTAACAACTATACAATGTTATCAACATGAATATAGCTAATGTCATCCAGTTGCATAAACAATTAAACTGCTCTCTAAAAGTTTTACAAGACAGAACGGTTTTAATTTTTTTCTGTAATGACTAAGTATGTTTACACATAAAAAAATAAATAAAAAAAAACAACTGACAAAAGTCAAAGTGCAAAGACACATGGGATGATTTAAGATACAAAGCACCAGATTTCCTCACATTTTGAGAAGCATATGGGTGACGCACATCTACTGTATGTACGTTCGCTGTCAGATCTGAAAAAGCGCTTCTGATATTTCAGAGCAGGCAGCCATATGGAGTGAGAGACCTGGGATGAATGGATCTCGGTCAAAAGTTTGTTTGATGTAACACAGTTTGGCAGGCAGAGATGCTGCTTTATGAAGACTGGTGAAAAAAACAGAAATTCAATTGCCCAAACCCACCCCTCCTGAATCTCCGTACACGTGAGAGAACTGAACTAAAACTGACAATAACTAAATGAAATTATGGCTTAGATCTTTTCTGATTCATTTTGGCAACACCATCATACAGTATGTCAGCAATAATACTGTAAAAATAGATACTTTGACAGATACTTACAGTTCTTCAGATTGCCAAAACCCTCTAGAGAACCTGCATGCAGGTGCTAAGATTGTCCCATTGTGAACTCAAGGAACTTCAATGTATAATTTAACTGGCACAAATCCATTTCTGTAGCTTTTCAGGGAACTTTCTGAAAATGTGCTTAGATGTTATTCAAATGGTTTCACCAGTGTTGTGACATGAGAAAAAAATAAACATTAATAAGCAAAATATTAATACATAATTTATTGAATAATTAAAGTATGTTATGAAATAAAAATATTAGTAAATATTAATAAGCAAGCAATTTTGAATATATCTTTCTCACTGTGATTTAACTGCATAACAGCTACAAACCTGTCTAGAAATCAATATCAGCTTCAGCCATTCAACAACCCATACTGGTAGAACACTTGTGCTATTAATATTAACCAAACAGTCTGTATTAAGCTGAAAACTTTTTTTGAGCGTGTCTGCTGAGACACATGCTATATAAAATGAATGCCATTCACTGTTTAAAGCTAAACGACAGCAATCATCATTCTCCAGTTCAAGTGAACGGTTCTACTGTTACAAAACTCATACCACACAAACAGATGTCTAATTTCTCTTAACCTTGACACATAAATGCTACATTTTTGAACCCCGATGTTCTCGGCTGAGTCATTATTCTATTGCTCAGCTGTAGAACTCTACGTTCTCCGGATAAGTGAGTCATATTCACTGGAGCGACAAAATAATTACTGTATTCAATGTTACTGCAGTAGTGGCTCCTAATAAGTAGAGAAGAGACATCAGGAATAGCTCACAATGCCAAATATGGCAGGGTCATCACAAATACTACTAGAGTATCACATGATAGATTAGATTTAGGCGAGAGTAGTCATATGGGGAAGTTCACAAGATTACATCCAGTACAACCGCACACATTCTTGCTTTCTCTAGCAGTGATTTTGTATTTTTGTTTCTAACATGCAGATCAAAAGCATCTAAAAAATAAATATACATTTTCATCTTCCAAACAAAAATGACTATCATTAAATGGGAAGTTGCCATAGTAGTTTGGCAAATAACTGAACACAATAAAATCACACTGACAGACATCAAAACAAGTAAAATACTGTATATAATTAAGGCAGATTTTATCTGAGTTCTCAGGACAAGGGTATTTTTCATACATGTTATGGTGGGGCAACCTGTCACATTTGTATTGGAGCGAGTTTTAAACGTTATAAATGTATACAATAGTTCTTAGCCACAACAACAGCTTGTTTTTTTGTATCTTTATGAAACAAATCTATTTCATTAATTGTTTTAAAATAATTGTACTGTTTAAATTTAGCTGAAAAGCCTAAATTAGGCTGGTCAACACATGTTAAATTAATCATGTATTTTTTCCTTGGCAATAATGATCTTTACGTTCAATAGCTTCTTATAGCCAAGACTTTAATGTCTAAACAGAAATTGGCTTTCAAAAATAAACCAACATTTAGACATATTGAGTTGAGACAACTAGCCACACTATAACAGAAAGAAGAGCTGTTATGATGTACAAATAAGTGGGTCCCACAAATACAAACATTCTCTATACACATGGTTTTCATTGAACATCAAATCTCCAGTGTAGAAAGACAGCGGTACATACAGGGGGTAAGAAACTCCTCTATAGCTCAGCAGTACAGTAAAATATAACCTCAGGTGTTTTGCATGCAGTAGCTGTCTGAAAGAGACCAAATACCCCATGCTTGTCTGCTCAAATTCTGGTCATGTATCGCACTCCAGTGTTTTTGAGGAACAATGTATAATAAACGAGTCTGTGACAAAAATGACAGATTGTAGTGTGGTGCATCTGTGAAAGTCAGGATTTTGGAAGCTTCCCAATTTAAAAATGGGAAACTGGGCGAGCGGGGGGGATTGGGGCGGGGGGAGAGAGAGACAGAGAGGCAATGAGATAGAGAGGAGCCGGATGAAACGGGAAAGGAGATGGAGGTGAAAGAGAAACGGGCAGTGAACAAGAGGGAGGGAGTAGAAGGAAAGTCGAGAAATAGAAACACGGGCATGCAGGAAAATGAGGAAGTGCCTCCAAGCAGCGGAAACTTTGGGGAAGAATAAATGTCACTGTTTCAAAAAGACTGAAGCCATATTAATCTCCCGGATAGCCTTCAAGCCCACCGCACATTAGAGGAAATAGCCCAGCTAGACTGCCGACCCATTCAATCTTCCCTGCATTCCTCCGAGAATCTTTTGTACAGCCAAGGCCCAATGCAATAAAGAGTGATTGAACATCGCTTGAGAAACCACCCATGGAAGGAGCAGGTTTACATTTTAATTATATCAAATAATAAAGCTGGAGAAAATCGGTAGAAGCAGGTAAAGGCTACAATTTACTGCAAGGCAGAGCTATTTACCTCATCAGACTGTGATGGCTTTTTATTGATGTTAAGGGCACTGCTTTGGAGAGGAGTGCTGTATAATTATAATACATCAATCTCACTCGGACCACACCATGGTATTTGATGTAATTGAAATTATGGAAATTGTCAGACTGCCGTTTTAAAAGAAAGATTATTCTAGTGTGTGTGTGTGTGTGTTGTGTGTGTGTGTGTGTGTGTGTGTGTGTGTGTGTGTGTGTGTGTATGTGTGTGTCAAATAAAATGTGTAATGACATTTATTGAATATAATGAATTGTAATTTGTAATGAATTCTTTCATTGCTGTGTTAATACATTTTTTATATTTATGAGAAAAAGACTAAAATCTGAAAAAAAGTAAAATCTGAATCATTTTACTTTATGATTAAATGTATAATGTTCTGGAAAGACATAAAAGTGACAATAACAGTAGCTTTCCTCTTAGTTTCCAATGGTATAAATCTCCCCTCGAAGTGTAGGAGAAATGAATTCAACAATATGCTTTACTTCCAAGGATTTTTAATAACCATGATAAATGAAGAGTTGTACATGTCGAAAAAATATAAGCATCGCAAGAGAGAAGGATGGCAATTACGTAGCTACACTTTCTCAGGTATGAAATAAAAAAAAGAGTGAAACAGCTTTTAAAAGACTACATGTAGTTCCACTTTTTTAATTATATTTTATGCTGATGCTAAATAAGCCCTGAGCAATTTTATTCATGTGGCAGAACTAAGGTTATATGTCAAGAATAGGGATGAGCGAGAACTTGCCTCATCTCAATTTTCCAGAAACAATCCTCTTGAGTTAGAACATCCTTATACGACATGCTGATTGGTTTACGGATTGGTGGCTGATGGGATTCTGGCTTGTTTGCCCTCTGCCCTTGTACATCTCAGAGGCATATATAGATCTCCGATCTCCCCAAGCGTGTGACACACTAGCGATACGGCTCTCTCGTGATACTAAATGACAGTGCTTTGAGCCGTTGGTTATGCTAATTCAGTGCTATATCGTCGATAAACATCAGGGAAAGGAGGATATAAGTGCATGCAGGCCTCTTTGAGAGGTTGTGGCCTTTAAGCCCCACTTCCAACACCACGGTGCTAAGCATCCCCGGGAGTGAGTCTCGACCCCCCAGAGGTAGTCGTGTCAGACTTCATTCTGACACAAGGCTAACCGCAGCAGGCACCGCCAGACAAAGGTCACGGTGCATATACAACACCTCCTCTCCTTGCTGATTTTCCTAGCGGGACAGAAGAGCCTCTGTAATATTCATTAGGATTGTGGGGCTTCCTGTAGTTGTGGGTTTACATAAACCAAACACATAGAATTGAAAATGTTGTTTGTCAATTTGCTCAAATTCTTGACAGCTGAGGTAAAACAAACCACTGTGGGAATGTTTGATGGGGTTTGATAGGAAGCTCTGATTGGAAGTTAAGTAAAACAAATATCTAATGATGAAATGTGATTGGATGAGACAGAAGACCAGCTGATGCTTGTCTGGAGTGCATGTGTGCCTGACAGCACAATCTTAGAAAGCAGCGTATCAAGAGTGCACTATGTAAACACCTGAAAAATCAGATAGATTCCATCCATGCATCCATTCATCCATCCAAAAATAAAATAAAATAAAATATTAAATCTCATTAGCAATTATGCATACTGTTTGGATGTATATACCTCAACTCAATTGATTTAAAAAATAATAATAATGAATTACTAAATAAAAGGGAAAAAAGTGTAATATGCTACAAGTAAAGTTAGGCATCACAATATTATAAGATACATTTTAAGTGAGCATTAGTTGACCGCAGAGGTAATCCAAATGAAAAAACAATGACAATTTGCATGCACAATTAAATAAATATTAAAAGTAATTGCAACAAATAAATAAATAAATATCTAATACTGGCCGATTACTGATATAATACCGACATTTTGTGCATCTCTACTGGTTAGAATACTTTGTCACAAAATAGAACAGACATAAAATACTTATTTATAAATTACTTAGATGAAGGTGTTGTCAGTAAAGTAGACTGGGTCAAGCAACTGAAAGTCTGTGCTCCTCTGTCCTGTACACCTGATTTTAGGGGTAGTAATGGAGTCATTTACCTCAGCTGTCAGAACATACAGAATAACTGCCCTTCCCAGCATCCCCTGTGGTATCCGAGCTAAAAGATAGCATTGTGTTTGGCTGGCAATAAAGCCCTTCGAAGTTGCATCTAAACAACTGTGTGACATGATGAATGTCCAGGTCTGGTTTTTCTGCCTGGAGTTTTCCCTCACTCTGTCTGCACTGTCATGTTCACACAACTTTTACATCAGAAACTAATGCTATGTTTCCTTCAAAATCAGTGTGGGATCTTCCGACTTGAATCTCTGCCATTCCACCGTAAAGTGCTCCGTTAAGACATTTGATTACCTGTCTCTCTAAAAGTTTGGGTAAATGGGTGTTGCAAGAACTTGCATGAAGTTCAACATAAGTTTTTTTTTGTATAATAGAAATGATAATTTATAATAATAATTAAAAAAAAAAAGTTTATATAAAATACCATGCAAAAGTTTGGGGCAAGATCTATATATTTTTAATGTTTTACTCTTATGCTCATCCAAGCTGCATTTATTTCCTCAAAAATGCAGTAAAACCACTAATATTGTTAAGTATTATTACAATAATTTCAATATATTTTAATTTCTGTAATTGCAGCCATTCCTCCGGGATTCCTTCAGAGTCAAATAAAGTAATTATCTAATTAACTAATCTATCTAAATCCTTTTGTGTGACAGCGCAGGTTCTCAAATTGGGGTTGCAGATTTCCAAATGTCCTAGTTAGAAGTCCATCATCAAATGTTGTTCAATTACATTTCTCCAAGTATGGACTGCAGCCAGTGCTCGAAGTGGGCTGGTACGCACTTCTATATTTTAATCCGTAATGTACCCTCACTTTTTCATGCGCACCAGTGTTGTGCCGAATTATGACCCCAGCCAGATTATTACCCCCCTGAGTCCCCAGTATAGGTAGGTTTAGGATTAGGCCAGCAGGTAGTGGCCTCAACATGGGGTGTAATATGGCAGGAAGTTAAAATTTGGCACAACATCGGTACTTCTCACATGTTGTCGGTTCTCTGACGGCCAACACCGAAACATAGAATCAAGCTCTTAAAAAGAAACATGGATTGACACCAGAATCTAATTTCACCATAAATGCGTGTAATTAAACTCTACTTGTTTCACAGTCAACAAATGGCTTTTTGCCCAGGTTAAAGCAAGGAATACTACACCTTACCTCAAGGCGACATAATGCATGGCACTCATCTCTTCGTGGAGGTAGAAAAACAAGTTATTTACCTGCATTTGACATTTTTTTGACTAACTTGGGGTAGAATTTATGATAGATAATCTGTTAAAGGAATAGATCTTTCACTAAAGATTTATAATACAACTGTGACATGTTGTAGATATAGTTTCTAAATGTGTAGGTTGCGATATTTCATATCGAGAAGCTATAGATAAAAAAGAAAGAAAAAATGTAACATTGGCATAAGCACGGTAATGAGGAGCCATCAATGACCTTACCTGTTTTTATATAATTATTGTAACAAATGCTATAGTTAAACAATTACAAGAACTACTGTATGTAACTTTTTTTATGAAGGCAAGTAAAAGTCAGAATAAAGAGCTTTACAGTCTGGACCTTCTTGAATTATTGACTAAACAATTGGTTTTGCTATTTGCAATCTGCTAATAATAATGGATATTAGGGAGAAAAATTCAGTATAAGAACATTTTTAGTAAAGTTAGTTTGCTTTCCCACTTTGTAAACAAGTAATTGGGGATATTTAACCAGATAGTAAATGATTTTGTCATCCTTTACTCGCCCTCATGTTGTTCCAAACCTGTATAAGTTTCTTTGTTCTGCTGAACACAAAATAATAATAATGTTGGTAACCAGACAGTTCACAGTAGCCGTTGACTTCCATAGTATTTTTTTTTTTGCCTATATGGAAGTCAATGGATATCGTCAACTGTTTGATTACCAACACTCTTTAAAATATCTTCTTTTGTGTTCAACAGAAGTAAGTAAGTGATGACAAAATGTACATTTTTGGGTGAACTATCCTTTTAACTAGGCTATTACTTTATTGCAGTTATGTTATCAACCAAATTTGCATGTGTACATAATACCAGAAAATACCATTTTGCAAAAATAAATTAAACAAACAATCAAATAAATCTCATGAGGGAACATGCATGCCCAGGGGACCCTGCAAAATGGTTCCCTTTCAGTCGATAACGTCGGACGTAGTCGACGTCGACTGAATTGGGATCTCGCTAGAGAGCCTGTCTTCTTCGAGTACTATTGAACGAGCCAATGTTATTGGCGTGCGTGATTCGCATCACACACTCCGCCCCCGCGGCGCGGGTATAAATACGGAAGTGGATGCACGCACTAGTTGCCTTTCGCTTCGGAGCCGATCGTTTGATGTCTCTGAGAGTGCTGTTGTCTACAACGAGCGAGTGTGTCGGTGTTCTTCAGGAAGACTCTCCCAGTGCTGGTGTTCTACAGCGCGAGTGCAGCGGTGATCGCGAGCTTTGAGCTCTCAACTGCTGTTTTAACAGCAACAAATTTCTAAATGTTTGTGTGTGTTGATGGCTGGTTAGAGGGCGGAAAAGTGAGTGCTTCACTGTTTCAGTTCTCTGTTCAGTGTTGCCGCGGTCATTCCCCTGTGTGCTCCGGCACTGGTGACGGTCCTATTTTCTGAAAGAGCAACACGGGTGCGTTTGCATCTTTTTCAAGATGTCATTCCGCCCATGCGTTTCTGGGTGCGGTCGTTCCCTGTCTCTCTCTGATGGTCACAACTGTTGTGTCACGTGTTTGGGCTTACAGCACGCTGAGACAGCTTTTGTGGACAGCTCGTGTTTTCACTGTGGGAACATGACTGTCGCAGTGTTGAGGGCGAGACTCGCCTTCGTTCGCGGAGAGCGAGTCCCCATTACCATGCCCCACCCTCGGGTGCTGTGTGGGATGGGTGACCGGAGGATAGTGTTGGATGTCCCGCCCGGTAACCATTCCCTGTGGGCTCCTCACTCCTCCCTTCCACTGCAACCACTGGAGCCTCCTGTGTTGTCTGCTGGTCCATCTGTAATGGGTGGGCCAGCGGTTTCACTCGGGGCTCCCCTGGAGGACAGGACGCCGATTGCAGCATCGGAGGGTGAGCTGACTTCTAGAGATGATGACTCGGCTGCATTGTCTCCCTCCGGGAGTTCAATGTTGCCCGAGCCGGATCCAGAATTATCAGCTATGCTGAAACGGGCCGCCGAGGCTGCCGGGCTCGAGTGGAACCTCCACCGTGTCCCGTTCAGTCTCGGTTGTAATCTGGAGTTTGGTATCTTGGGGCGGGCCGCGCTGGTTCTCAGCTCGCCGCCCCAGTGCCTTTCTTTCCCGAAATGCATGGAGAGCTTATCAGGTGGTGAACAGCATCTTTCTCTGCCAGAAACTGCCTGAATAGCTTTTCCCCCTCATTACCCTTGATGGAGGAACGGTGAAGGGTTGCGAGGTGTCCCTCCATTGGAGTGGTCTGTCGACACAGGTGCACCTGTGTCCGGCGGCCGCTGCCTTTTGGGGGGATCCTCGTCTCCCCCCTAAGGCCTGTGAGGTTTTGTCCGTTCCGACGGGCAGAGCTTACAAAGCCTGTGGGCAAGCCGCTTCCTCTTGCGTGCCATGGCGTTGCTGCAGGCTAGGGCACCCATGGCATGCACGAGGGTAATCCAGACCGTGCGCTCATAGGTGAGCACCGCACTGCATCCGACCTCACCCTCCGGGGTACGGGTGTCGTAGCGTGCGTGATCGGTCTGGCGATGTCCACCTTGGTGGTCCAGTAGCGCCTTCGTTGGCTCAGCCTGGTTGGTATGGCGGATGCGGACAAGGTTCGGTTCCTGGTCTCCCCAATTTCCCAGGTTGGGCTGGTTGGCGACGCAGTGGAGAACTGCATCCAACAGTTCTCTGCCTCTCAAGCGCAGACGGAGGTCATCCGGCACATCCTGCCCCGGTGGCCAGCTGCTGCCTCCACCCGCCGCCGGTGGCAGCTCCTCCGCCTGCTCGTCGCCGTGGGCGTTCCCCGGCCGCCGCTCCTGCTGGCCCTCCGCAGCAGCCTCCACCCAGGCCTCAGCATGGAGCCGCCGCAGTAGGGACGCCCAGCCCGCTCCATGCGCTGCCAAGCCAGGTGGGAAGCGACAGCGAAAGCATTTTGGAGCGGGCCGCCCAGGAATGGATGAGATGCTCTTGGAGTGGCACGATCACTCCCTCCCCCCGGGTGAGGGCCGGGTGGAGCCTTTGTTTGTGTGTGTGTCTGTTCCGCCGCTGGCTCCCTAAAAAAAAAAAAAAAAGCGGAGCAAGCGGTACCCACACTTCAAAGAGAGAGCAATTTCATCTGTTCCTGGGTCTCAAGAGGGCCAGTCTGGCGGGTGTGACCCTGTATAGCCTTACACCCCTCAGCTCCCCCTTGGTCGCCAGCAGGCAGCTTGGTGCATTCGAGGACCCGGTCATCCGCCTTCTCACGCGTCCCCTGCCGCTTGTGGGGACAGGTAAGTGTTGCACAGCACACTAACACCACTCTCTCTACTTTGCTGCCCCACCTCAGGCTCGGCTACCCCGCTCAAGTCAGTGATAGTCATCACATTAGGTGTTGAGCAGACGTGCTCCTGAAAATTCAGTGATATTCATCACACCGAGCGTTGAGCAGTGCTCCTGACTTGTGCGTGCTTATCTTATCCTGCTGGCGAAGGATTTGATATAGCCGCTCCTCCAGCCGGTACGAAGGCCAGTTGTAAACTCGTTCTTCGTGCTACTAGGTGGTGGGTCGTGACCATCTTGGCCCAAGATTGGTCTGCAGCTCCGACCTGAAAGACATGTGCTTAAAAACAGATCTCTACCTTCCGCACCGCAGGCCATCCTGTGGGTTGCGTGTAAGGGTGGAGTATCAGTACAGTGTCCTTCCCTTCGAGTGCTCCAGAGCCCGTTGGGTCTTCAGGTCAACTGGAAGAGAGTAATCTCGCCCACGGGCTTAGTATCTCTTTTTCAGTTTTGGAGATGGACTCGGTCTAACACGTTTCTCCAATGAGAATGTGTTCAGCTGGTGTTTGAAGTGAGAAAGGGTCCCACTGGAAGAACTTTCAGAGGCTCCTGGGGTATATGGTAGTTGCAGCCATTGGCTTCCTCCATATGTGACAGCTTCAGCGCTAGCTTCATGATCGAGTCCCGAGGTGACAGTGGCAGAGCAGCTCACCCTGTGTGACTATAGTTCATCCCGGTCTGCTGCCAAACCCTCTTCAACAGAGGGGCCATGTACAAAGGGCGTGTTTTAACGGGGGCCTGGGCGACCCCCGACTAAACGGGCATTCGTGCCTCGAGTTGTTAGACATTGCGACCGTTGCGCAAGCTTCCGCTGCATGTCACAACTCACCCGTCACCTCCTCCTTGGAGTCAGACGCTTCTGAGGGCGCCTTGTTCCACTCCTCCCGCTTACTCAATCGTGCCGCCATCGAATCTCACGACAGTTATAGCCAGAGCAAGTGGAGACTCCATCCCCTGGGTCCGGCTGGGTCATGACCATTCCAGGGCCGCTCAGTTGCCCCCCCCCCCCGGTTTCATTTTTCCGCCAGTGTTTGTGTAAACCGAGCGGACTACCCTTGGACAAACACTGGGTCTCAGCTGCCCCAGGGGCCCGCAGAAATGCGTTTAACCCCAGTGAGCCTTCTAAAAGTGACTGCGACTCATGGTCGCCTTGCGCCTGCTCAAGTCAGTGAAATCATCACTCTTCATGTTGAGCAGAATTGCTCCTGAAACTCAGTGAAGTTCATCGCACTCAGGTGTTGAGCAGCAATGCACCTGTAGCTCAGTGAGTTCATCACATGTAGCTCAGTGAATTCGTCACACGCAGTGCTGAGCAGAAATGCTCCTGGTGCTCAGTGAAGTTCTTCGCACTCAAGTGTTGAGCAGAAATGCTCCTGAAGCTCAGTGAGTTTATCACACTCAGGTGTTGAGCAGGAATGCTCCTGAAGCTCAGTGAACTTGTCACACTCAAGTGCGGAGCAGAAATGCTCCTGTCGCTCAGTGAAGTTCTTCGCACTCAAGTGTTGAGCAGAAATGCTCCTGAAGCTCGGTGAGTTTATCACACTCAGGTGTTGAGCAGGAATGCTCCTGAAGCTCAGTGAACTTGTCACACCCAAGTGCTGAGCAGAAAATGCTCCTGAAGCCCAGTGATCTTCACATGTTGTGTTGAGCAATGCTCCTGTCTTTTGCGCCCGTCGCTTGCACCTACGTGCCAAGTCAGGAGAGGAACAGGTCTTCATAGTTGCCCCTTATTGGCCCAACTAGACCTAGTTCCCATCAACAGCCTTCTTGACTTCCCCTGAAAACTCTTTCGGGGACGGGGCACGATGGCACACGCGTTCTGCCCCCGGAGATTCCGGGCGGTGTTATATCTGAACGCGGAGGTTCAGGTGGCTATCACAAGAACATGTGATAGATACCATCACTTCTGCGAGCACCCCCTAGATACCCCCTAGATGGGTAGCGTGCTTACGCCTTTAGAAGTGGAACCTAGTCGTTGAGTGCGTCTTCTCTCCAGAGGAGATCCTGAAAGCTTTCGATCACTTCAGTGCTCTCTTTCCTGCAAAATGGGTTGCAGTAGGCTGTTTTCCTTCACCCTCAAAATGATGTTGCCTCGGTGTTTAAACGACGCTCATCGTGTTGCAGAAGTATGCAGAAGCACGTTCTGATCATCAGGTTCCTGAGGAGCAAGGTCTTGTAAATCCTTGTGTCCCTCTTTATCCTCTTGGGCCTTGTCCCTGGTGCGACTGCACTGCAGAGACCGCCCCTGAGCCACTGCAGGCAGTGAGTTAAAAAATCTGTTATATCAGTTCTCCTGCTCGCGTGGTCTCTACTAGAGGGTAGGGACTTGCTCGCTTTCGGTCAACGTATTGTGCCTGGAGTCTGGGCCGGCTAACTCTCACAAGCTGAGACCCCGGCTCGGATTGTGCCCAAGGTTCCTACCTCTCCCGTAATAGGAGCAGGTGGTGAGCCTTCAAGCGCTGCCCTGGAGGAGGCAGATCCAGCCCTGGCTTCTCTGTCCGTTCGCTTGGACGTGTACAGAATGCAAGTCATAGACCTCAGACCAGCTGTACAAATATCTGTTGGAATTCAGCAGAGAGGGAAGGCTGTTTCCATGCAAAGTTGCACTTAGTGCTTGCCTTCATTTCGGTAAAGATCCGAGATGCAACATGTCCACTTAGGTGTTGAGCTCCTCTATGATGAGTGTAAAGTGCTCCGCCTGGGCGTTGACGATATGCTTTGCTAAAACAGATTCTAGAGTTGGGGGCTGGACGACACCTAGTTGAACCGCTGCTTCCCGTGGGCTCCCTTCTCATGAAGCCAGTTTCACCGTGAGCCCGGTTCAAGTGTCGGCTTGCTGCGCCATTCCCCTCCTATGGACTGGATACGTGCGCCTTTCTACTCCAGTTGAGTTCCCTTAAAATTTAACCCTGTTGAGTTCCTCCACACCCCTCTGACGTCGGACGTGCGGAACGTCTGGTGTTAGGCCTACCACTCGTAAGCAGTGTGGAACCTGTGTTAGGCTGGGTCCATATGTTGCGGTCCCTTCGGCGACCCCATATGTGTATTCTTCCACGATACGGCTCCCTGCGGTGAGCCCGTGTCTTCCCTCGGCAGAGTCTCTCTGCCGTCACTGTCCGGTGTGTCTCCCCCCGTCTTAGGCTGGAGCCACCCCAGTGTCATTCCATATGTTAGACTGCCCGGTTTCCGCCCAGTTCAGATGTGTATTTTCCACGTTACCTCCCTCTGGGTTGGACGTGGCTTCCGCAGCGTCCCTTCCTTCCAATGTACGGGGAAAGCTTTCCCAGTGGTCCTGTAGGAACAGCAGTGACTTCCCTGGCCTAAGCCCTGTCCTTCCCCGCCTTAAATTTGCGGGGGCATCAGGAGGCTTTGGTTTAGGCACTGGAAGGTGGCAGCGTTAGTGGCGTGTTCAAAGGGTGATCCCAATTCAGTCGACGTCGACTACGTCCGACGTTATCGACTGAAAGGGAACGTCCTGGTTGCGTATGCAACCCACCGTTCCCTGAAGGAGGGAACGGAGGACGTAGTCCCCTTGCCACTACCGCTGGACCACCGCTGACCCCGGGTTACTCTCGGCTCCTCAGCGAAAAAGCAACTAGTGCGTGCATCCACTTCCGTATTTATACCCGCGCCGCGGGGGCGGAATGTGTGATGCGAATCACACACGCCAATTACATTGGCTCGTTCAATAGTACTTGAAGAAGACAGGCTCTCTAGCGAGATCCCAATTCAGTCGACGTCGACTACGTCCTCCGTTCCCTCCTTCAGGGAACGGTGGGTTGCATACGCAACCAGGACGTTCACACTTCAACCCACCAATGTTCAAACCAAAAGTGCGCCCATGCAACCGAGATTAAAGGCACACTATGCAGGAATTCCATTTGTCATCAAACAGCCACCCCTACAGTCGCTGTAGAGTACTTGTATTTAACGTTATTGTCGTAAATACCACTCACGCAGAGCGTCTCATCACTCACGCCCTCTGCACTTTATAATAATAAAGTAGCCTACCGCGTTTGATGGCTTATAACGTTTTTACATGATTGCAGCTAAATTATAAAGTAAATAGCCTATAAACCTAGGCCTACTGTATAATTTAATTTGTGTTTTTTGAGTGTAATGTAAACATTACAAAATGCCAGATGACATCAATAAAGTTACATGTACGTCGCATTATTTCGTAACAATGTCCGTTATGATGTTGTTAGACATGATTATTGCAATATGTCGTAATAGTTTGCAAATTGTGCTCACCATTCAACCTGAAAAAAGTCATATAACCATTCCAATAACTCCGAAGCTGTTCAGTTAAGCTAAAAAAAAAACTGCATAGTTCCCCTATAAATAATCTGTGGACCGCAAAACAAGCCATGTGGTTAAAAATTGTTTAAGAAGTGACAGAAAGGTGGATCTGCCAACAAGACACTCAGTTGAGTGGACCGTGTGGCCAGTGAGCCTTACCTATTTGATGTGTTGATAGTGCTGCGCACAGGAAGTGAAGCGTAAAGGGCAGAGTATGTAGTCTCTTGACAGTTTAGTGCTGGCATACCTTTTATCTTATGACTATTGCACCCAGACGCAGCACCTGGCACCTGCCTTTATAGCACAGAGTGACTTAAACTGACCCAGATAGTTGTTTGATCACGGTTAAAACACAACCAACGAACCTCTATTAGTCTACCACAGAGATTTACTTCTAGCATGAGAACTGAATTATATAGAACTGAAGAGAAATCAAAGCTGAAGTCTGATTGTGCAGTAACATCATTTACATTATTTGGTAACAATTTACAATAAGGTTAGTTAGTAAACATTATGTACATTAGTTAACATTAACTAATAATGAACTGCACATATACAGCATTTATGAATCTTTTTAATGTTAATTTCAACATTAACTAATACTCCTAAAATCTGTAAACATTAGTTAATGCAATGTTAACTAACATGGACAGCTGTACATGTTATACAGTTATACAGTGTTATACATGTACAATACAGTAACAAATGGATTGCCCATGGTTAGTTCATGGTAACTAGATCGTACATTAACGAATTTTAACTAATAAACCTTATTGTAAAGTGTTACCCATTATTTCAATCTGCAATGCAACTAACCATGCATCATAGCACAACTCCAGCAGGTTATAAAAACTTAACCAGTCCGTACACACATAAGAAATCGTGCGTGGTTAGGCAGACTGGGCCACAGGAAACTGTACCTTAAAGTGTTTCACATTTCAGACGTCTTGTAAAGCTCTTATAATGTGTTATTTTGCATGAAGGTTGATCTGCATCATAAAGGTTTCTTAAGCTAGCAGCTCTCAATAGTCTCCCTAAGAACTGTCAAAACATCGATCGACACATACAATGTGTAAAATGGTGCAAAGGTAATTACATTTAGATGAATTTATAATTTATTTGTCATTTAGCTGCCACTTTTCATTTAACACGCCTAACAGTTCACACCTGGAGCAGCCTGATGTTAAATGGGAAATTAGAGAAATGGTGAAACCCAGCAGTTCACAAGGATACAGATCACTGGGATTTAAACGTGGGTTACAATCCTGAGCTTTAACCTGGAATCTAGCTCAAAACTGACAACTTAAAAAAAGAGGAACGGTTCTTGAGATGCAGTAATTTTGCTTGCGGTAATATGAGTCCTGGAGGAGACACCTGTCATTGGTAATGGTGTATTGGTATTGATAGAGTTCGTAGGATGATATCTGGAATGGGGCTCAAAGATGCAGCTATGGTTTTGATATAAACACAAGATGGAATTACCGACAGAAAACCAAATCACAGTGATACCTGACAGACATCAGTGGAATGTGAGGCTTTACTATTTACCTCAGGGGAGCACTTAACCGACCGTTCACCCAGCATGCACTTCCATCAGGCTTTCAGGTGATTTTGTGCCTTTACATCCTGAAAATTATATGGATCTACATGCAGTTTTAAAACCCCAGAAATCCACAAGTCAATCTGATTTCTTAATTAGTATTTTTTTTTTTTTACCATTTCTTAAAAAAAAAAAAAAAAAGTAAAACATATTTCATGCACTACCATTCAAAAGTGTTGGGGCAGTAAAAGTAGTGCTAACTAAGGCTGCATTTATTAGATTAAAAATACAGTAAAAATTGTAATATTGTGAAATATCATTGCAATTTAAAATGACTGTTTTTTATTTTTATAAATATTTAAAATGTAATTTATTCCTGTGTTAACAAAGCTGAATTGTTGGCAACTATTAGCCATTTTAGGAACAAAGTTCAAAAGAACATTGAACTATTTATTTGATATAGAACTGTTTTTGTTTTTACAAGTCGTTATGGTCACTTTTGATCAATTGAATGCATCATTGCTGCATTGGACCCCAAACTAGATTGTATATTTTGTTACACTAACAGTATTATTATTATTAATAATACCTTCTTTTCAGACAATCACTCAACAAATCTGGTAAACTCTGTAAATGTAATGATGGTCACACCTGTAATTTAAATAAGCTAAGTATTAAAATATGCAAGTTTAGTTTCAACAAGTTTCAAGTTCCAAGTCAAGACCTGGACGGGGTAAGTAAAATCTTATTTGGTGAGTCATTTAAGAAAACAAGTGCTTTTTGTTCTGTACAATTGATTTTTTTTTTTCATCGTTAAATTCCTCAGAAAAAACAAAACAAAACGTGTTTTCTGGCACATTCTGTCCAGGTTAGCTTAAGCACATATTAAGCACATATCCATCGCCTTTGTATGAACCCAGTCTTTCTAAGTTTCTTAAAACATCCAATTAAACAACTTCAGACACATTGTCCTGTTAAAAAAGACACAAGTTCACCTGAAGCAGAGAAAATATTCCATTTGAAAGGATATTTCCAGTGTGTTGCTCCATGATAATGATGAGGAAGGCATAATAATTATTCTATGTGGAACAACGGGGAGATGATTTATACTCCTCTCTTCATCCATTTGCATTTTATTAAGTAACTGCCTGCCTGTAATGGCCAGACAGAAATTAAGGTACCGAAGATAAGAACTTTAGGTTAAGCATCATTACACCAAGAGAGATGAATTCTTTGATGAAGATGACAGCTAAGAAATCCATTGAGCGCACCTTCATCAAGGTCTGCATTGATCTTTTGGCACAGAGGAGCCAGGGATATGCATTAAAGTCCTGCAGTTATAGAACCTGGGAACAGAGCTGTTTCATCAAATACATGAGTTATGAGTTTCCCTAAAGATGTCATGGCACGTTTGGGTTCAATACAAGGTTTCTGGATACACCACAACTCTCGGCTTTGTTTCGACTTTAAGGTTAGCTGTAGGCGTATGCTAATTGTTTTTGGAAGATAATGCCCTCTTGATGCTTCTTGAGATCAACACAGCTCACCTACACTGTCGAGGCCAAACGAGTGCTGCAGAAAGTGTGAGAAAACCATCAAGGGCTCTTCTAACCCCAACATATCTGTTGGTGAAACACCTCAATCCAACCTCTCTCTTCTGCCTTATAGTGGATCACTCCCAAAACTGGAGCTGAATCAATCATTTAAAAAATACAAGGAGGTTCTTTTGAAGCCTCCTTTTGCTATCTTTTCATAAATGGAATGGAAATTATGTTTTAATAGTCGTTATCTTCAAATTTGCAGATGCTGCTCACAGGGCAACGGAATGCATTTTTAAAAATTTGAAAAGGAAAGCGTTTGATGATTTTAAATGCACTGTCGAAAGACAAAGGGAAAAGGCACAACTGACAAGTTAAGAGGCTATTTCAGAGACTGATACATCGGTTGCCTGACTCTCAGAAAATAATACTGGATAGCAAAATGACAAGCGAGAAATGAAAGAGAATTTTGAGGACTGAATGTGAAGAAAAGCTGATATGACTAATATTTCAATGTGAAGACATTTTATATGAGATAAAAGGCCCCTTGCGTTACGTCACACACACTGAGACAGGAAACTAAGACAGAATTTTTAGTCTCTGTAAAACGTTTCAACATTTTTCAGGGGAAATTTTGTAAAGGGATGAGAAAATGTTCGAAGTAATATTGACAGCTTGAGCACATGCTTACCAGCAATAAGGACACACTGAATAAGGGAAATGGGAATAAACTGAATAGCGTTAATGTGCTAAAAATAAAGTACAATCTTATGGGAATGCATTGAAACATCACATGATTTCGTTAATTAAAAGTAAATGAGCATATGCATAATAAAAGGATAGCCTAGAAAGTGCAAATGTACCTCTGAAACTTATTAATGTATCATTAATCAAATATCTCTTTGATATAAAACCGTTTATAGATAATAGATGCCCTTATTCCTGTGAATTACTTGTTTGATATCTTTTACCAGTTCCATACAATACAAATAGCAAACTAAATGACATAAAAAGAAATAAAATACATAGGTTGTGCTAATACTCGATGCTCATAATAGTGAACTGGGTACTACAACACCACACACAGTTAGGGATGCAACGATTACAGATGTTGTAAGTGCGATTATTGTCTGAGAAATAATCACGATTTAACGATCATCACGATTATTATGCATCAATTAATTTCACAACACTATATGTATAATATCACATGAACACTCAACACTAGATTTTAATGTGTTATTTGCCACAACACAGTACAAAATTATAAAATGACAAACGATAATCAATTTCTTCCTTTGGAATTAAAGAGAAGTGCTTTGTAAACATCCAGCATTTTTCTTTTAAAAATAACAAATTAAGTCAATGGCTGCAGGGCTCTTTGATTGAAATAGATCACAAAATTATTAAGTGTTTAGTTTGTTCTAAATTTATTTTCAACCTGAGGTAGAAAACTTGATAACATGAAAACAATATCTTATTGGTATTTGACTTAAAAACAAATAAAGGGATAATAAATCCCAATGAAAATAAGAATAAACAAAGTATTTGGCTCTATTGAATTAAATGTAAGCTAAATATTAACTATGTATTTATTTTAAAAGAAAACAAATATAGTCCAAATGTTATCCACTCCAATATTATTGTACTTATTTTAATACTCTTTTTTTAATTATTAATCCAAATTTTACATGCGCCTTTAGAAAATCATCTATTATAATCTCATTATTTTGGTTTGTTTGTTTGAAGTTTACTTAAAAATTATAGAAAGAAACTGAGAACATCTCTCATGCAGTGTTATTAATAACTGAAATGCAGTTAATTGGTAGTCCTAGAAGTCTACACGGCCCTGATCTTATGTTAGTGTTTTACACCGGGCATATTAAAACTACAAAGCCTAACATTTACAGGAGAAAGCAATAGGATATTAAGTTAAATGTTCACTGACTGAAACTCTTGAGAGCACGTCACATTCTGTTTTCCACAGACTTGCGTAACCAAAACATTCCGCTGATTTTTGTTGTTGTTTTTTTACGTTGCACTGAAAGCTGAAAGTTGCACGCCGCGTTCTCCTTTTTCCAAAGCGCTAGGGCGGTTGCGCTCCGGAGGCATCTGTCGTTGCTGTGTTGGTTCTTGTCACTTGACCTAAGGTGCACTTTCAGCATTATGAAAAGTAGAGATGTTTTTATCTCGATGCGGCGCGCACGCCATTGGAAAAAACGAGCGCGTCGCTTCCCTTAACGGTACTGATCCACTTTTGCGACACGACTGAAGCGCGGTGTCGCACGCCTCTCCACATTTGTAAGTTGATGGGCGTTCCTCAAGTTTACCGCTATGGGCGTGGTTTTGACCCAGCGGCCAGTCTAGAACAAAGGCCCCTCCAGAGACTTCTTCTATTGGATAGACACGTTGCGTTTGACGGATTCATTTGCATAAAGATGGGCATCGGCCAGCTTTTTGACGTGCAGCATTTTTCCAAATGAAGCGCCGCCTTCCCGGGATGTTTTTCGGTCACGTTAAAGTTACGTGACGTCACCCATAGGAGTAAAGTGGAGTGCAGCGCGACTGAAGTGTCGCACGGACAAGTGGATCAAGCCTTGGTTATACTCGACGCGTCCGCAAGAGCGCGAAGGTGCGCGCGGCAAAAATGACGTCATTGCGGTGTGGGCGGTCGTGCGCGTTGGGTGCACAAGACCCCATTTCGCCTGGCGGTGTGCACGACACTTTTTGTAACATCGCTCGCGGCGCCGCATCCGAAGATGAACGACTTTGAGCCGAATCTGGCCGAACTGGTACGTCTGTATCAGCATGTTTATGATCCTTTTATACACAGAGTCATGTGCATTGATGGGCGACCATAAAAGCCTCTCATTTTGTGAATAGGAACACATTTGCATTAAGCACCCAGTTTGCACTTGTCTAAAGTAACTGCTTACATTTACAAAATGAACCTACAATAGCAGGAGTAAGCCCTGCTTATGAATTTAAGGTTTAAACTCTCTTCAATAAGGCTTCAGTTGTTTAACTAGTTTACATGCAGTGAAAGTACAATAAACCTACTGCATGTATTACTCTTTTTATATGAATCAGCAATTAAACTACTAATAAACGGCAAACTACTTCTTCACTGCTGATTCCTGGTGGTTTAGAGGAGAATTACTCCGAGTCGCCCCCTGTCGTTTCACAGAATAGCACAACGGCGAGCGCGTCAAGTATAAACGCCTGGTCCGTTTGGAGAGGTGCATGTGCAGTCAGCAGAGACTCGCGCTTGTGCGGACGCGTCGAGTATAAACAAGGCCTTATGAGCGCGCATGCCGCGCGCCTACATTTGAAATAACGAACTTGAGCGCGCAAAAGACGCGATCTGTGAACAGGCCCTTAAGGCATTTTTTCGGTGGAAATAGAGCAGAACACTCAGTGTAGCATAGTCTTTACGATTAATTAACCGTTACGTTTTAAAGCGCGGTTAATTGTGAAATCCGGTAATCGCTGCATCCCTGCACACAGTATGTGAAAATAACCAATGCTAGTATAATGCAATATACACTAATGAAAGCTGTGATGTAGTGTACTGCACTGTATGCTGAGACTTCATTTTTCAAGCAGGCCTCTTTGCATTCAGAACAATCAGTCATCCTGACAGCTGGCCAGAGGGCTCTTGCCCATGTGTCAATCAGCAGACAAGAGAGGCGTCACCATAAGACTCTTCAGAAAGCTAATATAGAGATATTTTACATCTTGTCCTGTTGTCACTAGATATCTTCATCATCTAGTTTTGCCCTCACGATTTGTTAATTTCATTGCTATAGTGATATGATCACCTCAGCAAACTCTCTGCTGCATCATTAAAATTTTCATTAGGAATCGCGTGTATCATGGGCATCGATAACACTTAAGCATCATTACACCAAGCATGATTTCTACTGATTATATGTTCTCAGATGTAGTAGAAAACATACAATGTTATGAATCTATATGGGATATTTTTAGATTTAGATCAATTATGCAGTATACAAGTTACTGAAATAATGAAATTATACACATAGGCATACTGTATATGAACCTGTGCATTCTTCATTTGTATATTAAATGCAGTAATGGAAATGTATTAATAGACACAAAATATTAATTTGTATGACCATTCAAAAAAGAATTCTAATTCTTTAGAAGAACCATTAAAAACATATGAAATTATGGGTTCATATTATAAAACACTGCATGTGAGTGTATTCCACTTATGGCCCTCCAGCTCAGCTGATGTAAAACCACCAACATCACAACACTTCCCGACATTGTTTCCTGATTTCAACTTGAGCTTTATGGAACAATACATCTCTGTATAATTATTATAATGTGCATTCACATAACAAATGGGTGGTTTTAATATACAGTCACTTACTGTGGCAAATACATTAGCGCTCATGCAGACACAGAGTCTGTTTGGGTGGAATACGACACAGTTCATCTATAGGTACTACAAATGCTGGAATATACACAACTGGCTTATTTATATACGCTTGCACAGTATATCAAAACCCGTACTACAGGTTTTGAAAATGCAAATAGATCAATATTCTAAATATAAAACTAATTGGAATGAATAGGGCCTTTTAGACACAAAGATTTCTGAATTGTGTGCTAACTGTTGCGATACGAAACTGGTGTAATGTGTTCATTTTAAATCAGGTTGTTCATTGACCTTATTAGCAACCAACGTCAACATGAGAACACACTATTCCCTCCACTGACTCACAGCTTAACTGCACTTCCCCTTGTCACTATCGGTTATTTATGTCATTCTCTTTCATTGTCAGACTGTTGGCAAACATAAACGTGCAAAACATATGTTACATATCCCTGCTGATCACATCTGGTGGCTAATCTACAACTATAGCTCTACCATGTCTATCTATTTTCTACCCAGAAAAATTTCAAACTAAGCATAAATTTCCCCCATCACACTATGTTAATATTGGGTCAGTTGTGTTCAGCATGCAGAGAATAGGAAGGGGCAGAGCTATACAGCAGGGAAAAAAATCATTGTTTAATATTTATATCAAAAAGACTACATTTATATAAAAAAAGACTACAAGGACCACTGAATCAGAGTTATAAATCAATTCACCGAAATGACAGTTTGAACCAAATTAATTAGTTTTTGCTACATGCTTTTAAACACAAGATGCTTTTAAAACATCTTAATGCACTCATACTTGAGTCTACACTAAATTATGTGGTCTTTAGGAAAATTAATGGCCAAATAAAAAGTGCATTAAAATCATTATGATATTCAATATGTTGCTTAATGTGCCCCTATGCTTTTTCAAATATTACCTTTCAGGCAGTATAATATAGCTGTTTTGGAATGTAAAATGTCTGCGAAGTTTTAAATATTGAAGCACACGGCAAATAAAGTTATTGTCTCCTAAAAGATAGAATCGATTCTGAACTGCTGAAACGAGTTGTCAGCAATTCCAGTCTCACTTCCTGTTACAAACCTATTTAACACATTTGTATAATTCCAGCCTTTGGTATACACTGGCAGCTCGCGAATAATGTCTACTTTGACCTGCTCTCAAACACTTTAGTTGTAGCTGAGGCCTGGAAGAGTTTGTGTTTTGTTGTCAATGTGTTGAGAAGACTCAATTTTTAGCACCGTGAATACATTTTATATTGATATCTTGCATGCACACAGGATGAGGACACAGAGTGCTGGAATTGATACAGAAAAACCGAAGGCATCGTTCATATCACTGTCTCAAGCGCTGAGGAAGCCTCCAGAGCTGAAATTCAGATTTCGTTTCAGACATGCGCTGTAAGCGGACCAATCACAACAGACTCTTCCATCTGACCAATCAGAGCAGAGTATAGGCTCGCAGAAAAGAGGGGTTTAGAGAGACTGAATAATCGAACAAACCGTGAGATCATGAGCAATGTATATTATGAGAAAATTAAAGTGTTTTTTGTAGGGATGCACCGATTGGGAAATTCTGGGCCGATACCGATGTTTAACATAACAACTTGGCCGATGGCCGATGCCGATGTTTTTTCTTTTTGTTATTTATTCCTTCTTTTGTGCCACGGAAACATACAAGTCTTTCGGCTCTTGATCACACTATCCTAAAATGAGCACAAATTCAATCAGACCAATTTATGAAACAAAAACAACCTTTAATGTCACTTTCTGGTTGACATTAGTTATAACCTTATTTATGACAAGTTCTTTTCTGAAAAAAATAGCATTCAAAAACCTTTGACTGCTAACTAATCAATGAAAAGATTGTTTCAGTACATTGCCCAACAAAATTATTTGAGTTGTTTTAGCATGCATGTTTTTCTTTACAAAGATAAGCATCTCTGCCTTGTCACAGCAAAGCCTATTTCTCTTTTCATCCAAGACATGAGACACAGAGCTGAATAACCGCTCACTCTCGATGCTGGTGCATGGCCACTAAGGTATTTGCGTGCCATTTGTGCGAGTTCTGGAAAACGCAGGTGGATATTTCTCTAATAGCAGAGTGCGCTCTCACCTCTGGGAATAGTGGTCTCTGCCAGGAAAATACCCAGTTGTTGGGATACAGAGGTACTTGTTCTCTCTGGTCCATTCTCTGCCAGAATCTCCTCAAACACATCATGCAGGGAGGGCCCTGCTCTGTCGGATCGTTGCCTCTTGCGCTCTGTATAATGTGCGCGCTCTCCATCGCGCGTCCCATCATCTGTACCGGCAGCAGGCAACAGGTGTGCCTCAAGTATTTCTCGAGCGCGTTGTTTAACATCCGCATCAAAGTAACGATCCTTGTATCTGGGATCCAACTAGGTGGCAATGCAGAACATGGGATCGTACTGGATTTGATCGAAGCGTCTATTTACAGCCTCTAATAATGAGGTCTTTGTTGTTTTAACGCCGTGGTCTGTGTCAGCCTGCTTACTCAGAAGACGTCTCAGGGCTGTCACAGAGGGGATGACATCTGCAGCTGATGCTTCTGATGAGCTAACTTCTCTCGTCAATTGTTCAAATGGGGAGAGGAGTGTTATAAAGTTTTCAATTAATTGCCACTGGTGCGCACTGAGAGTGGCCGGGAGGTCGTAGTCTGCGGCATATATGTAGCAAGTGCACGCTTTTGTTCCAGCAAGCTCTCCATCATATAAAATGTACTATTCCAGCGAGTGGAAACATCTTGCTGTAGCCTTTTTGGTTTCATTCCCAATTGGATCTGCACAGCCTGGAGACGTGAATAGGCGAGGGGTGAGTGTTTACAGGGGCCGACATTTTTTCAAATGCCTCCGAGATGGCAGATGCTGAGTGGGTACCTGCGAACTCCTGAGAGTGCAACACTGCCTTCACCAGGTTGAAGTCCTTATCAATCCACTGTGCCGTGAGGCTAAGCATGCTCACAGGACTTACATCTGAACTCCATATATCTGTGGTGAAACTGATTGCAGCGATGTCGCAAGCCAGTAGCTCATGAATGTGCGTGGCCACAATGTTATGGATTTCGGGGAGACAGACCTCGGCAAAGTGACGCCGGCTCGGCAGCGTGTAGCGTGGCTCCATAAACTTCATCAGACCCCGAAAACCCACGTCCTCCACTACAGAGAAAGGCTGGTCATCTAAAGCGATGAACTCCATCACCTTGTTTGTTATTTGTTTCGCTTTGGTGCTGTCTGGAAGCAGCTGTTTGGCTTTCTCAAACGCTGTGTCAATTGAAGTCTGAGTCCTACCGGGGGTTTGCGCTTTCTTGGCGGCTTCATTTTTCCGTTTTTGGTCAGCTTGCAGATAATCACTGTACACCGCCTTGTGCCTGCTTCTCAAATGTCCAATGAGATTTGTTGTGTTAAATTACTTTCTAAGAGCCCCCCCTCTTGAAATTTCAATGGAACACGTATTGCAAACTGCAAAACGCTGATCTTTCTCTGAAACTGTAAAATATTGCCACACGACCGCCATCTTCTTTGTTTAATCTAAGTTACTGAGGAGAGTGCGCGGGCGCCCTCTTCCGTCTCGGTATCTCTCCCCGCCCACATAAAAGAGGGAAAAAAGTTTCTCATGAGCACAGTGTTCATGACACATATAATCATCGGAGAATGTCATTTTTATTTCCCGATGGCCGATGGCAGATAACGAGGCAAATATCGCCCGTTACCGATGTTCAGCCGATGCATCGGTGCATCCCTAGTTTTTTGCCCTTGGATGCATGGAAACCTATTACAGGTTGACCGTTTGATTGGTTTTGTTGATTAAAAAACACCCTCAAGCCCGACCCAAATGTTAAACGTCACGATTGTCACCATCTATTTGCATAATTTTAAATCCAGCTGGTCGATTTCATGCATTCGTTATCCAGTGAAGTTGCATATTTAAAGCTAGTGAAGTGACACAGCAAACTGTATCGTCATGCAGCCGACAGAAACATATAAACAAATAAGAAACGCATTCAATTTTTTTTTTTTATTGTCACTGTAATACATGCATTGATATTTAGATTAGATAATCGTTAATTGTCCTAAAATAGAAGATAATAAAGTGTGAGCGTATACAATATACATGCGTCAAATTTCAATGTTACGGCCTTTGTGTAGATAATTTAAGACGGACATCTTTAAGCTTGACTGTTTTGATTTGTATGAAATGGTAACACTTTACAATTAGAGTCCATTTGTAACATAAGGTTAATAAAAGTAATGATATTTTTTTTTTTTACATTTTAAAAGTTAAAGTCATTACCTTTGATACCATGAATAATTTTAGAATTAAGGTTTAAATTAATATATCTATATTTTTCATATTTAAAAAGTAAGGTATATTTTCATGGTACATTTCTTAAAAATTGTATTAAACATAACACTTTGGGTGTTATGTTTGTTTTCATTCAGTATCGATTTCAAAAACTATGGTTGATTAATCGGTTATCGGCCAGCGTGGTCCAACCTAGTTATCGGCAAAATCCACTATCGGTCGACCTCTAAAACCTACTGTAGGAGACCTCCAAAACAAAATTAGGAACTTTTAGAAACCTTTAAAATAGCATAATAGGGGAACTTTTAGGGGCATTTTATATAACCAGCAAAATTATATCACCAGCAAAAATCAGTGAACATATTGTGAATTGTCCTAATATATTTTCATGCCCTATATTGTAAAATTTGTAATCATACATGAGAATCTTTTTTAAAATAAGATTACTGACCTGGCCATGGTTCCAAATTGACCATGCGAATGTCTAATTGGCAAACTGACATTTAAAACTCACAAGTTAACTGTCTAAACACTATATATTGTAGTGTAAAGACCAGGGCTAATGAAAAGTCAGACAACAGACAGTACTGCTGATGCTACCCAATGTTTAGTTCCTAATGACTTAGCATCTTTTAAACAAGATCAATGAAGAGGTCTTAACTAGATTATCCCTGAGCTAAGGGATTTTGTGTAGTAACAGCAGGATGTCCACAGCATGTTTACATATCTATTCCGTTCATTTATAGCCATTATAAGCCTCATAGGCAAGAACACCTGCAATGAAGATACTGCAATTCTTAGATATCCTTGCTATGGAATGGAACAAAATATTTCTCTAGCTCAAAATCTGTGAAAAATATCTTTAAAAGCATTGTTTAAAGGGGGTGTCTAATGCCATTACATGCATTCTGACTTATTTACACTGTTAAAGTGTTGGATTCTCATACTAAACATGGCCAAAATTTCATAAAATGAGTTGGATGTATGATGGAGTATTTCTGTACCAAATACACTCCTTCAGGATTCGTATAAGTTACTGAAAGTTTTTTTTTTTTTCGAGTATGGCCCTGTATGACGTCTTAAAGGGGGGAATTATTTGTATAGGCCCTTCTGCCAGAAGAGCGCACACACAAGACTGTACAGCGTATCTGTCTTTTATAAATCTGATAAAACTAAAGACTCTTTGGAGGATGCAATACTACTGTTTAGTTACTCAATATTAACATGAGGTTGGCAGAAACTGCGTTTGTTATGTCAACGTGGTTGATTCATAGTAGTTGAGCAAAGTATGCCAGATCACTGTAGTCTGCTGCATCCTCCACAACATAGTACTCCGAACGAGCACTTTGTGGCATGCAAATTGCATTCAGCACTGATCTTGTATGTTTGTGTGCCGTTATATGATTTGCAAAATTACATTAGTGAATAGGGCACTAAAGCAATGCATATACAGTAGCAATTGCAAAACACTGTCTGAAGGAGAACAAATGTAGGTGTTACAGGGGGAGGGTGGTCATGCATCTTTCAAGCCATACTATATTTATATTTAAACAGCACAACCTTTAGAAACCAGCCACAGCCCTGATCTCCATAATCATTAATTCAGTCATTAGCTTTGACCCAAAACCAAGTGATGGTATCATAAGGACACTACCAAAACCGGTTCTAAAAGAAGCAAAAGGCATCAATAAAAATAAATCAGAGAGAGCAAATAAAGTGAGTGAAATATTGATTATAAATTGAATTAATCCAATACTGAAACATATAAGCAAAAAGTCACATCACATGTGGAGCATTATTTGTGTGCTGCATGGGGTTGCAAGGAGAGTGCTCTAAATCAGTAACTTACAGGGTTACAGATCAGGCATGATGTTACCATACAACCATCAACGAAGACAGTAGACAGCTCAGCAGGTTTTGGATAAGAACTATTGTCTATACAGAGATACAAAAAATGGGTAATTATTTTATATACACTGTAAATAATACTATTGATTAAAGAATAAAAATCAAGCAAATGAAGTACTTTGAAATTGTAGCATACAAGGACTACTGCGGGAAATAAACCGAATCTTACTGAAAGCCACAAAGCGATGTGAAGATTTCAATAAAATCTTGCTATCATAATGTTGGGGTTGGATGTGAACTGTACAGACATGAAGGCGCACTCAGAATCTCTGTGGTGGAACATTCAGGCTTTGATCTGAGAATAGAGGAGAGGAGACTGCTGATCCATTTCCTCTTTCCCTGTGACCCATTTCCCTGCTACTCGTGCTACAGTGAGATTGCCTCGCAACCCCCGGACCCTACAAACACTCTTTCCTGAGGACGCAAGTGATTGAATCAAATTATTTCCTAATACTTTTTTAGCTCCAAGTTTATGATTCAAATTTATACATCCACAGATGGACGAGCCACGATCATCCGCTTAGGTTGTGCATTCAGCAAGTAGTGTGTGAATCAGGGTTTCGAGCTCTCGCAATCCAGCAGTAATTAAATCCTGTGCCTTGACAAGCAAGAGGCCGCGGCGAGACAGACATAATTGCAGCTTTTGAGATATTCATACGCAAACTGCTTTGTATACGGTGACAGCTTAGCAGGTTCAGCCAACACAAACTTGAGTCTAATTAATTTGAATCAGTAATTTGCATAACTAAATCAATTCTCATAATCACTAGGCGTTTCACCCTCAGCAATAAACATCTGTGTCCTTTGTGGTTTAATACATTCACCATGAAAAACATAGCTGAGCTTTATGTATGCACGTGTATTTTGAGGCATCCTTTGCAAACGCTTTCTCTAATAAATATTTTACATTTGCACTTTTATTTGAAAAATATTTAACTCCATATTTTATGCTAATGTTCCCCCAGGTTTGCCAACACGAGAAGCTCGCTAAGGAATGAAGCAGTCGTGCCTGTAAGCGGCATGTTCTGCAGACTTGCAGAATTACAACGGATAGAAATTCTTGTCCAGGAGCTACTTGGCATAATGTGTGGTGATCATGAAATATAAACCACCAGCAACAAGGGTAAAGAAACGATTTAGTACATTGGCAACAAACAGTGAAAAGAGCTGTAACATTCAGGTAAAAGGCCAACATGGAAGACACATGTGTGAGAAATGAAAGCTAGGGGGCTGAAAAAGTAAAATGACACCCACAACAGTGTGTTCCCCTGCAGATCACTAGATGTCATCCCATGGCTCCATGTTTGCCGTTCCACCGTGTTCCCAGTGTAATTATACTGATTCAGTGCCGCTAGAGGAGCGTTCTCTCCGTGTGGCAGCAGAACTCCCCATCTGGTCATACATGCATCTTCCATGTTAAATGGTTTCAATATCCTTCTCCCGCTGGCCAGATTACAGGAAAAATGACATCACTGATCCTTGAACTCAGTGATGTCAGTGATGAACAGAGTATTTAACTGACACTGCCATCAACCCTTATTACATGGCTCCACTGAGCAAACAGATATTTTAAATGATGACTACTATGATTTTCTTCTGTAGAACACACACACCCCCACATTGGGGTTTCCATGTTTTATGGGGACATTTCATAGACAATGATTTTTAGGACTCATTGGCTTTCATTGTATGGACAAAAAACAAACACTTAAAAATATCTTCTTGTCTATTCCACAGGAGAAAAAAGGTCAGCTAAGGCATGAGGTTGAGATAAGAATGTTAATTTTGTGGTGAACAATTCATTTAAACTGATTTACAACTAAAATAATAATAAATTATTTATTTTATTAATATTCATAATTATTAACCATCATTATTCTCATCGATATTTATTCTCCTACCTGTTCGAAAGCCAAACATTTTGACAAAAAAAAATGTTTCTTGAAGTACCCTCTTATATTTTACTTTAATATTTCAATAATTTAACAGCACATTTGCATATAATAATACTAATAACAACAATAATGATGTTTTTATATTACTATTTTTAACAAAAAATATATTACTTTAAAAAAAATACAAAAAAATTAAACAAAAAAAATGCAGACTAAATCACAGCCTTTTGCGATATGTTAAACACACTAAGCTATATCGCACTCCTTTTTATTTATTTTAATGATTAACATTTTATGATTTCATTTATTATTAACTTTTCTTCAACTCACAAGCTCCCTGATTGGAAAACCCTGTTTTAACTCAAATCGATATTCCATGCCCAATTGCCCATATATTCACTTAAGTATGTAGCCATGTAAAGAGTGGAATAATGTACAGTCATTCAATGCTTAACCCCTGTATAATCACATGATCATGACCGGCTGACTGTACATTCCCTCTTAATATCATCAGTTACAGATTTACAGAAGATCCCCCAAAGAAAAATCATTTATAAGAAGAAAAACTGGTGTCCATTTACACTTATCACCTTGAATCTCTTTTTGTGTGTACTGTATGTGTAATCAGAGAGTTGTGTTGTCCCCCAGTTCAAACATCGGCCTGTTTAAGCTGACTGATAGCCAAACTGATGCCATCTGTTTATACAGAGAATGTATCTCACACTGTCAACTACCCAAGCTAATGAAATCGTAATGACAAGGCTGACTCAGTGAGTAATCTAATATGAAATTCATGTAACTGAATAAAATCTGTGTGCAGATCGTATCTGTCATTGTTTGTCTCTGAGCGGGATTCTGTCCCGATTTACCAATGCTGACAAAGGAAGGTGACTCACAGTTAGACAATGTACTATGCTATGTTTTACAGTACAACTATGCTATGCTAAATGGCATGTAGCCTGATTCGTTTTGGTAATTAGTCCTATCTCATAGCTACAGTAGCCAAGAGGAAACAAATATTTTCATGTGGCATCTTTTCATATTCATGTCTCAAATTCTCCACTTTGCTGATTGGAGGTTTCAATAAGGGACACGATACTGTAATCTTCCTCCCATGTCAGAGCGATTAAATTCATTAAAAGCTCTTCAAGTAATTGCGGCTCATCTACAGTAGAGCAAATATTCAATTAATACAGACAATTTATTAACTGTGATTCCCTCAATCCAAAGCACATAACCTTGATGCATGTCTGCTTTTGATTAATTGGTTTTCTATTCTGAGGTCATTTTAATTTCCGTTAACTATTCATTAGTCCATTTATCACGCTGTGGAGAGCCAGACAATGTAAACTCCTCTGACAGAAACTCAAACACATATGGTGTGACTTAAAACACACAAAGAATCTTCATCATCAAGGACTACAGACCATTGCCACAGGTTTTAACTGAAATGAAATAACAGTGTGAAGAAAGAAAAAAAAGATTTATGTTCCAGGAAATCAGAAGACAGGAGGAAATTTATTGGCTATTTGAAACAACCTATGAAAAGTTCAAATTGTTCTCCTTAATCCATACATGTAAAATTAGCACAAAAGACTTTAGTAAATTGGTTGAAATGTGCCACTAAAATGCAATTAATCTTTCAGTTTTTTTTTATTTAGAACAAACTCCTTTCAGTTGCTATTCATCTTAATTACAAATAATGAATCCAACTTATTATTTCATAAGACTTGGCATGTCAAGAGTGCTTTGGTCAAATTAACATCCAGTGGATTATTATCCGTCTCTGTCTGATTGGCTCTCTAGTCATTGACTGATCTATGAAACTCTGCCTCTGATGTATGACCTCAGTTACCCACTGCTGATGCATTTGAAGAGAAAATTTATTAATATGCAAAACATGCCATCCTCTCACCATTGATAAACAAATGATGGTTAGTTTATGCGTAACATACCCATTGTTTTTTTTTTTAATTAAAATGTTCATGAACATTTCAGTAAAGGTATATGAGTGTATAACCTGTGAAATTTCTAAGAATACAGTATAACAAAATAAATTTCTATAAATATATAGCCAAAGAAATGTATACGACGATCCGATTAATTATTTGTGAATACATAAAGAAAAGTGTTTGAATATTGTTATGTCGGTGTCTTTCTTGTTTTGTTTATGGTGTTTAGTGGGGGTGTGTTTTTTTCCAGCTGAGGCTCATTCTTAGGGCTAGAGTATAAGAACTGCAGCGCGGATCACTTGGAGGGGGCTACGATGTGAGTGCGCTTGACTGAACGGCTGATATTCTATTGTTTTTCATTTGTTATATATTTATTTCAGACCTTCAGCAATAGTCCTCTTTCATGCACACTTTCACTACTGACTTCTACTAATACTGACTACTGATTGTTTAAATACCTTTGTTAATTATGATATTTCATTGAATAAATTATTTTGTTCACTACATGCCTATCTGAATTGCCTCTCATTCAAGTTGCAATTGTAAGCCGGTTGGAACATATGGGGGCTCGTCCGGGATCCCCCATACGTTTAAATTATTTTCCTCATACAAAATAATTTATTCATAATTCATCATAATTAACAAAGTCACTCAATACAGTAGTCAGTATTAGTGGAGGTCAGTAGTGAAAGCGTGCATGAAAGAGGACTATTGCTTAAGGTCTGAAATAAATGTAACAAACGAAAAACAATAGAATATCAGCTGCTCAGTCAAGCCCACTCACATCGTAGCCTGCGCTGCAGTTCTTATAGCCCAAAGAGTGAACCATACCTACAAACAATACAAAACAGAAGAAAAACACAGGCCCTGCACTAATTGGACATAACAATATACTGTATAGTCTATGAATATGTAAGGGATCATCTTTGGCTAGGTGTTTGGCTAGGTGTAGATTAACCCACATGAATGGCCAGTTACCAGCATTGACAAGTTAAATCTGTTATTTATGTTTGTAATGCATAATTGACTGGACGGGTAAAAAAAATGACACTTATTTTTGATAGTTATTATGTGTATGGCTACTGTTCATTAGATCTAGCATTCTGCACGTTTAAATTAGACACAGAGAGAGAGAGAGAGAGAGAGAGAGAGAGAGAGAGAGAGAGAGAGAGAGAGAGAGAGAGAGAGAGAGAGAGAGAAGAGAGAGAGAGAGAGAATGTGAAATACCAATGTCTGTTCAGCCTGTCTCTACTAAAGTTTAATTCCTTCAAAAACAGAGGCATTAACCCTCTAGGCGCCACGGTCGAGTTTACTCGACAAGATCGCGCATTGGATAAAACGGCCGATTTTTTTCAAATTGGGTGTCAAATTTCGTTCGACATCCCCTCCACTGGATGGCAGACATGTCATTCTTCACCCCCGACTCAAAAAAACGTAATGTTTCTATACAAAATGTTCGAGTTAGAGCGCATTGAATCAGTGCGATCAAAAGCGGAGCTAGTGTGCGAGTGAGCCATGTTATCAGAGCCTCTCGCCATCACAATCGCGGCGACAGTATTGTGGTGGAGACTTTGTCTAATACCACTGGGTATGTTAGACGAGGTCGAAGTATTCATAGGACAGTTAGGAGGCAACGTGGAGGCAGGGGTCGCAATGACAATGAAAGTAGTCCGAGCTGTGTATAGGCTACTCGGCGCGCGCGAGGCAGATCTGGCCGTGCTGCTCGTATCATCTCACTCATGATCTGTGCCTTGCCGTGGCGAGTGAGCGTTTGAACTAAACAGGTCTTGTCTACTTGTGTTTGTATGTCATATGAATAATATATATGTGCCCCATACATGGAATCAGAGTGCCTACTGTTTTTAGTAAATGGAAAATCTCTACAGCAAAAGTCCAACCACTACATGCATTCGGTTTGTTTCTACCATTTATTAGTAATGATTTACAGTTTGTTTAATACTTAATATATACCTGAGCATTCAGTATTGTGCAATATAGCATACAGAAGGTGATGGACATTTTGGGGGGAAAGAAGTGCTGCATTTTATCATTTAAACGTGACTTTTCATGAAAATTCTATAATCCAAGATTGCCGCCACCATATGACGTCATAATATGCAAATTAGATGGGAAAATGTAATCCCTACATAAACTTTGGGTCATCCTTAATATTTCTCTAATTTACAGAAAGTCTCTATCTTTTATCACTTTTAATATATAGACTTTTGAAATTAAGATGTCAAAATTTGACGTTTTAGGAAAAAACCTCTGGCGCCTAAAGGGTTAACTTGCTGACAAATATAATATAGTGACTCAGTAGCCAATCTATTTTGTTAATAGAAGTCATGGGGCAGCATTGACAAGTTTCCATGCTTCTGAATGTTTACTGTATATGTGCAAGTAATGTGTGTGCATGTGCTTCAATGTAGGCAACACATTACTATAAAACGGTGCTTAAACTGACTGGAACTACCTGTGCATTACATGTTTAAACTCACACTTTCCAGCCAATCAGTACCATGGTATAAGAATATATAACTTTCTATATTCTATATTTTTATATAAATTTCTATAAATACAGAACATAAACGCATGCATTCCTATGACTAGTATATATCTAAATAAGTGTGGTAAAACTTTAGTGTGGGGACCAATTCTCACTATTAACTAGTTGCTTATATTATATATTACTAGCAGTATTGGCAGTATATTAGTACTTATAAAGCACACATGAATGCCTTATTCTGCATGACATTCTACACATCTTAATACTAACCAATACCTAAACTTAACCACTACAACAACTACCTTACTAACTATTAATATTCAGTAAATTAGGAGTTTATTGAGGCAAATGTCTGTGCTCTCTAAACTAAAGTGTGACCAGAAATGTACATGAAAATCCTAAGAAATGATATGCCCTGAAAAATGTGAATATATAACCAAAGAAATGTATAAGAATAACTAACCTAAGATATTTTATGGATATATAACAGAATAAATGTATATGAATATATTGCTTAATTAAGCAATGTAAATGATTAAATAACCTAAGGGAGTCCTATTAATATGAATCCTACAAATATAGTATACCGTATGTCATATCTATTAATGACTGGTTCATTTTAAATGGTCCTGTAGTAGTGTGACAAACCATCTCAATTAATATGAGGTCAAAACTGCTTGCATAATAATTATAAAAAATTCAATTTTAAAACAGAGCTCAGTGTACAGTCTGTGGTTCTATGCAGAAACAATAGCAGCAAACAGATCAAACTAAGCACCATTATTCATGGTCCTAACTGTTCTGTATCTAGCATAACCACTGACCTAGATACATTTTTTCACCAAAGTGGCATTTTCACAGTTGTTCCTAGCACTTTGACACTAGAAACAATGTTTACTTTTCCCAAGCAGCTCAGCGCACTGATACTGTAGCTGTTCAGACATCAGATATAACATGGCTTACCTTTCGTCCACCAGTGTTGAGCCTCAGTGGTGTCAAGAAGGGATCAAATATCATATGACTCGTCTCAATGTTGACTGGAGACTGTCTCTTCCCCACAGAACACAGATTCCATGCAGAATTTACAAGCCCCCAGAACGATGGCACTGCAAAAACAAAGTACACGATGATACGCGGTACATTCATCAAATGCTCACACTCATCGTAAGAAGAAAAAACAGCTAATTTGAAATTATTATAAAACAATTATTCAATATTGCAATTATTAAACCACAAAGAAAAAAAAATGATTCTTTCTGCCTCAAAACACAATTTAAAAGCATTACACGAACCACTGTAATAAAAATAGTAGATATTCTAGACTGAATTTATAATAACAATTTAATAATAAGGGCCACAAGTTATTATCCATATTTATATATTTAAATACATATCAAAATTTACGCTTTTTTAGTTGTTTAATAATGGTGACATCATTTCCTGCAATAACTTAGTTTTTGAAATGTAAAATTGGAGCAATATAGTTTTTGACTGAGTGTATAAATATGTCTGCATGTATGAATATGATTAATCGGACAGCAACCTCTATAATGATAATAAAATTGACCCTTCGCTAAGCCCCGCCCTCCCTAGTTACTGTTGCTACACCTGTCAAGCTTCCGCGCCTGTCACGTCTATTACAGTGTGTATGCACCGGTGTCAGACAATCCCAATGAGATAATTAGTAATTTTTGGCGAACATGTGAAATATAGGAGAGAGCAAGACAAAAGGGACTGCAGTATGCATTCAAGGGATATATCCACGACATAATATGCAACCGGTTACCGAATAATTTGATAAAAATTTAAGCTAAAGCCTATAGTCCTTGCGCAAGCAGCAGCCGTCTCATACACTGACCATTCAAATGGGAAACACACAAATTGAGGAACAGCTATGTTCATGCACAGCAGGGTAAGTGAAATGTGAAAATAATCGAATAATTATAAATCAAACAGTTTATCCATAAATCTTGTGGAAAAACACTAACACCGGGAGAGCTGCGATCAGATTGGGTTAAAGTTACTCAGTCAGGGGTAGTAACGTTAGGCAATTGATTAACAAAATGCTGAAATGTATTTTAAATTATGTCAGTGAGCCTCCGTCTTGTCTTTAATCATCTTATTTTACGTTAAAATATATGCATTATGAACAAAGAACCGTCATTATTTCCAACTTCCAAGCAATAGGTGTTTTTGTTAATCCTGCACCATAAAAAAGGTTGGGTTATTTTTTTAATCCAACCGTTGGTGTATGCATGTTGGGTCATTATGTTGGGTTATCTTAAAATTTGTTGATTTATTTGGTTATGCCGTTGGGTTATTTTTAACCCAACATTTTTAAGTGAGTGTCGACACTTAGTTGTGAATGGGGTCTCCCACACTGCTTGATCCACGCCCATCATTTCTCCCCTTGGCTTTTAGATTTTCGGGAAGGAAAAAAAAATCCACTCCCCCAACCAAACGTTTAGGATACCGGGTATCAGATTTGCACAATCCATACGCCCAACGCTTCGGCATGTTTCCCTCGCTGGAAAGCTTGCCAGACCCTCCCCCGCCTAGTTACGGTTGCTAAGACACGATTGGCCAGTGGCGGTTTTCGGGCGTGACTTAGAGAAGGGTCAATTATGAACAAAAGTAATTTATAGTAGTAGTAAAATCTTTATTTGTCCCTTTACAATGCAATTTAAGTAGCTTCAACCTCACACACATACAAATTTTATAAAACAATAAACAAACAAACAAAAATAAAAGACAGCATAACATCACAAAAACATCACAAAAACCCCGGGCATTTATGATAAATCTTCGTATAGCGCAGGGCTCAACATAAAAAAAAAAATCCCCACTGGCCCCCAGGGCCAGTAGATCAGAATTTTACTGGCCCCTTCTATATTTTTACTGGCCCTGAAAGAAATTTTTCCATTAAATTGTATTTATTGTATACATTAGGATTAATTTTGCTTGTCCCCTCACAATGACAGTAAACTAATTAGTACAATACATGAGTGATGTGTAATGTTACATTTGCTCTATTTTCACTTCAAAATGGCGAAATTGGACAAAAGTATATTAGTCTGCCTGATTATTTTTGTCATTCTTTTAACATTTATGACCTAAAAAACTGTCAATGAAGAAAAAATGAAGAACGCTCTGAATCTGATTATTACAAGACTGAAGCGAACACGAATTTGTGTAGCTTACACTTAATCACACATTTTTAGGGGGACTAGGCAGAAGTTTAGGGGGGAATTTGATTACACTATTTTTAGATAGCCCGTCGGGCAAGCCGGTTATGCATTTGGGTCGGCTTTTGTTGGAAATTTCCGGCAAATGAAACAGCACATGCCCTCATCGCCTTTCTCCACCCAGGTGTACTGTGTTTTCCATGACACTAGGAATTAGGACTGGGCGAAATGGCCAAAAAATCATATCTCTGTATTTTTTGGTTAAATGGCGATATACGATATATATCTCGGTACTTTCTACGTTTTTCTATTTGGATAAAGAAAATTTGTATTTATTTAAAAAAATATATATTTCACATCCTGCTCAATGATTTCCAAACAATGTTGATATTGAAGGATATGGAAACAAATATAGGGAATGTAATGTAGGCTATGCAATATATTATGTGCAAAAAGGTGGTTAAAATCACATTACATTCTAACATTGTAACATTACAATCTAAAAACTAAAATAATGCTTTTGTTTATAAAATGACTAAAGGCTAAACTAAAAATGAAAATAAAAACAAAAGCACAAACTAATTATATTAGCCTGCATTTGATTACCCCATTATAATGCTCACTTTCATAAAAAACAGACCTCTGGGGTTTAAAATTCCACATATGACACATTTATTGTCTCCAAAAACAAATATTTTAGCAATATGTATATTTTAGTCAGAATTATTGCGCTACTATTCAATTGTGCTCGTCTGTTTGGCGCGCATGCGCGCGGCGGCGCTCATTAATCGAAGCTTGAATTTCAGCGGAGATTCACTTGCAGAAGCTCGTCCTCTCCTGACAGTGAAATGGACATATTTGTTTGACTTTCTTAATTTACAGATGGAGAATATACCTGTGAAATGTAAGTTAAGCACTGAGGAAAGCACCACGTCTCAAACGCATTAAACAGCGCATCTGTCAGTCAGCAACAGTATCTGTCAGAGCATCTGACAGGGCACGCTGCTTTAAACTTGTTAACTATATCTTACCAGTTATTTTGAAGCGCTTAATATTAATATAAGCTTGTGTCATGTTTAGGACAAATTCTACTATGTTCTTTCACTGCAGGAGCTCACACTGCGGTAGGTTACTCCGCTATTTTTTTCAGATGTGCTCGTATCAAACTACTGTATTGATATAAACGGTATTGCCTCATTCCATATCGTTTAAAAAAAAATCGATATACTGTACAGACTCGATTTACCGCCCAGCCCTACTAGGAATGTCCTCTTTCTTGTATCAGCCTCGTAGTTCTTTGACATTTTAACACGTTATAAATAACCTGAAGTAACATTGACACTCTTCGCGCATCTTTATGACGTTTGCTGTTTGTTTTGCTGATGGCCAGTCACTGGCCCGTGCCCGACATACTCTTTTACTGGCCCCAGGCCATCGGGCCATTGCTTATGTCGAGCCCGGAGCTACTATTTAAAATTTATGGTGGTTTGATGTAATAAATAAAGGCACATGCAAAGGTATAATTAGCATAATCTTGTATAATCTATTCAAATTATGTAAACAATCAGTTTTTGATCATCTGATATAATTAGTAAAATATATAGTCACTATACATTTTTTTTTAAATGGTGGAAGTGATTTCAAACAATTGACCTGTGGCTAAGCCACGCCCCCTCCACTCACTCAGACAAACAGTCAACATTTGGTGATAGGCGCTATGGCAGCTGTCATAGTGAAGACATTTCACTGGAGGCAAGTGATGATTTTTGGAGACAGAAAGATTATATATATATATATATATATATATATATATATATATATATATATATATATATATATATTGGTAGAAAGTTGTCTAAAATATTAATTAAGTGCTTTAATATGTAATTACTGGTTAATGATCAAATTAAATATGTACAGGTCTAAGTTGCATACGTTTCCAGGACAAGCCTTTTTACCATCTTTACCAAGAGTACCTCTCCGTTAGTTTGGTGCTACAGTATTTACATGAATCATTCAGCACAACATTGCTAACATTGGTTATCTCGGTTATTTACAGATACGCTAGAAGCTAACGTTAACGTTTTCTAATGTTAGGATAACGTTACGTTAGAGATGTTAAAGATAACGTTCAAATACGTATGATTGACATATCTTAGAACAGATGTAGATGATAAACATATCCATGTTCAGTTTGTGTTGTGGTCTACCGCATAACGTAATCCAGACACATATCTCGGTTGAGATGTGGCTTGGGAAAGGGTAAAAAATACACACCATCGCCCAGCCTCTCGGGATACCTATGTCGGAGTTGCATGTACTCCATGCACACCGTTTGACCATTTTAAACTTAAAATGAGAAGAAAAAATATATAAAAACTAATGAAAACTGACCAACGGCAATGCATTTCAATGGACGAGGAAGCAGAGAATGTCCGAGTGTATGGGATAGCTATGCGCACTGTGATTGGCCATAGCCATAGGTCAATTCAAATGTAGGTACCACTGTGTCTTTTGCTTTAAAAAATTCTTACACAATATGAAAGTTTAAATTATTAAGTGATTTTAATAGCAAATTATAGCAATGACATTACTTGGAGGTATGCTCTTATTTTAGCTACAGTGTGTTAATATAATTACTAGCATTCACTGTTACAGCTTTAACACTCTGACTTCTATTAAATGACATTTTTATGATCTAGTCGTCCTTATTATAAGTCTATTAATGGCTACGGCTCACAGCTGTTTCAAATGTCTCTAATACCAAAAGATGGCAAGTAGATTTGTAGCAGTCTGTTATGAAGGAAAATGTAAAATGTTACAACTGACCCATCTCCCTTGCTCATAACTCTTTTACTCATAAGAAAGTCGGTGCAACAATATCGCTTTATTCTTTAAAATAACTATTCAACATCAGAGTTCCACCAGCCCTTGACATTTTCAAGCAATTTAGGTGATTTATACAAACTGTTCGCCTTGGCATTTTCACAGCATTGTGCTACATGCACCTCCAGCTGACAACCATTACATGAGATGATTGGCAGCCAGCAAAACAGGATTTTTCTATCAATAATTTATGAGCAGTCAACCAACAGTTGGGTTTAAGATCTCAAAGCTTGCATCTTCTATCAGGTAAATTCCACTCCTGGAACTTTTTGGTTGGGTGACGACCCAGTTGGCTTAGCAGAAAAGTGATGACACATAACACAATTCATAATGTTTATCCCACCACAATGACATCAGCACTCCTGCCCTCGTTTCAGACCTCCAAATAAGTAAAGACTATTCATAAATCACTGTTCCCATTGTCCCGATGCTGAGAGAAGCAGGTGGTCTCCACACCATATTGTTCATGTTGCGAGTCACCATAATTTAAGGCTGCATTTTTCTGAACAAGCACCACCCGCTGTTTTCTGTCATGTGAGCACTCAACAGTTCTCCTTGAGAAAAGAACTTGACAAAGTAGCAGCGTTTATACACACTTTTGTACACAGAAAAACGAACAAACTCAGACGCATGTTGCACACACACAGGATGTGTAATCTCTTCGACCCCCTAATGCTATTTGCTAAAAAGGCTTGGATATTGTTCAGGGACAATGCTTGATAAAAGTATGTCTCAACTAGGGCCACGACTGAGTAGCTTTCTGATTAAAGAAAGTATGGCTGGTTGGTGTGGTGGGTCGTGGCTTCAGCGGTCTTTGGTCAAAATTAACAACCGGCTGCTATTCAGATCTCATTGCTTGGCATAAAAACAATTGCTGCATTGGATAGTGCTGCAATAGAAACGTCGAGTCATATCTCATTTAGGAAAGCGTTGAATTAAGTTGTAATGTCCTCTAAGATGCAGGCAGAGGAATGACAAATAATTCAATGCTTCTACATCAGTCACTAAAATAACAGAAAATCCATAACCGGAATAGGGCAGCAGTGTATGAAATCGATCCGGTAAATACAGGTGACATGTCATAAATGGTAAATACTTATTACACATTGGTAGCTATAAAACAACAACCACAGTCAACAGTTTTGGCAATAAAAAAATCCATATATACAAATTTAAGCTTCACTTTATGTGCATGTTAGTGTTAATGACATATGCAAAATATATGAACCTGTGTTTTGCATGTAAATAACACTATTTCCTTTTGCACCTTTAAAGGATAGCAGTTGACATCTTACTAGAGCGGACGATTTTCATGGAGTAATGACCGATCATTTTAGTCTGTTACTCATACAAATCTTTTGTACAGCTTTAGAAAAGGGATAATAGAGTGTACTCATTCATATGGACTGCTTTTATCATACTTGTTGGTGTCTTGCAATCTCAAGTTTCCATTAAAAAAAAATATCATTGCATGGGAAAAAAACATCCAAATACAAAATGGCTTTGGAATGACAGGAGTGTGAGTAAATGTATTTTTGAGTGCATGGTTTAATTGCTTCTCTCTCAATGTGGCTGGACACATCAGAGCTAGTCTTTAAAAAGACAGAAGAGGTTGTTCTGTTTAATGACCTGTAAAAACTCACTTAAAATTCAAACATCCGCTTTAGAGCAAGGCTGCAAGCTTTTTATCTTTTAAGGCTTCAGGACCCATGAAAGCTACACTGGCGATTACAATAATAGTCCATGCTTAATAATGAATTTAAAAAAAAATATTAAAATGTGTTTCAATCATATGTATGTAACACGCATTATATAGATCCATCTCAGCTCTATATAATACCAAACAACTCCATGAGTTATCTTATAAAACTGTATTAATGATGATGGTAACACTTTACAATAAGGTCCCATTAGTTAACGTTTGTTAATGCATTAGCTATCATTACCTATCATACACAATACAATTATTACAGTATTTGTTCTTTTTTAATGTTATTTAATAAAAATGCAACTGTTCATTGTTAGCTCAGGTTCATTAAATAATATTAACAGATACAACTTTTGGTCTAAATCAGAGGTCTTCAATCCTGCTCCTGGAGGGCCGCTGTCCTGCAGAGTTTAGTTCCAACCCTAATCAAACACACCTGAATCAGCTCATCAAGCTCTTCAGGATCGCTAGAATATACAAAGGCAGGTGTGCTGAAGCAGGTTGAAACTAAACTCTGCAGGACAGTGGCCCTCCAGGAGCAGGATTGAACACCTCTGGTCTAAATGATGTATCAGTAAACGTATATATTAACATAAATAAGATTACCAAATGCTTTAGAATTAATTTTCATTGATAGTTGATGTTGATTAGTGTACTTAACTACTGTTAAAAAAAATTAAACCTTTTTGTTTAGTGTTACCAAGATGTTGTCATATTCTGTATGCTGGACGGGCACTTATTGGCTGCTTTGCTTTCAATATCCAGGCCAATTTACCAAAAATGTTTTAAAAAATATAAAAGAAAAAGTTAAGCACTGACAGAGAACTCTGACCACAAGGGTTGGATCTCATTCCTTGACTTCAAAAAAAGAAAAAAACCCTGAAAAAGAAAAGACTAGATCTTTCAGATTAATTATTGCCTTCCCCTTTGTAATAGCTAAAGCTTGTGTTCTGGCCACCCTCAAGGTTTATACAGTTCAGGGTCGAGTGAAGGCTAGGACTAAGAAGACACACTTGCACCAATTAAGACGCCCATTAATTACTTCTACTCCTGATCTTGCCACAAAATCATAGAGCCTCTGCCCCAAGATGCTATTGACTGCTGTGGATAAGCTATGTGCTTACCATTCAAATGAAAGGATGAAAAGTATTTCTTAAAAAGGAAGAGAAAGGAACATGCAAGGAAAAGCAGTGAGTTTTAAAAACACAGGGTGCATCCAGATATATCCCTTGGTCTCATGGACAAACATCAAAACCGCCATTTGTTTTGATGTGCATCTAATAAGAATACTCCAGGAAAACAAACAGATTGCCAATAAATACACAAGGAAAAGGCTGGAAAGAAATCTTAACAACAACACTGATGCTAAATGCGTGGAAGTTGCATTACAATGTGTAACCTCCTCAAGTAGGCCTTATCCTTAAACTGAGAGGCAGCACTGAAACTTCAAAACAGGACTACAACATGGGCGAGGGGTTAATTTCTTGCCCCAGCATATGTTGGAACTAACTAACAAAAATAAATAAATAAATAAATCCTTGGCTATCAGCTTTATATCTCAAAGAAGTAAACAAGAAACCAGTGGAAAGCCTTGAAAAAAGTATATGACATGTTAAAGTCCCCCTGTGGTGAAAGGGGATGAAAGTTTTAATGTTGTTTATATGATGTTTTTAATATGCTTTAAGATAAACCATGTGCAAATTCATAGGTCAACACCATTGCTTAGTATTTTCTCTTTAAAACTGCAGTGATCTGCAAAAAAAATAAAAATACGGTATGAAATCGGCTGTGTTTTTTATATCACAAACTACCTTGTATCCAATCCCGTCAACGTGTGGGCGGGCTTTAGCATATAATTAACTATGACCGCTCTGAAGCAGGGGAGTCTCAAGAGAAGCCAGGTTATCCTGGTATGCTTATCTGTTGATATGAAAAACTGGGTTAAATTAACAATATAGGGGTTTTATGATGTGTATTATGGTGTTATGATTAACTATATGCCTTTCTCCACTGAAGCTCTGCATTGTTCTAAGCATTTCTAACGATGCTGATTGTTAGAAGGCAGCTGTCTGAGATGGTGAACGGGAACATGGTTTGTGTAACATTAGCAACACATTATTCGCTGTTTGATAATGTAATCAAGCAAAAGGATAATCATTTAATTACCGTTATGTGTCTGACTTTGTAAAGAGAGATGCCATTGTTCAGCGTATACCTCAGTAAAGTTGACTGACCGAGTGGATCTCTGAGCTAGTGCGAGTGAGTGGAGGTTAATTAGCATATTCAGGAATTCGTGTATACTAAATGAAGCAAGGGTGTAGAGTTATATTCAAGCTATTTTAAGGCATGAATTTTTACAAGAATAACGTTTAACTATCTCATTTTGGCAATCAAAGAGGAGTTTTACGGGATAAAATTATTGACTACAGGGGATTTTAACTACAAACCATGTATTCATACAGGCTAATTACAAATAAGAGTGCCCACATTAAAGGAAAAACAGTTAAAAACAAGTAGGTATGCACTCTTCATGTTGATTTCACTTTAAATACATGTGTATTTTTTCTATCATGAATTATTAATTCATACATCATAATTGAAAGCTCTGTCATTAAAACTCTAGATGGTGCAGGCTGATTGGTCCTTAACAGAATCACATCATATTCTATAGGGCACAGCTGATTGGTTCCTGCTGTATCAGTAGCCAATGAGCTCAAACTTCAAATACTTGGTAGCATTTCCTGTAGCAGTTGCAGCACGCTTTCAGAAACCCTACACCTTCCTCAGCTCCACCTGTATACATCTGCTACAGGAAATTCATGCATGCTATATTGTACAGCAGCAGCATGTCTTACTTGCTTACAGCAGCGTGTCGTCTATGTATTGACATGTTTCTGCACTTGCGCTATAGCAGCGTATGAGATCTATTCCGCCAAGATCAAACATATAAACACTGTCATATCTAGGGCTGGGTAAATTATAGATTTCTTGATTTTAATCGATTCTCATTTTTACGAATCGATATCGATTCTTAAATCCCATGAATCGGTTAGGCTAGTCATCCTGTTTTCAGTTGATGAATGAACAGAGCATTGTAGCGCACATCCCATCCATTAAATTGCAATAATCTTTGTTTTTTGTTACTATTGATATATGAAACAAAGTCTCATATTTCAAATCCATTTTCTCACGAAATTCAAAAACATAAATAGCTTTTTGGCGCTGTGGCGAAAGATCGCTCTGGCACAGCTCAGCTCAAGAGAAGCAGCACAAGAAGCACACATGATCTTCTCTTCTGCCTTAATAATACCAGTTTCAGCGTGAAATAAACATGAATGAGTATCAGAAATTGTGTTAAAAGATAGAGTACACCTTATCGAAATCGGTATCGTCACATGAAATCCCTCAATCAGTGTTTCAACTGTGGAAAGACGTCAGTAAAACATCTTGCAAACATTGTCATTTACCTCAGAAAAAAAAAACATATCCAGTGACCATGATCTCGTTAGCCAGCTACAAAAATTTACTCTAGAGAGGAGCATTTTGCTAAATATATGCACCATATAACATATTCATTATAATTTTTAATGTTCTTCAATATTTAATGCATGTTTGAATAAATCTGGCAAGTTTTTATGACAGCCACCATTTAAATGTTTATTTTTCATATAACTTTATTATTATAAAAATAAAAGTGTAATTTAAGTGTTTGTATACAAATCAGTTAAAGGTTGTATCAGCGATTGTGGGAGACGTCACTTCAGTTTGTGTTTGAAGTGAGATCCCAAACAAACCAAGTTAGCTCGCCCCTCCCCCCCTTTTCTTGCAGAATGATAAAAATGATCATGCACGCGCATTTCTTAAAGCGACAAAACACACTATATTCAGATTGACGGTCTACCTCAATGATGGCTCATTCTGCTGGGTAAGTCATTATAGTTGTTTTTCTAACATAATTTTATAACCAAGTAAATATAATATCCGTTACTTACACTTTTAATATTGTTTATTTTATAATCTGCATTCGAGCCATGTCATATCATACAGCTAGTTTTGCTGGTGCTTCAATGGAAGCAGCAGTATGATAAAACATACCAGAATCAGTCATATAGCTACAGATCTAACGTTATGGGGAAAACTCATGGTAACAACAGCTATCTGGAATAATATTATAACAGCTTATTATTATTATTCGGCTAACGTTAGTCCTGAACGTAGGCTAGTGTTATTGCTAATAGTACAATGTTATGGCTACACATCAAAGTAGACACATATAACAAGCGCAACTCACACACTAAATCCTTACAATCTGATATTCGCTAGAGCTATCCAAGTTTAGTCGAGCTTCACTCATATTATTTAAAGAATTATATTTTCACACACAGTTTACATACAAAAAAGTCAGCACTAGAAGCTACTCACCTGTCCAGAAGAAACAGTGCAACCTCGGCGTCCGATTTAAAATGTTTCAATTCTTTGAGTTCTCTCCACCATTCAAAAGCCTTTCCGATTATTATTAGTTTCTTTGACGAAAAACGACGGTATTCCCTCGCCCTAATCCTCCTTCTCTTCTTGTGGATTGCCTCTTCCATGTTAAATGTATCTGGTCCATTGATAGCATAGGGTTGATAGACGCTGGCTTATTCTTCAGCTCCGACTTCGCGTGCAGGCGCCTTGCACGAGCGCAAAAACAAACAACACCCGCCCCTGTCGGTGATTGGTTAGAACACTGTTTATTTTTTTTTTGTGTGCAGATCTCAGAGCCTAGGCTGCCTACAGAGCTTATGGGGCGGGCAGCTAGCGTATCGTTAGGAAAGATTAGATGAATGTGATTATTTTTGTTTGGGCCTGAAATCGCTGATACAACCTTTAATTTTTACCTTCAATATTATAGTAGGCTAATGAAGCCTAGTAGGCTACAACTGACTCCCATAGTTTACAGCATTAGTTAAGAGATTTGTTTTCCTTGAGAATTTGCCATGTTTTGTAGCCTACCTGATATCCAAACTAATAAATATTGAATCGAAATCGAATTGAATTGTGAAAACACCCAGCCCTAGCCATATCCATTACCATGCCAAACACTCCAGTTACGAGTTACATTCTTTGAGACGTTTTTCTTCATTATTTCAACCCAGCATTTTGTATTTTAAAAATATCAACATATATTTTCATATAGAAATTAAAGACATGCTCACCAAAGAAGAGATTCATTTTTAAATGAGCATAAGGTCAATGACACATATTGCATATTTAAAGGTCCCCTGACATGGGGTTATTTTATTATTTTATAATGTTTCCTGGGTTGCCCTTATAATGTTAGTATGTTTTTAGATCAAAAGTAGTCATAATTTAGAAATAAAAGGCATTTTTCCTAGCCTGATTTTAGCCTCTGATTTGAACACTCTGTTTGAAGGGGCGTGTCTGCTGTGGGATTCAGTGTAAACGCGCCCACTGCTGTGATTGGCTACATGCGTGCATATGAAATAGCTACATGTGAGATTCTCTCGAATACCTTTACTACTGCTATTATACGTTTTTACTAATACAGCTATCGAGATTAACGAATCGTGAGAAGTTTTTAAAGTATTTAGATCTATTCCCATCACATAAAATGTTGCTGTGATGAGCATTGAGCAAGCAGATGACAGTCTGTAGATCGAGAGACTGAAGATCTTATCATTGCAACGCAGTTTCTGCACTCTCTCTAATGCTTTCACCAATGCAAACACGATGATGTACATACAGTAAGAGCTTCGTTGTGCAGTCACGTGCGTCATTGATTTCATAACGAGTTGTCCAGATAAACTCGCGCTGTGTGAAAAATTGTTCTTTGATCGATTTCTGTAAATAAATTGTTCACAATTTAAATAAGATTATTTTTATCCTACTAAAAGAAACGATGTGAAGGTGATATTTTAGTCACTGGCTTGACTTACTGATGCATTAACAGTATTGAACGATTTTGAGAGAAAGATTACCTTTCTGAACTTGAACTTGAATTGTTGCTGGTAGCTCGATCGATTTATTTTCAGACGTTCATCGAGGCCAGCTCTGTATTGGCCCAAGTTGAGGAAACAGTCGTCGGTGAAAATAAAATGAACCCATTGTTTCTTCAGAGGCTCGGATGAAGGAACTAAAAAATACTTTTGTGTTCATTTGTACATCCGAACACTGATCAACTGCCATGCTTCGCTTGTTTTGCAAGCCATTATATCTCTTTATTCAACTTTTGTGCCTCGATCGGTCACACGCCATGATCTCTCGAGGATAAACTAAGATCGCGCGCACGCGTTCGTACTTCCTAGCTCGTTTTCTCATTTTCTTTCCCCTATATGACATCATATAGGGGAGATTCAAGACAGCCCGTCTGAGATCTCATTTTCTCACAGGCAGAGAAAGATAGCCAAAACTCGGTTTACACCGACTGAAATTTCTAGACACGAGGGGACCAAATACAGGCTAGGGGAACTAATATTAATGTTAAAAAAACTCAGAAAGTGCAAATTTCATGTCAGGGGACCTTTAAGTAATTTTGCAACTAGAAGGCATACAGCCATTTTGCAGTTGGAAAGTCAGAATGTCGTCTGAGTAATTCAGCTCCCTCTGCGTTAATTGGTGCAGTTTATCAAAGCAGTCCTTTATCAGGTGTAGCATTAGAGCAAACAGGAGTATCAACCCCCACGTAATGATTAGTGGCCAAGACCAGGAATCATTCAGAAGCTATCATTGTCTAGATAAACAGTACCAGAGGTAAAGTGGTGTCAGGCGGGACAAGTGTGCAGTCTGTGTGTTTAAATGGCACAGGACAGCTGAACCTTTTTGGACGTGTCCTCTAATGCCAGTGTAATCTCAGCACCCTAGGCCGATGGGCCTCATTAGACCGGACCATCCCAAGAACAATAAACATGTCAGTCAAGTTAACTCCTCCTGTCATTTGTTAATAGGCGGGGATATCTGACCTGTCGGCAAAGAGGGCTTCTCAAAGCAGAATACAAATGAGAGTAAAATGCAGCAAGCACAAAGAAAGTGTCTGCGGCAACGTGGTCACGCGAGCTCAGTGGTTTCTCCACAGGCGGCACACGTCTGCTGGCTCCTCCGCCACGGAACCGTAAACAGCAAAACACTCAACAGGACCTTCCTCTTGCTTGCTAATTGCCACTCGCCTGTTTGGGAAGCTTTGCATTTCCGAGGAGTCCTTCAGCGCTGGCCTTCACAGGATATGCTGAAGAGCTATAAAGCAGCTGCAGAAAACAGTGGTGCCGTCATCCAGCTCAATTCAGTTCAAGTTATTTTCTCATGCAACAGTGTCAGTGTAGTCAAATCAATACTATTGCTGAATATTAAGAGTCCACAACTAAGCCAGCCAAAAACAAACTTTACACAGTTGAGCGGAATAATGACACTGTCTATTGTGTTCTGTAGAGCTGCTTTACAGCAAAATATGACTCATATTTGATGAAGTTTGTATCATTGATCGTGTCATTTATTTCCTGCGTATTACAGTGAATCTGCTTTGAAACAATCCGTATTGTTTAAAGCACTAGAAATAAATGTGACTTGACTATAGGAGACACTGTAAAAAAAAGAAAAAAGAAATTATATATATTTGTAAACAAAACAGATTATTTGAGTATGTTTTACAAGAAAATAAAAATGTCAGTCTTTCTGATTCAAAACTTTTAAACATTTAATTCAATGTTTTACCAGCCATTACTTTGTAATTGTGAAATTTCCAAGCAATTCTGAGTGAATTACACCAACTTTTTTTCAGTGTAGTGGTATTTGATCTTTAATTCTCTGTAATAAAAAGTTCTTCTACATTCTGTTTCCCAAATGTGACATAAAATGGATAATGGAACAATATGGATAATATTTGAATAAATGCGTGACAAAAGCAGGCTAGCAGGCTTACTTTCACTCGGTGTGTAAACACTCATTTGAACAGGCAGTCCGGATGCTAGCCTTCTTCTCAACTGAACTGATGTATACACTATTGTAGACTTCTCCTCTCTCTGTCTCTGTCTGTCCTGTTTTCTCCATCACTTAAGCTCTCTTTGGCTGTCTGTTAACCATGTCAGGCATGTTAGTGTGTGGATTTAGCATAAACCTCTCACTGATTTTGAAAATAATCCCCAAGTCATCCTGCTGTTATCTTGGCCATGCTTGTCAGCAGAGAGGATTCCTGTGTCATTGAGATCTAAATCGGTTCTCATTATATGTGTTTACCCAAAAACAGCAGTGGCATTAAGATCTGTTAAAAAAAATCTCCATAAATCCATGTTACAAAAGGTACCATGCATTCACAACACAATAAGCATACATAATATTATGTATTTCTGAGTCAAACATAATATTCAGTGGCCAATAATGTGGCTTGCTTGGGGCTTGAGTTTGTCTATCATGATTTGATTGAATCACACATTAACTCATGATATTATTGGTTTATATACACTACTATTTAAAAAAATGTGGGGTTGGTTTTATGTTTTTGAAAGAAGTCTCTTGCTCACCAAGACTGCATTTATTTGATCAACAATAAATTAGAATTATAAATATTATGAAATATTATTGTGATCTAAAATAACTTGTGTATTTTAAAATGTAATTTATTCCATTACTCCAATCTTCAGTATCACATGATCCTTCAGAAATCATTGTAACAGATTTGCTGCTCAAGAAACATTGATCAATATGTGCTGCTTAATATTATTATGGAAAGATATGACAACATTTATCTGAATTGGAAATATTTTGTAAGGTTAATATTTGTAATATTTATATAATATAATAAAATGTAAAAATAAAATATAATATTTTGTAATGTTATTAAAACTATATATATATATATATATATATATATATATATATATATATATATATATATATATATACGCACGCATACATACACACACACACAGAGACACACACACACACACACACACTTCTGTGTAAAAGTCTTCGACACTTCACTATTTGCACCAAAAAAAACAAAAAAATTCTATCTATTATTTCTATCTTTTGCTGTAGTGCAGTGTGTCAGTCAGTTCACATTTCCAAACATTCCTTTTGACATTAATTGTAATAATCCAGTGAGATTTGTGTATGCACAAGGAGTCTGACAACAGCCGGTATGATCCACGTGGAGATCTGATCTCACCATCTTCTAGTCCATCTGTGATTACATAAAAAAAAAAAAACAGAAAAAACTGAGACAGACTAAATCCAGAAGAACTGCAGCAACATCTGTAAGACACTTGAAGAAACCTACCTGCGAAGCTGCCTGAAAAACTATGTGCAACCTAGGGCAAAAGCTGACACACAGGGTGATCACACAAAATATTGATTTGATCTAGTTAATAGAAGTTAATTTATAAATAATCTATTTATGAGATTATTTTTTGAAAGCATTCTCACTTTACACAAGTGCTTAAAACTTTTCACAGTACTGTAGCTTTGCAGGTAAGTTTCTTCAAGCGTCTTGGAGAATCGCCACAGTTCTAATGACACACTACGGCAAAAGATATAATGAAAAATGAGAGCTTTGCAGCTTTTAGTCCATGTGTGTTGCATTGAGACTATCTGTGCATTAAGTGTTATGTTAATTGTTAAAAAAATACTTTTAGCAGAAATCTCTCATTGATATGTTTTTTTTAATTTTTTTATTTACAGTCTTTTTCTCCCAGGAAACAGCAAAAATTTTAATTTTTAAATGTAATTGTATGTCTATTAGATGAACCACGATTATCTACTTTCCAGTGTGTTACAGGTGGAATTAGTGAGAGGTGCATTCTCATAAGCATTTGTCCAAATTATTAATTTTGGATAAATACTTATGAGAATGCACCTCTCACTAATTCCACCTGTAACACACTGGAAAGTAGATAATCGTGGTCAATCTAATAGACGTACAATTACATTTAAAAATTAAAAAACAAATGTCAAAAACATTCCAATTTGATATGCATCCTAGCCCAACGTTCCGGGGCTATTGTGTTTTCCAATCGGGCAACCGAAATGTATAACCGGCCTGCCCGACGGGCTATCTGAAATAGTGTAATCAAATTGCTCCCTTTATTCACATTATTGACTAGTTGTTTTAAGAAAAAATATGACCGCGCAAGTTTTTGATCATGATTTATCCGCAGCGCATATTCTCATAAATCTCCGTGCCTGCTTTAGGAGAAACACATGATCAGTGGCGTAAGTTTGTTTTAAAAAGTGGGTAGGTGTGGGTGTGGATGTGTGTGTGTTGGGGGATCAGTAGATTAGTAGATCTCTTTTAATGAGATCTACTAATATTGTTAGTGCCGAGTTTTTTCACGTGAATAAATGCATAGATCAGCGATTTTGCTTGTGTAAATAATGGTCTTGTGGTTAAAACTTTTGCCAAGCGTGTCAGAGATTCTGGGTTCTAATCCGCACACGTATAGATTTTTTTTTCATCAAAACCAAATATGTTCATCAGTGGTTACACATTGCACCGGAACGAATAGAGAGTCTCTGCAGCGGTGATAGATTGAAGCGCGCGTCCAAGTGAAGACTGCGCGAGCCACAAGAGAACACTGTATCCATGCAACCAATAGCCGTGGCAACGAGCGCACAGCTTGATTTAAAAAACAACAAATTTTAGTGCTAGATTGTCTCTTATTTAATAATGAACTAAATTAATGCTCTGCTAGTTAACTGAAGATGTTTTATTTATTTGTATAAGGCACATCCGTGGCTCAAAATCTTTCACAAAGTGGTGAGGGACAATATCGACCCTGAGAAAAAGTGGTGGGAACATGACATGGCTTCCAGTACATAAATTACGCCTATGCACAATAAAAATTAAAGCTCCACTTTCACATGAATGCTTTACTTTGAGTGTCAGAATGTTTGAATCCATGTGCTAACACACTATCACTGTAAAGCCTATGGTAAAAAGCGCTACATAAATAAAGGTGACTTGACCATCATATATTCTGCTATAAACAGCATAAAATAATTAGAGCAACATTTACTTGCCTCAAAAAAAAGTCTGGTATTGTTATTATTCTTCTTTATTGCTACACTTCAATATGTGAATTATTCCATCAGAAAATTTACACTTTTAACGTTGTCAGACTTTAAAACAACGGAGCTGCGTACTTGTTGATATTTGTGTTTTGAAAAAGTTTTTGATTGATATTTTGACTCCTAACCAATTTTCTTTTTTTTTTATTTGGGCTAGTAAAATTCATTTCGGGCTATCAAAATCTGAAGAGTGCCTGCCTGAAGGGCTACCAGCGATTTTGAAATTTTGCGAGCCCTGAGCCCTATCTGTCCTTACCACAGTAGTAACTGCATGAGCAGTTTTATGTCCTACAGAAGACTAGTCTGAGTTGTCTCAGAAAAACCACTTCCACTCAGTGAATCAAATATCTTCACAGCTGTTATCCAGCCAGATGTCTTTGCTTTGTAACCCTACATAGTTCACTTTTACAGCACTGAAGGGCATTTACAACACTGTGGGGAAATTTGACTGTGGGTGGACATCTTAGTATAACTCAGGCAGTCATGAAATATGTGATAGAAAAGGGAAGAGGCTACACAACCACCACTAGACAACAAAATGCAGGTGCTGTAACAGCAAAGAAAATGGATATAACAAAAAACAACTAAATGTGTCATTTGTAGGTAGTTTGACAATGAATACCTGTCCTAAACTGATTTGATACCAATATCTCAATGATATCTACCCATCGTTCTTGATTCTCTGTCGCCGTCATAGATAACCTGCCATTTTTGTGAGAAAAAAAACCCTCCATCTTCAAAATCCAAACCATCAACAACAACGGAACAATGCGACTATGATAAAGATATGAAATGTGCAGCCTGACAGAGCACTGATGCTGGAAATATTGTGTTATTGAGCACTCTGGCCAAGCACCAGGGGGACAAATATTAATCAGGTCTTAACGACAAGGACAATTCTGGGCTTCATGCCGCAGCGCTGGGAGACTGACAGATGTGCAGATTTGAATTCTAAGAGCAATTCCGACAGCAGCCACAATGTTTGATACCCACACATCACCAGAGCATGTCAGCTGTATGGAAGAAAGATGGACTTGTAAAAAAAAAATATATATACATATTAGGGCTGGGCGATAAATCGATTTTATCGATTAACTCGAATGTGTAGTTTACACCGATTATTTTGAATGAAAATCGGTTTTCTCTTTAACAACCGCCGACGCTCCCATCTGGGTTCCCGTAGTTCCGACCGGGCTCAGCGCTTGCCATGGTAGAGATACACACAACATGGCACATGAGCAAGACCGCGGCAGCAGAAGCACACCCGCCGAAAACATTTACAAGCTGATCTGCAGGGCCGCCAACTCTCACGAGTTCACCGTGAGAGACGCAATTATGTCACTTTTTACACGCTCTCACGCCACACATCCATTTTCTCACGCAGAGAAAAATCGCGAAGCAAAGAGGACACTGACACCGACAGACAAGACAGAGCAGGTTACTATCGATATGAAACAGATTCTCAGCTCTCAGATTCTGTCAGTTTTATTACAAAATTCAAACAATAAACACCGTTTTTGCGCTTGTAAATGTGACGTGAAAGAACGCTGGCAGATCTCAGTTCCAGCCGCACGTGAACCGAACATCTGTTACTCTTTACTACCAACTTACCGAAATGTAATAAAATCCATCGATCAGTGTTTTTCAACCGCGGAAAGATGTCCATAAAACAGCTGGAGAACAACATATGTCACATAACGTTACATTTACCTCAGGATGGCTTTTAATGACCCATAGCACGCATGTTAGACGCATTATAAAATAAAAAAACGCATTATATTTAATTTGAGTTAGTTTTAACCTTTAATAATACCAGCTGACAGGGCTCTCTGTATGTTTACAGCATTAGGTGATTTTTTTTTTGGGAGAACAATTAACACATTAACGTATCTACTGTACCTATTTATCCAAAGGAATTTATATTGAATCAAGATCAGAATCAAATCACAAGAATTGAATTGAAATTGTGAAATTTGTGTTAAGCAATAATAAAAACAGTAGCAAACCAGTACACTTAATAAAATTATATTTAGTTACCAAATAATTTGACAATCACAATACACTTATTGTGATGCAAGTTTTTTGTTTTTTTACACATCCCCCCCAATCCCAATCCACCCATTTTATTTTATGTTACATTTTCATTGTTTTCACAGACAGGGCCTGTCCTCTTGTCTTTTTGGCTTGTTGTTTCTGATTGCACTTTAATGGAGATCAAATCCCAGAAGGGAATATTAAAACAAAATAAAGTTAAAACTTGTTTTGAACAATTTCTTTGTCATCTGCAGATTGATTTTAAGTACGGAGAGAGAAAAATCGATTTAAATCGTAAATCGGATTTTTTTTTTTAAATCGGGGATTTTTTTTTTAGGCCATATCGCCCAGCCCTAATACATATACATACACATGCACATATACACACACACACACACACACACACACACACACACACACACACACACACACACACACACACACACATATATATGTATATATATATACACACATATATATATATATATACACACATATACACACACACACACATGTATATATATATATATATACATGTGTGTGTGTGTGTGTATGTGTGTTGGTCACTTCATACATGTTGATTGCTTTGCAATTGGGTATGCATATTACATTTACACTTACATAAATGGATCATCGCAAAACTAATAAAAACCCAATCACTCCTATATTATATGCTAACATTCAACAAGTTTACTTATGTGATACTAATGCCATTTTCTGACTTATAGAAGCTCTGACCATGGCCATGTGGTTGTTTATAAATGTTTAAATTATAATAATAGATAAATAAATAAATAAATAAATAAATACATGTTTTATATTTTTATAAATTAATATTACAATATTTGGATAGTGTTGAACCAATCTGATATTTCATGGCCATGTATTAATATTTATAATAAATGATGTCAAAATATTTTGTTCAAGTTAAATGAAATATTAAAATGTAAAGTGTTTTCTTAATACATGAATTCAAACAGTACTTTAATATCGTTGCCGTGTCAATGACAATATTTCATTATGCATTAAATTATTGTGCAAATAGTCATTAAATTAGATACAGGTCAATCAGTTAGGTCATTATTGCAAAACAAACCAGGTAAGAAAAGGCCAAAACTTGATCAGGAACCAACCTAAACACATAGTGAAATTGCTCAGAAACATGTCCAGAAAAAAAGGGTACAAAATCTGTCACTGGGGTGGTATCCTTTCCAAAAGGTACACCCTAAATGATACATCTAAGGAACCTTTTAAAAGGGTACACCCTCAGTGATAGCTTTTGTACTATTTTTTTCTAAGAGTGTGTTCTAACAACTTTCTCATTATTGATCATTGTGTAGCAAAATCAAATTGGCTCTTTTCTAATTCCTTTACGGTGCCAGAAGGTTCACGTGCCAGACAGCGTCTATAACCACCACTGCGATACACGTGCAGCTGTCAATGTGTATTTTGGACATGTTGAATTATTCATCCAATGCCATGCGGACTGAACCAGGAGATGTCTGTGAATTAGGGAAACTCACTATGACGAGAAGTGGGTGAGGTATGGCTCAAGGTTGTCGGCTAGTTTCCTTTGTGTGCATGTCCAAGGTATCACTTTTGGTGCCTTTCTTTATTTGTGCATGGTACTGGATGCTAGAGGGTTGCCCGAGGCTGCTTTCAGCAACGTCTATGTGCTAGGAATATGCAGTGGGGTGCGAGTACAGTGCTTATATTCACGGAGACTGTAACTCATCAACATGCGCTCGGAACTTGATTAATATTTGAGTACGTTCGACCCAGCAGGAGAGTGAGTAGCCATTTTATGAAAAGCAGTCTTTTGATGTCTCTTGATGTACCTCCAACCCTGACAGTTGTCTGCGCCGGTTGTAAGGAGAGAGTAGCGTCTCAAAAGTGAACCGCGCTGATAAATGACTCACTTCGAAATGGATTACGGTCATACGCAGAGCCTTTTTATGTTTTAGTTTTATCCACCCGGTCCCGATTGCTCTGAGGAAACAAGCAGCAGAGGCGCAAAAACACTGCGCAATCTCCCATCTGACGCATGCGAATCAAAGAGCCTTCAAATGCTGCAATCACAGCGTAAGAACGAAACATCTCTAAGCCTTCCCTCTAATCACGCAGATCTAAATAAAACTTAAGCGTATGACCTTATGAACATTGAAAGTAAGGACTTCAATCAGCCGCAAGACCTCTGCCATATGTCATGATTCAACCTCATGTGAAGCCGTGCGATTGAAAAAACACTGCTTGTTTTGTCAGGAAAACAGCTGTGTGTGAGAGAAAATGCTGGTTTTATGCCTTGATTAGAATACTGATTATGTGCCTCAGCCATGAATCCTATAAGCTCAGAAGCAATAAACAAGCATGTGGTTTCTGAAAGGATTTCAGAGGTGGCTCAACTGCACCTCAAGCTCTTTCTACTTGTCACAGAAACTGTTTTACAGTGGCACAACTTCTAACAAGAAAGAGAGCAAAAGCGAGAGAAAGACAGCGCAATGTAGAAATCAATTCCCTTGGGCTGCGCTGACCATCCTCCAACATTTTGCCCTGTCCCAACCCCCCCTGAATGACCTGCTGTTCAAAGATGAAATGAAGATGCATGGCTATATGAATGACAAAATGCATAAATGGGTAAGTGGGCAAATTAAATGCCTTGATGAGTCATCTGCAATACATCATTTGCTCTTGAATCCTGAAACTCCATTAGCTGCAGCTACTTAATCAAATAATTCAATAGACCCCGCTGCTTTGTTGTCTTTGCTCTCATTAATTGCGGGGAAAAAAGAATGACACCGTGCCAAATGAGCAGGGCGTGACAGAGGACACAGCATTGCGTCTCTCATTCAGCAGGTTTTAAAAGATGAAAGGGCGATAATAATGTTTACCTCCACAGCTGAAAAAAAAAAGCATTACGCCGAAGGTGGAGGTTGTGCCTGGCTGCCAGGACTAATCAAAGGCAGACATCTCTCACATCTTTAATTTAATCTGATTGTGGGCTATGAGTTATGACGGATGGAGGTGTTACCAACCATTATAACTTTTGGAAATGTTTACGTTTTTGGAAAATACATTTGGTACAACTTTATTTTGACAACTGCATGGTGTAAGACTAAGCAGAACCTTCTGCCAACTGGTTGCATTGGACTCATGAGTAATAGTAATCCTAACCAGCATCCACTTATCCACCCTTAAGCAAATCACTTTGGACAACTGGCCAAGTATTACATCACCTAATTAATATTCATGAGCCAGTTTGATTAGGCTAATGATTATCAAAAATCTACAGATGATCATCATAAGTTACTATTCTAAAGGAGCTTTTTAATTAATTTGACAGAACTTGCTGGTTTGTAATATTCAATTAAAATAACTGTCTTAAAAGTCTGATACAGATCTAAGTGAAGCTATGCAATACTGTTCCCCACATTTCTTCAGTCTGCAACAGATTAAAGGCAGCAGAAGGATCTCTTACTCCCTTATTTTGGATGTGAACTAAATTATAGGCTTACTGGAAGAGTGTATTTGACTTTCAAAACATTTAAAAAAAAAAAGTCTGCTGACGGCTATACTTGGCAAATCCAGCAATTTGTGGATGACTGACATGTACTGTATGAGAGACAAGCAATATCACTAGGCATTGTATGATAATTGCTAAGAAGCGGATTCTGCAAATGAGGAAAAAGATTTGTGGTGTCTGGGTTTGAAATGTGGGCTAAAAAAAAAAGTAAACATACTTTCACTGGAGCAAACCCAGGGCATTTGCCGAAAAATTGGAGACTACTTTAGGACAAACTTTAATTAAGAAAGGAAGTGCATTCCAGGCCAGGTATCAGTTGCAATTTACTGTATAACCACTAATTATTTGTAATGGCCAAATCATCATCAGAGAGCTGGAAATATTGAGGATAGTTAATACACTACCAATAAAAATCCTGTTAAATTCTGTATATAGTTACATAAAACATATATACACATACACACGCAAAGAAAATGTATGGTGATATCCACCATAATAACACTTTTGCTATTGTTGTCATTTGTTATTACTGTGATCTCATGAAAGATACAGTTTGTCTCACATTTGTGCCAAGTATACACGCCAACAGAGAAGACTAATGTTATGTTAAATCTCACGGATAAATAATTTGTGATAAATAATATTCTATTTATTTATTATATGTATCTATATATAATATTCTATTTAAAAAAATAATAATTCTAAACTAAAAATATTATAGTAAAAACCTATTAATAGGTTAAAGAAACCCTACACAATGTGAAAAAACTGTAAATGGTTTAACATTAAAATCTATGAATTACCACATTTTATGGTGATAAAAAGTAAAAGAACATTTACAGATATATGTGAAACATCACATACAATTTTATTTTATATAAATGGTTTCATTTATTATTATTATTATTATTATTATTATTATTATTATTATTATCAGTAATGTACATTAGGGTTTTTTGTGTTACAATGTATATTATTTAGTTCATTTTTATAGCATTATATTAGTGTCATGTATGTTACCTTGATAGTGCTTTTGCTTTGTGCGCACGATATGCACCCTCTATATGCGAGTACAGGCCTAGTTTTATGGACAAGACACCTGTATTACCATGGTGGTTATCAGTATTTAAGGTAAAAGTTAAAATAGCTTTGAATTAGAGGTGGGCATAGATTAATTTTTTTAATCTAGATTAATCTCACTGGAATCTTGGAATTAATCGAGATTAAAATGGCTCATTTGAATTCTGCCGAAGGCATTCAGAATATGTGTGCTACCCAAATAATGACTAAAAGAAAGTCTTTGAGAATAGTTTGCCTCGCGTAGGGATGTGAATTTCTGCCAAAAATGCCATTCGACAATAGAGGAGCAAAAGTCGAATATCGGTCAAAAAAATTTATAAAATAAAATAAATAAATAAAACGCACAATTACAATGACAGAAAGGGAGGCCAATTTCATCTTTAGCGATTTGTCATCAAACAAACTGTTTATTATTGAACAAGTAACATGTTTTCGTCGTTTTTTTAACATAGTAGGCTAATTGGAAGAAGAAAAAAACAATAAGCACGACGTAGCTACAGTCCGTTTTTGCATCGCCAAACCAGATGCTCGTTAGATCAAAAAATAATGTCATATATCATAATGATTTTATGTGAACCTGCCTTTACCGGCATTAGCCTCATCCTTTTTAAACAAATTAGTTTCAATCAATGTAAACTATTCGTGTGACTATGCCCCTGCGCAATACACACACTACCGCGGGATGGCGGGTGTTCATTTCATAAACTGTACACAATGGTAACTTATTTATTTTGTAGCCTATAAATTAATGTATATGTCCAACGGATAATGTCATACTTTTTAGTAGTGCTATCGTGGCGTAATAATCTGTTTGGTTGTAAAATGTATTACCTGAATGAAATGAAATCGAATGTATCGTCCTGTGGAATCATTCATTCACAGACAGCTTACGAAGATGTTCAACTAATAAAGATCTTCATCGCTGGCAAAAAATATGATGCATTTGCAGATTTGCTTTCACTAGACTAAACTGTAGCTCTTGATGTTCTTAAATCTTCCTGTTACGACTCCGTGTAGAGTGTGATTGAACGCGCTTCAGAGTTCAGACGATTCAGTGCGTGAGGAACTGAACAGAACTGATTCGCGAACCGATTTAGACAGATCTGCCAACTTGTTTGATGAAGTCTTTGAACAGAATCGACCCAAAAGAGTGATTCATTTGTAAATTGAGCATCGCTCATGCCCATAAAAAAGATACAGCGCGCTTGGAATAAACTCATTTAACAACATGTAAAGTAACGAGAGGAACGATCAACGTAACATGTAAAAGTATACACCTTGTGTCCCTGACAGGAAAATACCCTGCTGCGCGATTTGCGCGAAAATATAACGATATTCGAAAAAGCTATTTTATGATCCCAACCCAACTTTGAGAATAGATTAACGGCGATATTTTTTTTAGTCTCACGTTAACGCAGCACGTTAACGCCGATAACGGCCCACGACTACTTTGAATATTAATATTATTTAATTTAAATATGAAATATACAGTTATATGTTGTAAAACATACAAGCACTAATGAAAATTGTCATCGTGTTTTTATAGTGAATATTTGGAAACCACAGCTGCTGGGTTTGTATTCCAAAACAACCTTTCCAGGATAATTCAGTGTAAGTTCCAATTGATTATTATTTATTTTTTTAGTAACAGTTTTAGTGTCATTTATAAAAGTAACAGAACTGAAATCACTCGGTTAAGCCCCTGATCAACTATTTTCATAGGCAGTACAAAGCAGGATAAATTCTTTGGGTATTACACATTGAAAACTTTAGAAACATTGCAAAACAATGCGCTGAACGGTTTCAAGAAATGGAACAAAAACCTTACATAAAGGTGTAAAAGATATGATGGCAGCACTCCTACAAAGCATGTGAGGAGAGAATGTGTGGGAGAGAAAGATGGGAACGAGAGCTCTTCAGAAGATGTCTTGGAGATGAGACATGTGCTAAAGAGGAGAGTATTGAAGGAAGACTTTACCCAGATCTTTTATAAGAATTGAGATTCTGGCATTTAAAAAAAGAGAGGTAATTAATGTGAGAAAGGAATCCTGGGCAGAATTTCTGAGGCCTATCTATCCATGGGGGCTGATTTCAGAGTCATTTCAGGAATGATATGAAAAGGGCCAGAGCACTGAGGACTGATGTATTAATAAAAGCTGCGGAATACGAGCCTCTCGCATAATAATCATGGCCTTGGATTGCAGTGAAGCTACACCACAATATAATTCAAGTGATGTCTGACATCATCAGACTTATTTTATTCATACAAAACATGTTTTACAGGGGCACACTTCTGCAATTTACCTCCACACTATGTGGGTAGAAAGGTTGAGATGGACCCAAACAATATTACTATTGCCTGAAATGAAAGGTATATGTGAAATCAATTTCTTTATAGCTTTTCCCCCAAGGAAGCAGCAAGATATCTTGAGTTCATTTCCTGTTTATGCTCTTCTTGAAGTATATGCTTGGTCTGCTTTCATTATCACGTTGAAGGGATCTGTATGAAAACATCGCTGAATAAATAGAACTGTATATAAGTGGAAAGTAGAAGATCTTGTTCTCTTCTTGTTCATGGATATACTGAATACATGAATCCTCAATATATTATAGAAGCTATGATATGCACAACTGCTCAAAAGTTTGGGGCCTATGTTTTTTTTGAAAGTTTCTGAAAGAAGAATCTTATGATCACCAGGGCTGCATTTATTTGTATAAAAAAATACAGTAGTTAATATTGTGAAATATTACAATTTAAAATAACTCCTCAAAAAACATTTATTCTTATTATCAACCTTTATTATTGAAACAACTACTTAATATGTTTGTGTTTTTTTTCGTTTTTGTTTTGATGAATAGAAAGTTCAAAAGAACATTTCATTATTTGAAATGTTAAAGACCTCAATCGAGTTCAATTGAGGATTCATCGATTCAACATGCATAATGATGCTAAAGGTGTAGTTTCTCATCAAAATGAGCTTTTGTAGATTTGCAATTTACTGTCATTGTTCTAAACCTATATTACTTTTTTCCTTGGAACACAAGAACTGAATTATGTTTGCTTTATTTTCCACGCAATTAAAAAAACGGGGTGTTTCAAAAAGAACTCAGAAACATCTATTTTTGTGTGATAGTAATTTTGTGTTATAAACAAGGTGAAAATAAAGTCATTATTAACTGATAATCATCCCCTAAAGTAGGCCGTTCCACAGTGGCTGGTCAGGAATCCGATTAAAGGCCTGTTCATAGAATGATAATGCTCGGTTTATTCCAAGCGCACGGTTTGTCGTCTGTCACTTTAAATACTTGAGCTCTAAAACGGAATGGATTCTGATTGGCTGTCAATGTTTTTATCTTTCAAAAATAAATTCTGAAAGGGATTCCAATGATTTTGTTTCTCTGTGCCATTATCGTTTTAGTCGTGGACTATTCTTTTATATATAGAACGATATATTTTTTTTATCTTTATCATTATCGTTGTAGTTATCATCCTTGGTGTGAACGGGCCTTTATGAACGAATCATTCAAACTGGTCTTGTGAACTGGATTCATTGAAAAGATTTAACACAAAAACAATGATTCCTGAATTAGACATTGCTACATTGCTAATCATAAACACACCAAGGAGAGTTTCCAAATAATAACATTTTGAAAATGTAAGTCACACAAAACTATTGTATGACTTCGGAGGAGATGGAATAAGCCATGTGGACAACTTTTTCTGCTTCTTTTATTGAAAGAAAAAAAAAAACATTTCACAGAAGAAAGTCATTTGGTTTTATAGCACTAAAATAATGAGAATAGATGAGTCAAGATAATTTGGGGAAGAGGGAGAAAAACCTTGAGAGGAATCAGACTCAGCTTGGGGAGCCCATCCGTCTCCGGTAAGGCACATATTAGAATAAATGTGCATCCAAGTGAGCAAATTACACGTTAAAAACAAAGTTAAAAGCTTGTATACAAAATGTTCTATGTACAGCACGCTGCGTAAATCCTGTGACATAAATAACTTAAAAAACATTAGGAAAGAACATAACCAGGATTTCCACTTACAGGAGTTCAATTAGAGATCCCCTCTGACCCACTCTAGGAAGCGTCGGTCATATTAAGCCTGATGCGTCATACAGATTCAGGAAGAGCAAACCAACCAAAACACATATATGAATGCGCACACACACCAATACACACTCAGACCCATAAACAGCTTCAGGGTCATACAAGTGTGTTGTGAAAAAATAACCCTTCAATAACCGCTCCCAGACATCTGGCCCCAAAGATCAGACAAAACAATATCATTCACGTAGAGTTTTGTAAGCAATTGTTCCGTGCTTTTTCTGCCCTATTTTGGTTCTTTTTTAGCAGCTCTGTGCGCTATGCAGCGACCTGATAAGGGACAATCCAAACAGGATCTGTATTTAGTGCTCTAGTTTTCACATCACAACACATTGCTGGGGGAGCTTAGAGCAGGGGAAGTCTTGGCAGCACAGCAAAAAATAAAAATAAATAAATAAATAAATCACACTTTAATCTAGGATCTCCAAAAAAAGATGCCACACCATCCCATCTGCATGCTACCTTTAAACATTTCCCTAGTTTAAGTAGGTCTTTTAACTGTCCAAATTTATGGGTTTTTCAAAATTTTACAAACATTCTAAACACTATTTTAGTTTCCCTTAATCCACAAAACTCCTTTATAACGCTTTATTTTACAGTGTCCTTGTTACATGTCACATGCACCTAGCCCTAAACCAAACCCTTGTATTCAGGTGAGCAGAATACAACACAATACAAATCATCTCCGGTTACTATTGTTACCTCGGTTCCCTGAGAGGCGGAACAAGACATTGCTTAGCAACTACACCAGCCATGGAAGAGTCAGACAGTCAGCCAATAGCCGCACCACTAGGAGTGCTCGCATCTGATAGACGGAACTAGACCAATGAGACATCAGCTCCGACCCTATCAAAATTTGCATATCCAAACGCAATGAAAGCGAATGGTGCCCTGATCCAGGGCAGACACAACACAAATAAGCACTCAAGCATGAGAGTTAAAAACAGTGTCAGCGGCGGTAGCGGTGACAGCTGTATTAACACTAGTAGCCATATACACAAAGTTAACAGCATAGCGGTAACCACCGCATAGTTGGTTACAATAATTCACAATACATGAGAAAAAAACTTAACTCACCAAAAGCACTTGCGACGCCACAGACGGTACATCCAGCTTGTAAAATCTGGCGAAGGTGTTCTGAAAAGACCAGCCAATAGCAAGATAAATCCTGGATAGACATCCCTCTACACCAGGCCCAGGAAGAGGCAACCGCCCTCGTCGAATGAGCTCTGATGTAAAGGGGACAATCTTTCCCTTAGCATTCATAAGCCAATGTGATAGCGTCCACAAAAGTCTTGAAACAGCACGTCCCTTATTACATCCACCAAAGCACACAAAAAGCTGGTCCGACTGACGAAAGGCAGCCGAGCGATTCACATACATCCGCAAAGCCGTGACAGGGCAAACAGCGCTCTGAGCGTGAGCGTAAGCGTCACGCAAGGATGACCGCTCAGCAGATAAAGCGGGCAGGGAAACAACCTGCTTCGCAGAGGCAAGAGCAAGGAGTAAAGCCGTTTTCAGGGAGAGCTCCTTGAGCAATCGAAGCTAGGGGCTTGAACGCCGGTAGAGAGAGAGCCCTCAAAACTAGAGCTAGATCCCACACAATCACCTTGCTCCCCTGAGAAATCTGGTCACCAGAGTATGCTTATCGATTACCCGTCAACCGGGGAACGAAACGAAGCAATAGCGGCCACATACACCTTCAGCGTGGATGGCAAACTCCCGCTATCCAGTCTGTGCTGTAGGAAGCACAAAACATCCGGCATGGAACAGATCACCGGGTCGATATCGATGTCCTGACACCATTTTGCAAAAACTCCACATTTTATAGCGTAAAGGCGCCTAGTAGAAGGCACGCGTGCCTCCGCGAGTGTGCCCAGCACTCGTGAATGCAGAGTCTCTCGCTCATTCAAGGTCCCTGAAGTGGCCATACATGAAGATTCCACAGCTCGGGGCTGGGGTCCTATATCGTGCAGTTTGCCTGAGACTGCAGGTCCTTCCTGAGGGGGATTTGCCATGGGGGAGCCACCATTATCTCTCTCAGGTCTGCAAACGAGGGCTGGTTCGGCCAGTTCAGAGCCACGAGGATCACTGACGCTCTCTCCTCCCTAATTTTGCAAAGTTGAGATCAAGAGAGGCCAGGCCAGGCCACGTATGAGAAAGTGTTAATCCGCCCACAACAGGAAACTCGCCGCCTGTTTGAATGGAGCTCTGGAGCGCACGCCGCCCTGGCGATTTATTTACAAAACCACAGACATGTTGTCGGTTTAATCAGTACATGCTGCTGCTCTAACCTCGGCCGAAAAGCTTCCAGGGCTAAGGACACCGCCTTTAATTCCAAACGGTTTATGTGCCACTGTCTCTGTGACTCCGACCACAGACCTGAGGCAGGCATGCCCAAGCACACTGCTCCCCAGCCTGAGGTTGGCGCATCCGTCGAGACCCCGGTGCGTTGCATCACAATTCCCAAAGACACTCCTGGGCTTAACATACCTGGGTTGCGCCACGGTCTCAGAGCGTTGAGATGTGAGTGACCGGAATGAACGTGTGACTTGAAGTTTTCAGCCTCGAGTTTTCAGCCAAAACTGCAACAGCCGCATATGCACCAGGCACAGACGGCACACTGAAGAAGCCGCCGCCATCAGCCCCAGAAGCCTCTGAAATTCCCTCAGTGAAACCGACCTGCCCGGTCTGAAACGGTGCTGAATCAATGAAACTGTCTTTATGCGCTCTTGAGAGAGGTGGGTTGATCATTGGGCTGGAACAGTGTTGCGTAGCTTCACTTAGATCGCGTCCGAAAAGAGGACAGGTGAGCGCGATGACGATGGATAAAGGCGGCTCCAGGCCAGGTCGTCATCTTTGCCTCCAGGCGGGGTAGGGCCCACTAGCGGATCGCTGGCGGCAGTGGGCCTCTTCCCTGTTATAGTATGAACGATTTCCCTCCTGGTTCTTAGGGCGTGCACCGGCAGCTCAGCACAGTGGGTACTCGTGGAGTCCTTGAAGGCTGCCTCGGAGCGGGCAAGGCCCAGGCAGGTTACGCAGAACTCATTTTCGTCAGGCAGGTCAATGGGGCCCGCACAAATCTGGCAAGTGGAAGCCTTTGGATGCTTAGAGAAAAAGATCACTAGTCCTCCTGGTGCAGCTTCCACAATGCCAGCGTGAAGAAAGAGATTCTGATGCAATTGTCGCATTCAGTGCATTTTATACTGCCCGTGAGCCTGTCAGTATGTGCATACTTTGAATCCAAGCTGGTGTTAGCCCATAAGATTTCAACAAAAGTGGAGAAGGAAAGAGTTCCCGCAGCGTTGCTACGCAATGTAGAGTTACCGCTCTTGAAAGGGAACCAACATATGGTATCTTTGTTTTGGCATCTTTGGTAAAAACAGAGCTTTGTACTTTATTTATCCCAATATCCACATAAAACAGCAACCTTCACAAGTACAAAAATGTGTTTGACATACACTGCTTTGTAATTTAAATTGAGCAGTGCAACTTTGTTTGATGGACTAAATTTTAGTTAGAAGGATTTTTTTTCACCCTAAGATTTCTGTTCACCTTCAATATTAAATAAGTACAGTTCTTTCAGCAGTCTAACTTTTTTGATTTTCCTAAATTATACACGGACCAGCTACAGATGAGATAACCCTTCATTTTCTAATATTTTCTCAGTCTTTGACAGGACTTACAGCAAAATCAAAAGCAACACTAGTCTTTTAACTACACCAGTTAAGGGATTAGTTGATCCACAAATGAAAATTGTTATCATTTACTCATGCTATTCTTAATTTTCTGTAGAACATAAAATATGATATTTTGCAAAATGTCTAAAGAATTTTCAAAATTTCATTGTTTTGCAGAAGAAAAAAAGTCCCACAGGTTTGGAACGACACGAGGATGAGTAAATGGTAATTCGTTATACCATTTGCAAGTCTCTTTTAATATTTGAACTTATATTTATCATTTTCTCCATTATAAAACTGACCACATTATACAGAGAGAGAGAGAGAGAGAGAGAGAGAGAGAGAGAGAGAGAGAGAGAGAGAGAGAGATGAAACAAGATTCAAACAAAATAATAAAAGAGTAAAAGATTACAGAATTAAAGTGGTAAGAGTTGTTTGTCTTCTCTACATTGCACCGTGTCAAACTCACCAATAATGTATTTTTTCCTACAAATTTAATGGTATGCAAAAACAATTAACTAACAAGTATAAAACAATCCATTTTTTTTTTTAAATCATTCAAATATCTGATATACAGCAGTTTTTAACTTTTCAAGGATGCGGGTATAGGGATTTTAAGTGAGGAGTGTAAGAAGGAAAATAAATAAATAAATAAATGTATTGCCAAAAAGAAAGAGGGTGAGACGTGATTGCGTTTTGGAAAGAGAAACAAGAGTTCCATGTGTAGTTTAATGGAAAGCCTTATAGAATTAAAAAAATAAAATAAATTGAAAATCGGGGGAGCAGAATAGAACAGAATACAAAGCCGACATATGACTTAATCCAAATTTATGGGCACACGTAGCCCTCTCATCCTCACAAATCCAAATGTTTACATATTCACAAAAGAACATTTTGGTGACAATTTACATGACACCGTTTCAATTAAAAACGGAATAATTGTGCGTTTTGGCCGTTCATTTACTCGACAATAGCGTTTTGGAGGCATAACTTTGGAAAACGGGTTTCAAAGTGCAAGTTTTTGAAAATGATACCATTATTGCCACTGTGTAAACTACAAAAACACGAATTTGTGTGTTTATTTTGATGATAAATAGGCTGTGATGCCAAGTTAGTGATGTTAGAACTGATACAGTATGTTTCGTGTGCATGCATATTTGTGTGTGCTTTGCATGCTTGATGTTAATTTCATTATATAAGGACCCTTTGAAATATAAGTCACATCAATAGGTTACAAGGAGTTTTTGTTAGTCTGATGTAGGAAGAACATCCTAAGATGTGACTGCCACAATAGCCTACACAGACAACATTACTTAATGTACACGCTAAATTGAAATAATGCAGAATTATGCTTGTCCACCACTTGTTAGTTTTACAAACGTAATTAAAGAGCTTCACTCTTGCAAACTTAGCAGCATTACAATACTCAAGGACACACTTTAAAGAAACTTAAAATGAATATATTATTCAAAATTTTTAATTCATAAAAGAATGATCCTCTGATCCTAGCAAGGTACATGATATGGAATATCTAACAGCTACAACCTAGTTAGAATAGTCTCATCTCGTGTAAATATAGATGCAAAAAGCGCCTCCCCTATACATCAATTTCTAATTAGGGCTGTCAAAGTTAGCACGTTAACAAATTAAACTGCATTATAGGGTTAACAGCAATAATTTAAAACGCACATATATCAGTAATGTTATTTATAAATGGAGAAAGATCTAACAGATCTATATACAGATCTTTGATTTTATAAATGAATCACATCTGGATGGGGTAATTCGTACTTTTTATTTTTTTTACGGTGGAATTCAATTACCATCAAAGCTTAAGTATTTACCTCCAATATATTGTTATATTTTCACCTCCAAGTGAAACTCACCCTAAAAAGACCATCAGTGAACCGCAGACGAACAGCAAAAAAAACCACAAAAAAAACCTTTTAAGCACAATTACGTACATAAAGTGGGTGCATTTTCTGTGCATTTTAGAGCAGTTTATATATTCAAATCTAGTCTGCTGCAAATGTCATCTACACAAATTTAGTTTTCCTTTCTTTAAAATAATCAGAATATTTTAATATATTAAAATAACTTGAATATGATTTATTAGATTGGATATTTTAAGATTAACTGCCAGCCCTTTTTCTAACACCTCTATTAACTAACCTTCATTAAGCAATTTTGGGTGAACATAGAACCCAAGTTGATTCTCATTTTTAAGTTTTTCCATTTCGTACAGCAAAGTCTGTTTACATTTACCATTTATGAGAATTAAATGAATATGAACTGTAATATGATGGCTTTTCAGCACCCCAGAGGAAATGGAAAATGAATGAAGGCCCCGAAGGTGCACTTTGACAATCAGTGAGTATGAGGGATTCATTCTTCATTTCACCTGCAGTCACACAGGACACCCGTTCCTCATGTCATTTTAACATTAAATATAAATCAGAGAAGCAGATAATATGGTTTTAAATCAGTGGCAAAAGGTAACAGACACTCAGCAACACAGGCCAGTGATTGGCCAAAGGTTTCGTGGAGGTAATCCTCTATCTACTGTAGTAAATTTATTGTACTGCAGGCTGCTATCACCAGATCCAACTGACTGCACACCTAGAGCCTTGCAAAGCCCCGTCAAATACTGCTGCTTATCAGGAACTTCACAACTTCAGTTCTCAAGTTTCTGTTAGGCAAAAATTAGTTATGATGCTAGGCATATAGAGGGGTATGATTATTATTATTATTATTATTTTTTTTTTTACAAATTACATTATCAGTATAACAACTCAAGTGAAAAGTTGATTAATTTTTATGTGTGTGTGTGTGTGTGTGTGTGTGTGTGTGTGTGTGTGTGTGTGTGTGTGTGTGTGTGTGTGTGTGTGTGTGTGTGTGTGTGTGTGTGTGTGTGTGTGTGTGTGTGAAATGTACACAATATTACAAAGTTTGGGGTCAGAAATTTTTTTTTTTTGTGCACCAAATATGCATATTAGACTGATTGTGGAAGATCATGTGACACTGAAGACTGGAGTAATGGCTGCTGAAAATTCTTTGTCATCGAAGGAATAAAATTGCATTTAAAAGTATTATTAAAATAGAAAACATTTATTTTGCGATTGTAATAATATTTAACATTATTACTGGTTTTACTGTGTTTTTGAAAATATAAATGCACCCTAGATGAGCATAAGAGATTTCGGTTGCACTTTATTGTTCAGTACGTGTACTTTCAATGTACTTAACCCCCTGGGGTCGGCGCGATAGTCTCACTTTTTTTCTTATCAGTGCAAAAGAAACTCAAATAACTCCGTCGATTTTTGTTATATGTCATTAAAAACTGTAAAATGTCTTCTTTTATTTGTGTACACTAATAATAAAAACAAAAAGTTGTGTTTTTCGTAAAATAAAGAAAAAAAAACGTCTCAGGTTACGTATGTAACCCTGATTCCCTGATAGGGAATGAAACGCTGCGTTTGAGACGCGGTGGGAACGCTCTGCGTGATTACGTCGTGAAGCACGTGTAAAATCAGTCTAATGGAAGCCCGCTACGACATAGGTGACGTCATAGACCAGGAAACTATAAAGCAACCCTGAAATCAGACTGCGAAGAGCTTCTGAAAGGCCTGAAGCAAGTCGATCAGGGCATGCAGGAAGTATGGCAGGCGAACGCAGCGTCTCGTTCCCTATCAGGGAACCAGGGTTACATACTTAACCTGAGACGTTCCCTTTCAAGGGAACTTGAGCTGCGTTTGAGACGTGATGGGAACCCCATACCCACTACGCCATAGTGACCAATGCCCGTTCTGTGTAAAAGTCCTACGCACACTAAGAAGCAAGCAACCTCGCCCCAGGAGTGGAGAGTTCAAGGTCATAAAACCTGACAAATGTATGCGGAGAGGACTATCCAGCCGCATTGCAAATGTCAAAAAGGGAAACACCCGAAATTATGCCGTAGAGGCCGCCATACCCCGAGTAGAATGGGCCCGCATATCCATAGGTGAAGGCTGTCCGGCCGCTTCATAAGCCAATGAGATAGCCTCGACTATCCATTTACTCATCACCTGTTTAGATGCAGGGCATCCTCTCCTGAGTGACCCAAAACAAACAAATAGTTGCTCAGATTTACGCCACAGGGCAGCTCTGTGAACGTAGGCATCTAAAGCCCGGACTGGACATAACAGGTTAAGCAGTTCCTGATCTGGGGTATTAAAGGGTGGAGGATAAAAGGCCTGCAGCTAGTGGGACCTTAGGAATATAACCCGGTCTGGGGTAGAGAAATGCCTTCACCATACCCGGTGCAAATTCCAGACATGAAGGAGCAACCGACAGAGCATGCAAATCATCAATTCTCTTGATAGATGAAATAGCAAGGAGAAATAAAGTTTTTAGAGTGAGGAATTTTTCTGAAACCTCATCGATGGGCTCGAAGAGAGCCCAAGCCAGACCCTCAAGTACAATGGTCAAGTCCCAAGCCGGTGCTCTAGAGTGCAGTGCAGGTCTCAACCTCAGTGTCCCACGGAGAAAGCGAGTAATTAAAGGATCTCTCCCGATAGAAGTACCTTTCAGAGGGGTGTGGTAGGCCGATATAGCCGCCACGTAAACCTTTACGGTAGAAGGAGATAACCTGGCAGAGAAACGATCCTGCAGAAAATCAAGAACTGAACCAACAGGGCAGTTGACAGGATCTAACTGACGTTCACCACACCAAGTGTTGAAACGTTTCCATTTTAATGCATACAGCCTTCTCGTGGAAGGAGCTCTGGATTGAAAAATGGTTTCTACAACATCGGTCGAGAGACCGGTTTCCCTGAGCCGGGCCCCCTCAGAGGCCAGGCCCACAGTTTCCACAACTCCGGCCGAGGGTGAAATATCGTGCCCCCGGCCTGAGACAGGAGGTCCCCCCTGAGTGGAATCTCCATGGGGGAGCCGTCCAGAAGAGACACCAAGTCCGAGAACTAGGGATGGCCCGATACCATTTTTTTTCAAACCGATACGAGTACGAGTATTTACATTTGTTTACTTGCCGATATCGAGTACCGATACCGATATTTCTACCACAAAAGTAACTATAGGCTCCCAGAAAAGAAGACAGAAGACTATTTTAGAACACAGGTTAGAAGACTGTTTTTATTTTCTTCTCTGCTTGTTTTAACAAGTCTAAAAATAAATAATAATGAGTAAAATAATAAATGTATTAACACACAAACCACTGTTAATTTAACATAAAAGCAAGCAGTTACTGCGTGCATGGTCTGACATGACTGAATGCGCCCAAAGTGCGCTCCCTTAATAGTCTAATTCCTAAAAAGCTGACAGTTCATCGCGATCTCACACATCTGTTATTATCAATGAAGCTGACTGCACAATGAATCTTTCATAATATCCACACTTTGTTTGTTATAATTAGAGGATTTGCCAGCATACAGAATTCAGCAATGAACAAAAAAGTTTTGAGCAGTGAGGGGAGTCTATCTTAAATGCTTCTGATTAGCCATTGCGTTCAAGAAATCAACACACATGTCTGTGATTGGCTACATCGCTCAACGCTGCAAACATGTTATGAATAGAAACTCTGGCCTGTAAATCGTTTCTATTTTGTTTTAGTTGTTCTTCTTGCTTTTCTGCAACAGATGAATGAAAATCTATTAGTTTTAATATGTTGTATTCATAGATATGTCTAGTTTGCGGGAGTCCCGCGAATTGTTTTATTCTCCCGGGAACCCGCACACACAGAGTGAGTGCATTACCGCCTGGATCTAGTGCCGCGCCGCACTCTTTTGCGTTGGGAGTGCACGTCCCTATGCCTCAGTTCACCTCGACAAAGCACTCGCGGCGGCCAGTTTCATTTCGCAAAATGTGCGTGGTATCGGGGCGTGGTATCGGCAAATTTTTATGAGTACGAGTACGAGTATATGAGGACAGTATCGACCCGATCCCCGATGCCAGTATCGGTATCGGGCCATCCCTACCGAGAACCAAACTCGGGTCAGCCAATAAGGGGCTACTAGTAGCAGACGAGCCCCTTCTCGGCGAACCCTCTCCAGAACCCCTGGAAGCATAGATATCGGGGGAAAGGCGTACAGGTGCAGCCTTGGCCACACCTGCACCATCGCATCCAGACCGAGAGGAGCCGGGTGCGTTAGAGAAAACCACATGGGACAATGGGTTGAATCTGATGTTGCGAAAAGGTCTACCTGCACGACCGAACTCTCCCCACAGGAGCTCCACGACTTCGGGGTGAAGTCTCCACTCCCCGGGCCTCAGCCCCTGTCTCGACAAAATATCTGCTTCCACATTCTGACGCCCCGGAATATATACCGCCTTGAGCGACAATAACTTCCCCTGGGCCCATAGGAGGATCTGATGGGCCAATTTGCAAAGGTGACGTGACCTCAGACCCCCCTGAAGGTTGAGATAGGAGACCACCAAAGTGTTGTCTGTGCGGACCAACACATGAGGGCCTCTCAGGTCGGGCAGGAAATATTTGAGATCACAAAATACCGCCATTTTTTCCAGACGAGTTATGTGCCAGGAACATTGATGGTACGGCCAAAGACCTTGCGCCGAGCGGCCACTCATGACCGCCCCCCATCCCGTGAGGGAAGCATCCGTCGAAAGCGTGACGCGCCGAAAAGAAGCCCCCAGCACTGGGCCCTGGGCGAGGAACCGTGGTTTCTTCCACATGACCAAGGCACGAAGGCATAGCCGCGTGACCTTGATCTTGCGGAATGGATTTCCCCTCGGAGAAAACCCCTTGGTCCTGAGCCACCACTGCAGGGGTCTCATGTACAGAAGGCCAAAAGTAATTACGTTGGACGCAGCTGCCATGAGACCCAACAGTCTCTGAAACTGTTTTACAGTGAGTGACTGGCCTAGTTTCACATTCTTTGTGGCTATGAGAATCGAAGAAATACGAGCAGGAGACAGACGTGCCTGCATTGTGGTCGAATCCCAAATTACACCTAGAAAAGTGGTCCTCTGAGCAGGGAGGAGCACACTCTTTTTGGTGTTGAGCCGCAACCCCAACCTCTTTTTGTGGGACAGAACAGCATCTCGATGCTGAACTGCCAAATGCTCTGACTGAGCTAAAATCAACCAATCGTCGATGTAATTTAACACGCGGATGCCCTGGAGTCTCAACGGAGCCAGAGGTGCATCCACGCATTTTGTAAAGGTGCGGGGTGATAAACCTAGGCCAAATGGAAGAAACCGATATTGGTATGCTTCGACCCCGAAAGCGAACCTCAGGAACCTCCTGTGATGAGGATGGATAGATACATGGAAGTACGCGTCCTTCAAGTCTATTGTGACAATCCAGTCCTCGGACTGAATCTGTGAAGAGTCTGTTTGAGTGTAATCATTCTGAACTTGAGTTTCTGAACTCTGCTGTTTAGCTGGCGCAGATCTAGAATAGGACACAACCCTCCATCCTTCTTTGGAACAACGAAGTAACGGCTGTAAAACCCTGACTCTCTGCTGGGAGGAGAAACCCTTTCTATAGCTCCCTTTTGAAGAAGTGTCAGTACTTCCTGCTCCATAACCAGAGCCTGCTATGAGTCTACTATGGTAGGGAGAATCCCTTGAAATCTGGGCGTACGAGAACCGAACTGAATTCTGTAACCCTTTTCTATTATGTGCAGGACCCATAGAGAAATATTTTGCAGAAGTTTCCACGCTGCCAGAAATTCCGATAAGGGAACCAGTCTCTCGAGACTTGCCTCTGGATTTGAATGAACAATCATTTTGGCGCCCTGAAGCTGCGAACCGGCAGGGAACAACCGAACTGACCGTTCTACAACCCTGCTCAGAGGATTGCACGGGGACGCTGACACCCTGAAGCGGCAAACCGGCGAACCGGCAGGGAACAACCGAAGTGGCAACGCCACTCCTCGGAGAGTCGCCCCCCGGAGGGTGCCAAGCAGGGACGGTTCCTCGGAATCGTTCCTCTCTGGAGGGGACCACCCTCAGAAGCCTGATAGCCTCGGCGTCAGGACTTCTTCTTAGACCAAGCTCTCTTAGAGATAACAGTCCTCAGATCTTGTCTAACTCTAACAGGCTTGGGTCCCGACCGCCACTCAGGCACCCCAGATTGAGGAGGTGCCCGAGCGGCGATGCTCTATTTTTGCTGGGATCGGTGTGCGGAGCTCGTAGACGGACAAGGCTGCTCAGGCTTTATAATACGAGCAGCCTCGGAGACACTGGACCGGCGAGGAAGAAACCTCTGAAACGCAGCCGCTTGTTTCTTATTTTCTTGAAACCTATCAACGACACAGTTTATAGCGCCGCCGAACAAACTTGTAGGTGACAGCGGTGCGTCCAGAAGAACAGATCTATCTTTATCCTTTATTTCTGATAAATTCAACCATAAATGACGCTCCGTGGTGGCCCGGAGAGATAGATCTGTCGTGCGACGCAATTCTCGAATTGCATCAGCACTAACTTCCTCACAATCGCCCATGTCCCTCAGCAGGTCAGCCTGCCTAATTGACATAGTGTGTAAGCATGGCGCGGCCTGACCTGCTGCCGAATACGCTTTACCCACCAATAAAGATGTATTTTTTAAAGGTTTGGTGGGTAACGTTGGGGCTTTCAGAGAAGAAGATGACTCGGGGGAAAAATAACTCGCTAGTGTGTCTTCCACGCGAGGCATAGATAGATAACCAAGGTGCTCAATACCTTGAATTTTGCTATAATTACTGGTCTGAGGGTTATGTACTCTGAAAGATGCCGGTTTGATCCACGATCTCGACACCTCAGTGTGGAGATGGGGAAAGAACGGGAGTTCCCGACGAGGTGGTCGTGATCTAGATGGTAGATAACGTTCATCTAACAGACTTTTTCTAGATGCAACATCAACATCATCGGCTGGCCACTCAATATTTAATTTAGCTACAGCACGAGATAAAACCTCCATAAGCTCCTCATCAGCGGGGGTATGAGCTGGCGAACACTCAGTATCCCCCATACCCGCGACATCCAGTTCCTCAGAAAATTCTATAAAGGATAGCACCTGATAGGGCCATTAGGGGAGGGTCTTTGTCTTTCTCAGGTGTAAAATGCATTCATATTAATGAGAGATTCGCGCCTCCTCGCATAAAGCTTTCAAACACAAAACACGTCATACAAATTTTAAATCAATATATTGTCTTATCTAAATTAGTATGTAGGATGATTTTCACATAGTTGTGGAGCAAATATTCTAAGCTACGTGATAGAATTTTCAAAAGTCTTGTGAAGAAATAATCACTATGGGTTTAATGACCTTATTTCAGTGACATTTGATTTTTTCACAAACCACTCATAAACATTATTATCTTAAAACTACAAACTTTTAGATACATGCTGCTGACATATTACTGTAGCCGAGTTTGTGCTGAATGCAATGTAATAAGACTTTAGCCATGAAAATGTTACAAGTAGCAGAAATAAGCACAAATGTCAGAGCATGTCAGAACACCTCTAGGACCCAGAAAACACCTCAGACCCCAGAGGGTTAAAGTGTACATAAGACAATACTGAGTAACATGGGTTAGATTTAGGGGTAGGTTTAGGGTTTATACCTGGTAACCCAGTTAGTGTCATTACTACAATTAGTACATAGAATGTAAATGTGAAACAGGACTGTAAAATAAAGTCCTACTGAGAATTCTTTCAAAAACCAAAACAAATCTTACAGACCCCAAACTTTTGAACGGTGTTGTATTTTGTGTCCCCAAATTGTATTTGAGAAACAAACAAATGTCACAAATTTGATTATAGTGACCCATAAACAGCACAGATTATCATATATTTACTTGTTTTTTAGATTGTTTGTTATTTTTCGACATTTTTGTTTATTTCTTGGTTCTAGGTTTAAGAAAGATTTTTATTTCAAGATTTTCAAATGTGGATTTAGACTTTTGGACCCCACTGTTCAATAGATGCCTTCCTACTATATTCTACTTTATTGATTTAGAAGTATATTTAAAACTTCTTGGTTGCATAACCGCTTTTCAATCTGGACAGACACACAAATATATATATAAATAACTAGATGAATAGATCCGTATACAGTTGTAATTGAAATTATATAACCCCCATTCCAAATCAGGTTTATTGCCAAAATTTACAGACTTTCAGCTGTTTGCCATGAACAAATCAAACAAAAGTAATTGAAATAGCTCAACACAACAAATGTTTCAAGTAGTTTTTGCAAATACAACTGAAAATGCAACTTTTAATGACTTCTGCAGGCTTGAAAATATTCACACATGACACAACTAATCAAGGGCTAGTTGCAGCTGGTTTGCTTGAGCTAGAACACATGAAATATCTGAACTGGCTTGAGTGTCACATTTGACTGCATGTTAGAAATATGGCTAAATCAAAAGAATGGTCCAACAAATTAAGAGAAGTTAATCACACTTCACAAAAAAGGAAAAGTTTTTCAAAGATACCACTGGAAGCATCATTTAAAAGTTCAAATTTAAAAGAACAATGGTTACACTACCTGGATGGAGCAGAAAAAGTAAGCTATCAACAGCTGCAACCAGATTTCTGAGAACGCTGGTTCAGAAAAACCCTCAAATGACTGCAAAAGACCTGCAGCAAGACATGGTGGCAACAGGCACTCAGGTTTCAGCTTGCACAGTAAGGCGCATACTAAGCGCATGCCAGAACTCCAAGACGTACACCACTATTGACCCAAAAAGCAAAAAAAAAAAAAGTCAGCTCCAATTAGCTCAATTGACCTATGGCTAAGCCACGCCCCCAAACATGATGATCCAATCACAGTGCGCATAGCTAATCCAATACACTCGGACATTCTCTGCTTCCCCGTCCATTGAAATGCATTGCAGTTAGTCAGTTTTCATTCGTTTTTATATGTTTTTTCTTGTCATTTTAAGTTTAAAATGGTCAAAAGGTGTGCATGGGGTACATGCAACTCTGACAATAGGTATCCCGAGAGGCTGGGCCACATCTCAACCGAGATAAGTGTCTGGATTAAGTTATGCGGTAGACCACAACACAAACTAAACGTGGATAAATTAAACAAGGATGTCTGTTCTATCTGTTTTAAGATAAGTCAATCATAAGTATTTGAACGTTATCTTTTACATATTACTGAACTGGAGGCCATTGCTCATGAGGAATTGGCTAAGAATCCTCAGAAACACTGCCAGTAGCTGGTGTCTGGTTGTATCTCGTTTGCAGCAGGTCATAACAGCAAAATTACGTTCTACTAAGTACTAAAGATTTTTGCCATAAAGGGGTTGAATAATTTTGAGACCGCAGAAGTCATTAAAAGTTGCATTTTCAGCTGAATTTGGGAAAACCCCTTGAAACATTTGTTGTGTTGAGCTATTTCAATTACTTTTGTTTAATTTGTTCATTGCTAACATCTGAAAGGCAGTAAACTTTGCTATTTTCCAGGATGAAATACAGGAAAGAAGTAAAGCTTTTTGTCAATTTTGAGCAGATTATGTTAAGTGTTGAATCCCTCCTCTCCGTTTCCTCCTTTAACAAGCCAAGTTCTGTGCACTGAATTGAAGTTTGAAACCTCCAGCCTCCATAAAAACACATCAAGCAACAGAGGACTGACATCTGATAAGCGCATAAAAGATTCATTCAACAAACCGGTAAAGCCAGTGTTAGATTAGCATGATGGGTGCAGCAGCATCGATTGAGTGATCGTCTTCTACTGGCCTAATCTCTCGGGTATGCAAAGAGTCGGTAGAACAAAGAAATGTGGCGTAACACAGGTCAGGAATTGGTGCTGCAGCGAGAAAAAGCATATTCCTCATTACACGGCTCTCTTTGGTGACAGAGCTATAAATGTAAGTGTGGGAGGAAGCAGGTTGTCAGATGCCTAGAGGGTGGTATGCAGTGACTGTCGGAGAGCAGAACAGTAATTGTAGAGGAGACTGGCAGGTCCACAGTGGCACGCTCTAAGAGACCGAAACGGACCGGTTGAAGCATATGTCACATGACTATGGAGGTGGTCGTCCTGGCTTTGATTGGTCAAGCTTTTTTGTGTTCTTGGAAGGCAACATCTAAAGAATTAATTCTTAGAAGTTTAATGTGGAATATCTGCACCACTAACATCACTAAACAAAAATTAGCATTTTCAAAATGGTTTCCCCCAAATACCTCTCCTCATCTTTTATTGGTTGGCCAAAAGGACAGTCCAGCCACAACACTTTACCATGTCGGGTTGATTGGAATGCTCATAAAAACAAAAACAAAAACAAAAATGTCATAGTGCCACTTTCGGAAGCCTATAAATGATTGTCGATACATATCAAGACGGGATAGGAAGTACTTTAACATAGAAAAAATGACACTTCAGATTTAAAGTGTACTATATGCTAAACTGAAGCTTGAACTAGGTGCAGATGACAGAAAAAAAAAACCTAAATGGACTATTGTGAACCATAACTAAAACTATGAAAGAACAAAGCATTTAGTATACAGCTGCACAGAACAGTAGCATTGTATAGTACACAGAGTCCAGGTCTAAAAAAATAACAAGCGGGTCCAATAACTGTGACTATCAACCTTTCAGAACATGTCAGAATGTGCGCCAGAACATGTCAGAAAGTTGTGAGCCAGGAGTGATATGTTACAGTATGACAGATTATGTCTTCATTAAAGTGAAGTTATGGACATGAACCACAGAAATAACAGTTCAAAACGTTTGGGTCAATAAGATGTTTTTAAAAGAAGTGTCTTATGCTCACCAAGGCTGCACTTATTTGAACAATACAGCAAAATATATCATATGAAATATTAGAATTTTAAATATATTAAAATAGAAAATGTATTTAAAAGTAATTTATTCCTGCTTTGGCAAAGCTGAATTCAGTCTTCAGTGTCACATGATCATTCAGAGATCATTCTAATAAGCTGATTTGTTTTATTTATGTTGTGCTGCTTAATATTTTTGTGGAAACCACAATATTTCATTTTTTCAGGCTTCTTTGATGAATGGAAAGCTCAAAAGAACATTCATTTGAAATAGAAATCTTTAAAACATTATAAATGTAAAAGTATCAGTATATTTAAAAATATATATATTTTTAGTAAAAAAAAAAAACTTTACCGTTATGTAACGTATGTTTGGACATTTTATTCTAATTAAAAATTGCTGCTTTTATCTTTTTTTTTTTTAATTAAACAGTTTTTGTAAACAAATGTGTATGTGTTTAAATAAATATTAGAATTAAAATTCTTAAGAATAAAAAAGCTAAGGATTAGCCATGTAATCATTTACACAGTGGCTGTCAAAAGAAACTGGTTTTCATGATAAATTTATTTAAACATACATTAAATAATCAGACATTACTAACAGGTTAAGTAAATAAAATGAATAGGCTAATATAGTGCATATATGAAATGTTTATTTCTAGAGTTAATTTCTCTAATGAACTAACCTGCTGTCAACACTAAATGCCTGAGGTAAATGCAATGCTACATGAAAACAGTGTTGCATTGCCGCACACGCCCCCTTCTAGATTGGAGTGTGGATCACCTGAACTGAATGTATTGGTCGTGCGACTGCATGCACCGAAACGTGGCGTCCTTCCCGTTCGGTTCGGGACGAATACAATGTACCGTTACACCACTACCCACATGCCATTTCAAACCTGTAGTTATATAGATACATAAGTAGATAATCTGTTATATAGGTCTGTAAATCAGATATTTATGCTGCTATATGCATTAATATCTGGGAAGCGACTCACAGCTTATTAGAATGTGTAGTGTGTATCCAAATCTGGAGCCAGAGGCAGACCTGGCCCTCTCTTGGGGTTTCTGGTTGTTTGGCAGCAGTTAAAAGGGAAGATAAAGCCCAAAGAGAATCAAACACTGCTGGTATGCAGTTAAAAGACATGTTCTGATAGCATTCCGTGTCTCTCTCATGTATTACCATTTAAAAGAGATTTCAGAAAACGGAACAAAAACAAACAAAACAAAAAAAAACTAGAGCATATTTCCTCCAGCAGTGTTACTGAGTGTGGGTTTAGATTTTTCTCCTATCCCAACAGGCTTTGCTGATTCAAGTAGACTTGGGATACTTTTTTGTACTTATTGTATGATAACGATGACCTTTTTGGTTGACTATCATTTGGGGACCTTAGAATGTTATCTTCGCAGAAAAGCTGCAAAGTGATACAGTTGTGAAGCAGATCAGCCATTTCAATCTGACAGTGAGCAACAACACAGCAACACGGGGCAGAGTCCATTGTGGTGCAACTGAAAAATCGCTGCATATGAGAAAAGCAGAAGCTAAACACAGTAATCAGTAGTTGCTGATGCTCACAAAGTTGTTGAACTTGTACTGGCTTTCCACTGCACACACACAAAAAACACACCCCAAAAAAGTAATTGGGAATGCTTTCTTAAGCCGCCAGAAACGTCTAGATACAGCCCCACTTGGCAATGCGGCATCAATATTATCAATTCTCACTGGCTTTGACACCATCATCTTTCATCTGAACAAGATAATTATCTTCAGATTATATTGATCTAATGGCAGTTTTTAAACCATAAATTTATAGAAATGATAATTTTAAGATCAATCATTTCTCAAATTCTTAAAACTTTTTCTTTTTGATGTCCATGGTTACTTTTAAATATTTATTTCTTATATTTATTGATTCTTGCTCATATCTATGACAGGATGACAACCTAATCACATCCAGGACAGGCAGAAATTCTGAAAACTACAAAAACTATGACCTCATATAAACGGCATGTAAAAGGAGTGTGCTTCTGTGTCTGAATAATCTGAAAACTAGACCAGATGTTGTTAATAGTCAAAAGTTTGGCTACACTTAGCCTCAGACTCAGACGTCACACCCACGGACCATTGACTGAATGTTTGATGCATATGGCACAAATAACTGGAAACACTTCAGGATTTTCAAAGTCGTCATCTGATTAGTTGAATTCTACAGGATGTCCGGGAGACGTGCGTGTTGCGTTCTTTAAAGGCCCACCTGGAAATTAAGTAGCAGGGATGCCAAACCCCCTCATGGAAGAAGAAAGCAGTGGTAATTACAACTGTAACAATGAGCTAAAAAAAGTATTTTTGTTTCAGTAAATTTGCACAACGTTCTTAAATTAATAATTTATTAGATGCACGCTGGTCTGTTATCGTAGGGGCATCAACTTTACATTTTAACACCCCTAAACATGACGCGGAACAAAACAAACTGTGATTGGTTGCGTTACGTGTCAGTCAAACATTCTCTTGGGCGGCCCTTGGCTAATGAAAGCTGCGATGGACCAGACTAGACTAGACTATTTAGTCCATGTCCCCTTTCCCATTTAGCTTTAGTTTGATTGAGGTGGAGCACCTCAACCCATCACTGTATTGATATAATGGTACATATTAAATAAAGAACTACAACTGTCTCCTCAGAATAGCATGTGAACTATCCTCCAGGCCACATGGCTTTTTTCCCCTGTGGTCTTCAGATCACCCAATTCACATCCAGTAAATAATGTTCATTCTTTGGCTACTGAAATTTCTTGGAAAGATATGTTTGCACTGTTTTGTCAGCAGAACAATCCGAAAAACACATTAAATAGTACATTTCACTGAAAAGATGTATATCTAAGGCCTCGATCACACCGAACGGATTTTTTATCAGAATTTTACATGCTCTTGCTTTTCACAGCTTCAAGATATCCGCTCAAACCCTCAAATAAAATGGCACAAATCGATACAATCTTTGTAGCCATCTTTGCTTTTTTCCTAGACATCAGATAACAGAAACCTTATTTTCTCATATAACTTCATAAAAATGAAACACTATACTGTAATACAGAGTATATAGTCCATTTAAAAAGGTTCTGACATGAGCCCTGTCCCAAGCAAAGTGTAATCTACAATAAAGTCCTTACAAAAAAAAAGCTATATACATGTTTTAGTACTCAAAAGCCATACCCAAAAAGAAGTACCTCACTGTTGATGAAAGTCAAAACAACATTGGACCCCACTGACTTTCATTGAATTAACAAAAACATTTCCATTCTTCAAAATATCTTCTTTTGTGTTCTACCAAAGAAACTAAGCCATATAAGTTTGGAATGACATGGGGGTGAGTAAATGATGACAATTGTAATTTTCGGGTGAACTACACCTTTAAGTAGCCCACTTTCTGAAACATCCTTCTCATTGGGAGCATGTCTATTATGCAAATTTGACTAAAATGAAGTTGAAAGTTTCTGATCTTTCACTCTAGGAATCGGTTTGCCCTTTATAATCCCTTATTATCGAGAGATTGACTTCTAGATTCATATTGACAAACAACTTGTTAAAAACATGTTGTGACAAATCCCCATTCATTTGTCATCTTTTAGAAAGATTGATTTTTCTTTATATGGGATTTAAATTGTTCAATCGCACTTGGCCATGCAGAGGAAAGAAAAGGCCAAGCAAAGGCCACCACACAAAATAAATAAATAAATATTGTACTGAAGCTAGCTAACACACACGTCTCAGTCTCAGTCAATTTCTCCTCTAGACACTAAACCCACTTTTAATTCACATTTCCAAGACTTTCCATTTATACACACCTTCCCTGTGTGTCATCCCCATGTATTACCCAGCTAGGCATGACCGCCATCGAGCAGTACAAGAACAACTGAATTCAATTGCCATTATCACCACGACGAGTCAAAGCCAATAACTTTATTCATACAAAGCTATCATCTTGTCTTTCTAAGATGTCCCAGGAAGATTTCCTGAGCAGTAGGGGTCATTTCTCATAATAGGACTCAGAGCTTTTTAGCATTCATGTCTAGGGGATGCCCAACTGGAGAGGAACGTTCAGTTCTAGATCCCAACGGAGCAGCTTAGAGAGCAAGCTTTATCGACATTAATAGGCCTTCTATGGTGCACTACTAAATATAATCATTCTGATATATTTACCAAAGGTTATGACTCAATGTTAGACAAGGGCACTGCGGACAAGATGGCAAAAGTGTTTCTAAAAGTGGCCTTAGAGATGAATGTGACAACAATATTACACTTAAGAAAAAATATAAATTTCTCAGTTAGTCTATACAGGTACGATCAATCAATTTAAAAAATAAATACAAAACCTGTCCTAATTAAAAGAAAACAAGGTGAGAAAAAGATTGAATCCACTATACGTGATAATATAGCATAACAAGAGGGGTTTTTTTTTGTTTCATTTTTTTGTAGGCCATGTGACTTTGTTCCATGTTGTACTAAATAAAAGCATTTTAAAATAAACTTCTTGGTTAAACATTTAAAGGAGAACTCCGACGCAAAATGAACCTGGGGTGTAATAACACATTGGTACCGAGTCGACTGTTCTCTGGGATTTGTTTTCATGATAATCGAGTGCAAAGAGTTTTATCTCTAAAAACTGTTTAGCTTATAACGCTAGTATATAGGGCATATAATAAGTAAAAAGAGATCGTTAGTTAATACCACTAACAAGGCTCAATAGCCCCACACTAACACGGTAGCTTAAAGAGGGTCTCTACATACAAACCGAAGCACTGAGAACTTTGTAAGTGTACAGACAGTTTAATAATAATATACTTTATAAAGACAGTACAGTACAGGTTTTGCATTGTCTCAGTGAAACAAATGCTGGCATGTGTGAATGTAATATTGTTTATTAAAAAAATTATTAAAAATATTAAACTTTTTTTTTGTTATTTCAGGTGGAACGATCTGCATCATATGGAACTGGTAATCCAGGTGAGGAAAGTGATTTTTATTTTAAATCTGAAATATACATGGATGCTTCTTTTGATGCCATATGATTGAACTGAAAGTGGCTAAATGCATTTTTTAAATACTGTATATGTATATTTACCCATGTGTATATCCATTTGACCCTTGTGAGGCCACTGTGGCTGCGCAAGGTTTGGTTTTGCAACAGTAAAACCTCCATTGTGTGAGAATCTACTTATCTACTATTAAACGTAGCTTCCTCCAGAAGTTCTTGTCATACAACAAAATCTTAGTTTACATCTTTTCATGCAGCTGTTTTGTAGTTTTTTTTTTGTTTGTTTTTTTGTAACTAGGATGTGTCATTCAGATACATGTTTTTTCCTATCACTGCCATCCATGCCGGATGATCAAACAGTCGCTGCTCAGATCTAAGCCTGCCTAACTAAAATCTCTTGCTGGATGAATAACCTTCACCTTCAACTCAACCTACACAACTTTTTGGCCTTGTATTGCCATCCAAAAGAGGCACAAAATCACTTTCACTGACCTTTACCTGGACTCCTCCTTGCTGGTGGAATGACCTGCCTAACTCATGCATCTTTTTTGTGAACACTTGACCCAATAATATCAATTCTGTTTATTATAAAAACACAATCACACCCAAAGCATTTTTTAGGTTTGAAAACGCGAGGCGCACAGCACTGCCTTTTTCGGCCCAGATCACACAGAACGAGCAGTGCACAGAACGAGCAGTGTGCTGAGTTTTTTATGTTGCTAGGCAACCACCGAAACATAGTCAGTCAAGTAAACATCATATTAGCCTTTTATTAACTTTATTTACTTTCTGTTAACATTGTGGTAGTTACTGTTCGTTAAGTCGTTAAGCTTCTGGTAACCTGCGACAGCCACCACAAGTTTATCATCCATCATTGCAGTCCCCGGACGTTCAAAGCAACTGTAGCTTTCGTCAGTACAACGGAAGGCCCGTCTCTTCATTCATTTGATTGGACAGTTGAAAAAAACACGATGACGTCAGGCGCCTTTTCTGCTCAGAGTTGCTTTTTTTTTTTTTTTTTTACTGCATAAACACGAGGCGCAGCAGGTGTTTAAAACGAGGCGCGCCCGGGGCGCATAAACAGCGCGCAGAACGTTCACTGCCATAGGAAAACAATTTTAAAAAGGCACCTCTCACTGCAAAAAATCCGTTCGGTGTGATCGAGGCCTTAGACATACATCTTTTCAGTGAATTGTACTATTTAATGTGTTTTTCGGATTGTTCTGCTGACAAAACAGTGCAAAAATATCTTTCCAAGAAATTTCAGTAGCCAAAAAAAAAAAAAAAATTTCCAGACAAAATGAGATGTGGAAAATTATAAGTGATCTAAAAGATTAACAGCTTTTTACAGTGGATTTTAATGAAAACACAGTGGCCCTCATTTATCATTCTTGCGTAGAAACGGGCGTATATGTTGGTGTAAGATTATGCTTACACTCCTCTCACCGCCTGATTTATGAAGCTGTGCGTACCTTTGAAATCCAGGTGTACGCAATATCTGCCCTTGATAAATGCCGCGGCTGAAAACGATCGTGATTAGAATAAAACGCCCCTATATATTCAAGTTTCCGCTTCCCCCACACCCTCATTTTATGCCATGGACACACGGAAGACGGCAAAGAGGAGACACTTCTCTGGAGATCGAGACCATCACCATCATTAAAAATTATTATTAAATCAAACAACAATATTGTTGATGATAAATTCAAAGTTAATTGTATTTTTTTTTCAAAACGCTATCAATCCATCCATTTTTTGTCTAAAAAAACAACAACAAAAACAACAAGAAGAGAACATGCAACATATAATCAGGGACTCATACTATAAATTAATATAAATTAAATAAGTGCAACTGCATGAAATAAATAAAAGCCAAACAAAATAAATAGTAAAAATAAAATAAATATTTCCAATGTCACGTTCCAATATTGTCCACCACATAAAACAAATAATTTAAAAATAACACACAAATACAGTCCTTAAATACAACAATGTTAAAAATACATTCAAATCATTTAGTAACACATTTAGGCTAATAGTAATTTGTGCCGAACTTGAAAAAAGTAATGATAACAATATTCAGGCCTACTATTAGGCTACGTGTTGTAGCCATTAACTAAGTGCATTTAGTTTCATATTTATTAAAAAATAATAATGTTATTTTTCCCCATCTATGTTGTTTATGAAAAGTGAACATAGGCTAAGATAGGATGCGCAATATTTCGGGAGACATGCTCAGACATGATTTTGGCCACTTAATTAAGTTTTGTTTTGTAGAAAGCCTTTCTTTAAAGTGAATTTCGTTTTGTATAAATTGTATCTTAATTTTAATATTTTTTTCATCAACCAATTGCCTGGATTTAATAAATAAGAAGCAAATAGCAGACAATATAATCATGAGTCATGACATGGAGGCGCGGGCGCGGTCCCTTGCATTGCACGTGAACTGGAGCGCATCTCATCACAAATTAACCGAAACTCAGTATATGCCTCACAGACATGAGAAATATATCTATAAAGAAAGCTTGAAATGTCTTTAAACGAAACAATTATAAACGAAAAGAAATAGGCTACTCTCTCTATAGGCGCGTTCACTACGGAGATGGTGAGCATCAATTTCATCTTTGCAGACGCAACACTAGTTTATTAATAGAAATAAAATACAAATTTATTTTTAAAAATGGCGTTTATCGCCATTGGAAAAGAGCTCCTCATATCTTTTAGTTTGTCAGTGCGTTTTGTGGTGTTAGGAATTGTTTTTCTGCGCATTTCCGCACTAACTCAAAACGTGTGTACATGTAGACCACCTCCTGACCTGGCGTAGGATTTGAGCGTGCCGTACGCCAACGTCCATATTGATAAATATCAAAGTCACCGTGGTTTTGGGTGTACGCCAGGTGTACGCTGGAAATTTGGTGTACGCACTTTTGATAAATGAGGGCCAGTAAGTGTACACTTACAACCTCGCTTTCATACGTGTCATGTGCTGCTCCGAATAAGGTCTATGGCTGCTGAAAATTCTGCTTTGGCATCACAGGAATAAATTACATTTTAAAATAAATTAAAATAGAACAGTTACTTTGTAATAATATTTTTTGTAATAATATTTCTTAATATGATGAAAAACTTCTTACTGACCCCAAACTTTTAAACACTATATGTTGCACAATTATTGTTAGTAAAAAGTGTTCGTCTCAAAATCTGTGGCAGAATTCACACATTGCACATCTACCTTTGGTCAGCACAACTGAGTTGAACCTTCCGCAGGTCATTTAACTGTTGCCATCTGCCCACCCTCATGTCACTCAAAACACCCCCCATTGAACACAAAGAAGTTCATTAAAATGTCAAAACGCTCTTTTCCATTCAAAGTAAATGTTTGATAATTATTAGCTGTCAAGTTCAGCTGCAATTATGCTTAGTCTTTATAAGGAAATGTATACAGATTACATTGGGATTTGAACACGGGTCCCCATGCAAGCTAAAAAAACAACAACTGTACCATCAGAGCTGTAGTGATTTTTTTGTTGTTGATTTTTTTTAATGTCATCACAAGCCTTTAGGAAACTTTAGAAATTTCTCTAGGTATTTTTACTCTTTAGAACTATTTACTATTCAGACAAACATTTGAATGACTCTGTGAAAAAATTTCAACAGCATGACAAAACTCTGTGAATCAAGCATTCTCAAAGCAATTCATTTATGGGTGGGCAAGAGAGTTGTGACGTACACACTGCAGCTAAATACAGTTGTCATTTATTCTACTAAGTGCTACATCGAATTCCGCTATTTAGGGGACCCAAAGCCACAATCCACTCCCAAATGAAAGTCAAAAACTGTACAGTGTCTATTTGATTATAGTTAATTGTCAGATATTCTCAATAATGTTCAGAGGTCTCAAAAATGTTCAGAGGTTCTCAACATCAACTATCCTCTAAGTCAAATACTGAAAGTGTCAAAAGTGTCCTACGGTAAAAGAGTCATAGATGGTGAATAATTGTGGTAAAAAAAGACTTCTGGGGCAGTTCCCAGTGATCATAATTTGGATGGGAATTAAAGGGATAGTTCAACCAAAGATGAAAACTCATTTGCTCACCCTTGTTCCAAACCAGAGGTCGCATTAGTCTTTCTCGTTGTCCGTCATTTTGATGGACCGGGTCATAATCTATTATTACCAATTATTTTAATATTTGAATGATAAGACTTTTAATAGTTTTTGTTTTAAAACACATTATTATTTTAAAACATGCACTTACTGGACGAGAATAGAGGCTAGATTAAGCATTTATTTATATATGAAGAAAACAGATGAACCGAGACTCTGCATCACTTTTCATGTTCTATATCACATGAAGCAGATGAATCAGGGCTCCAGACTTCAGCCTTTTTCCTGCTGGTGCAACTAAGCAGCATTCAAATTCAGCACAGAATTCTCTGTTATAAACCATATCAGCCCAACGAGTGCTGACATGGAAACCAGATGAAACATTGTGCCATGAATGAAAACTTTATAGAAGGCATTTCAATCCACAAATCACCAACATTCACCATGGATTTAATGTAGCAACGCTAACTGTAACCATGGTATTGTGGCAGAAATATATATATATATATATATATATGTTTTTTATAACATCAAAAAAACTGTTTTTTTTTTTTTTTAGATTATTCATCTCAGTATAACCTTTTGGGTGAAATTTTCCAAGCACTTTTCTAGAGCTTTCAATTGCTTTTTCCAGCCCTACAAAGTTCTAAATATAAAACTTTAATGTTATTTTAATGTGATAATTTGCTAAACTAAAAGTTTAAGGTGTAGGAAAACACATCGTAGCAAAAAAACACTCTAATTTAAAAAAAAAATACAAAATTACCACTTTAACCAGTAGATGGAGCACTTATTGACTTATTTGCCATTTCCACCCTCCAATGTATGTCTGTAGAATATATATGTATATTATACGGATTGGTGTTGATATATACACATATACACACACACACACAGTACATACATACACTATATAATATATGTCTTTAATATATACTGTAGAACTGTTGTCCATTTTTAAACCTTTTCTCTCAAAATAAATCGTCATTTTAAGTTACCACAAAACAACAACACAAAAAAAATGTATTTATAAATTGGAAATTTTCTCTTATGTAGTAGGGGGATTGCATAACGTTTCAAGTAAAACAATTATAATCTGAACAGATTTCATCTACCATTCATGACTGAAACATCTTGGTTCATTTTCATTTAAAGCTCTGCCCTTTTTTTAACCAATAATGTATATGGGACACAAAAATCTTTAAATTTAAAAATTCTTTAAAAATCTTTAAATCTTAAATTCTAAAATCTTTATAGAAGCTATAACATTAGCCCTTCTTTTGCTTTTAGGGCATCTCTAAAGAGCCTTGTTTGAACTGTACATGTAAAAATATGGAATGGCAGCATTTTAATATGATCTGTAAGACTCCGCAGCACACCCCTGAGACTTCAACCTCTCTGTATTTCTCTTAAATGAGAGTGGCGTCAGAAATCACTTACATCTTTCTTCACCCCCTGGAGTGAAATTGGTTTGATCTGGAGAAGATAGTGCTGACGTACATGCTGAATAGTAAATGTTTCATATTTTCAGTAAAACATACCACCTGTGAACCAGACATGAAAGTTTGGTTCAAATGACGGTGGTGAGAAATTGGAATGAATAGCACATTTATCTTCACTAACGAGAGCTCATTCAGCATCAGCTCTCGTATGCAAATGAATTGCGTTTATTTTGCGAATTTAGGAGGCTCTACAATACACCACAGATATTTCAAACAACCTAATATATAAATGTCATTTAAAGCTTTCAGGTTTCTAGCCACACCAGGAGTCTTTTGGCTTCCTGGTGGTGTTCTGACTGATGGATGATAACGGGCTTGAGTGACAGGAAGGAGCGAATAGTTACTCTCCCGAGATGTCCTGAGCAGTCTCGCACACATTCCGACCATTCCAGTTCTCTCCTCCAGACCTTATCGTGCTCATACTCATCCCTGTCAGTCAAGCCGCAGTAAATAAAGAGCAGGTTATGAGAGTCTTCCTCCCTACACCCCATCCATCAGCCAGTCCCTTAATACCTACAGCTGTCATCATTTCTGAGGGGAACTGCCGTGTGATGTATTTCATCACAGAGGAGAAAATTAGCAACTCTGGATACATTTTGCCGCCTAAACTTAGCATTCCTGCATGCCTTCAGGAAAAAGCAGGGATGACTGTCAATGAGATGAATTACCATTCAGCTGTGGTGGGGATTTTTGTTGTCGGACCTCTTGCACCCAGAGATTAAGGCGGCAGCATAATGCGTTTCCTCTATGGTTCACTCACACACAATAGGCAAGAACTGCGCTGCTTGTGTGTTTTCTTTAATTACTATACTGTGTCATGATTGATGGTTGGATATTTAGATCATTTGATGCTGTGGAGACCGAGATGAGATGTTAACTAAACATTGGCGCCAACAGATGTTTTTTTTTTTTTTTTTTTTTTTTATATGAAGGTCACACAAACGGTTTTGTACTATATTAATACTTCTAAATAACAATTTGAAATGGTTTTGGGGACTTTCAAAACAGATATAATGGTGGTATTGGATTTACGATGACACCTATTGGTGTGGATAAAGTGTCAAGCAAGTAGAAAGGTTTGTTTATATGTTGCTGTAGAAATGCCTTATTCACAGACGTTTATCAAATTTTCATTTGATTACATTGTAAGAGGTTAATTCAATTGTTAGTTTTACAAATTGATTACCACCATGTTTAAAGGAAATTTGTATTTGACATTACATTGTTTTATATTCTATGTACTTCTGACACTATAACTTACTGCATATAAAGTCCAGTCACAAAAAGGAAAAAAAAATCTGTGATATACAGTGAAACCACAAGAATCTTAAAAACAAAACAAAACAAAAGTGCTAGAGATGTTTGGCCATACCGCCCATCACTGGCATGAGGAATACATGAGGGGATTTCACCCTTATGTAGAACAAAACCTTTTCTTTGACACTGAAATGACTGGAATCATCATTTCATGTGAATGTGCATCATTTCTGTCTGGAAAGGTTCTCGTATCCCTCTTTTTCTGAATAATAAAGATTGTTTTACAATTTGTTTGTTTGGGAATTATGAAATACTGTAAAAATGGAAGCATTTCATCAAATACCAAATGCATTTTTAAGCTTCTTTAACATATTGAATACCCCTCTACCTCCTGAAGAACTTAATGTGCGCAAGAATACTCATTCATCAGTCAGAGGAGAGGAGACACTGCTCATTTATTCATACATGAGATTATTAGGAGGCCATGATCAAACAGACCACAGTGCAAATGGGGCCAGGATAGCTGGGGCAACACCATTACCCTTTGAAAGCAGTTCCAGGTACATAATGATCACATACATCTCGGCTGATTTTCTATGGTACTGGAGGTTATTAATATCTTTCAAATGTATGAAACTAAATATGTTATGAAGGTCACACAAAGGTTTTGCCCCTTTATATTTTATTTTAAAATATTAAAACAGGAAAAAATTATTTTAAATTGTAATAATATTTTACAATATTACTGTGTTTACTGTATTACGAATCAGATAATTACAGTCTTGGCAAACATAAGAAATTTATTTCAAAAACATCAGAAAACAACATATGCAGACCCCAAACTTTTGAGCACTAAAGTACAAATCAAATGACCAGATCCTTGCTGATTCTCAACCCTATATATATATATATATATATATATATATATATATATATATATATATATATATATATATATATATATATATATATATATATATATATATATATATATATATATTCAAAATATTTTTGATCTTGAAGAAGTGTCAAAAAACCTCTGAGACTGCATAAAAATATGTAGTATTATGCCTATGATAGTAACAATAGCAACAACAATGTTGGGTACCCGATTTTCATACCCTGATGGTAATTCCTGCCTAAAGTGAATGGAGACTGGGCCATTTAGTGCCCAATTATGTATTTGCTGAAGGGAATAGATGTCTGTGGACTGCCTAATTGACATAACGCTTGTTAGTATATTAAAGCTGTCTACAACAAATACTCTGTCATGAAAAGCAAATGTCTTGGTTATAAAATAATCTACAAGCCATTTGCTTTGAAATGACAGAAACATCACTACTACTTTTTTATTTTTTACTTATGGTGCATACAGGTTCTCCCATCAAAATTTCTCCTATCAGACTGTTGTATCACAGTAATTTTCCAGTGGTGTCAACATTCACGAACCAAACACTGTATCAGCTATAAAATCTGTGTTGATCAGGACTGACTCAGACAGATTTATATGAAATTGTGCAGATATTCTTCAGTAATTCACAGAGAGAGAAAGATGCTTAGCACGACTTCCTCCATCTGCGCCCTCTTTTTTTCTGGCAATGAAAAGAATTTGTTTTGGCTGCCTTGAAAGTTGTGACAACTGCAGATTTGACACAAGCCATGTGCATGAAGTGTGATGCAAGAGAGGGCTCAAAAGCACTGTGAGATGCATAAAATCATTTATGATGACATCCATGGGACTTATTGCAGCATAAAACAATTTCACATGTCAGCTGATAAATGTCAAACCACATGAAGAGAAATTAAATAAGTTTTCAGTACAGTCCAACACATTTCTAGCGGGCACACATGCTCTGTTTCAGACAGCTCAACTGGAGCTCCAATGGCTATTTTTATCTGTTCTTAATTACTTTTCGACCAGTGGTTGTCAATCAGTAAACGGCTTCTAAGTGCTTGACATGCAGGATCTACCTGCCTATTAGCATCCTTTATTGATTTTATGTAGCTTAACCACAGCTTAAATTAAAGCTTTTGATGACTTTCTAACATTACACATGTGTGTGATATGTGAAAGGACAAACAGCGTCAAAACAATCGTTGAAAGCTTATTTACCTAGTACATCATGTAAATATAAATGCATGCTATGATGTGTCCATTTGACACTTGTTAATTTGTTCAAATGTTTTAATTTGATCAAAAATAGTAACAATTATTTGTGAAATATTAAAGTGCCCCTAGTATGTTTTTTTTTTCAAATATGAACTTTCAAGCAGTGTGTAATATAGCTGTGTGTGAATGTAAATGGTCGACAAAGTGTTAAAGTCGAAAGTGCTCGTTAAAGGGGCACTCGGCAACTCTAACCATTTCTTTGCTGATTTTCACTTTTGTTGTCGCATGTTTTCTCAAAGAGCTCCCCCTACAGCTGTGGGGCGTATATTTCACAACACGGTCATAAAAAAAAACTCACTTGCGGCACCCTCCTCACCCTTTCTACCGCTGCTCTTGTGCATTTGTTATTATCGGAGCCGGCCAACTTTATCGTGTGGAGCTATGTCTACCGAGGTGGGTAATACATCATACACATTGAGGGCGGCGTGTGTGTTTATGTCGAATTGCCATAAAGCAGTTTGTGTTTCTCACTCGTTCTCGCTTCTCAAGAGATTTCCTATTTCCAACTTACTGGGACGTTAGTCCCCATGTTGCAAGGTTGGTTTTCCGCTAGGGAACATTGGGGGGAGAGGTGAAAATCACCATTTTCACCAGAACAGGTTATTAAACCATCCAAATGATTTCTATATGGTTTTATCAAGTTGAAATAGTTGACAAGTTCCCCTTTAAATAAAGTTATCGTCTCCCAAAAGAAAGAATCGACTCTGAACCGCCTAAACATGTCGTCGGGAATTCCAGTCTCACTTCCATGACCTGCATACATAACACATTTGCATAATGCCCGTCTATGATCTTCATTGCCTGCCCGCAAACAACGTCTACTTTACCTGCCCTCAAACACTGCAGCTGGTTCGTGTGTGTACATGTCGAGAAGACAGTTTTCTGCACTGCAAAAGCAAATTCTCTTTGTAAACACTTCCAAAGGATGAGGATGTGAAGAGTCGGTGGTTAAAATTACCACAGCGATGCAACAGCAGTATAACCTTTTGATTGCCTCTCAAATCTCCGTGAGGTCTAAATGGGATTTGCAAATAAAAAATGGGACAGTACCCACTTTATTTTAACCAACTTGCTCCTCAGAATCACCACCTGTGAATATGATTAATTATTGATGTATATTATTTTCTACTGGCTGTTCAAAATACGTAGTTTTGCGTTTTATATTGTGTATATCGGCTAACCTCTTTTCTAATCAGCTGTGGGCCACTATTACCTAAAATTGTGTCCACTAATGCAGATTGTCTGTTGTTCTTATTCCTTTAAGAAATGATAAAGGATGGAGCAAGATTTGTTTTACAAACTTTGTTACATCAGTTATTCACATTAGTCCTCGGCTAACGCATGTGCTGTTATTGATACAGTTAATGATAGTTCCCACATGTGCACTGCAATAAACTAGAAAAATACACATCTGATGGTGAGGAAAAACAGTTGCAACATCTCAATGTACGTCAAACCGAGTAGCGCATCACTGAGAAACATCCTGCTCAAAGTAGTCCTTGTGATGAAGGTTCAGGTTGAATTACAAGTTTTTCCAGTATTTCATCATCGGACTCGTGCTATCATGCCATCGTTACCATCTTTACAGTGGGTACAATCGCTGAGCTTTAGGAAGCCTCTGGAGCTGAAATTCAGTTATGGTAATGGGCGTTTCGTTTCCGACACGTAGACCAGTCACAAAAGAATAGGCCACCTGGCCAATCAGAGTACAGTAGGCTCGTGGAAAAGGAGGGATCTAGAGAGCCTGAATGCTCAGACTGGTCATTTGAGAATCATTGAGACATGTGGTGATGTGCAATATATATTATGAGAAAATGTAAGTATTTATTGACCTTGGATGAATAAACAATTGTAGCAGACCGCCAAAACAAAATGAGGAACCTTTAAAATAACATAATAGGGGCAATTTAATACAACTTAGTGACTTCAAACTTTTGAGCAGTAGTTTATATTCATCTTGAGGTTAGTATGCACTATTAAATATCAACCGATACTGACCAATTAAATAAATAAAAAACTCTAATAAAGACTAATATATTGTGCATCCCTGGTTATACTTTATGAAGCTGTCTCCAATGGAGGCTCACGGTTTTCTGCTCTGTCTCAGATTTATTTATTTTATCGTGCCGCAAATATAATAGTACTGTAGCTATATAACATCATGCCACACTTCTACTCCCATTTGGAGATGGTTCTGTGACCGGGTGTAAACCAGTCTTCATTTATCACTATCTTTTACCCAAAAAAATCAGCCAAGAGTTGAAAAAGTTCTAGCTCATCAACCACCAACGGTCAGGGGCACCATCCATTCCACAGCCCCACAGGCAAACACAGATCGCACTGATACAAGATACAGTACAGCAACCGTGGGACTCACAGATAACAGGCACTTTAGTTTGCCGGGCACAGAGCATTAACAATCATGAAAATACAGCTGCCCCTTCCCCGACACAAAGTCCTTCCCACACCTCTGGTGAATACACAGGAACCAGATTGCCAATCCGACACCCCTCTCAGCAGCTAAAGATGGTGTGCATCTACGCCCAGCGTGATATTCCACAGGATGTGACTCGGACTCAAAGACAAAGGTTTAAAACCTTTCTCCAGCTTTGCCTCTTTAAACCCTTCTTTTTGCCCTCCCTTATAGCATTGAACAGTGTAATCCTTTAAAAAGGATCAAAGAGCACATAAAACCACAAACATAAATAAGGTATCAAACTATGAGCTTGGACGTCTGGCTTGCTCATGTTATGTAGACTGATGCCCCTATTCTGACCCCAACAGACCCTCATTACACCACTATTCCATAAAGAGGTTTATAGAGAGAGACAGAAAAAACAACTGGTGATAAATTTCATCTGCAGATAATGGGTCATTTGCTAACAGTGTACGTACATATAATAAAAAAAATGGTGTAATGTGTTTGCATGTTATATTGACCAAACATGACATTCATAATGTTACAAATGATTTCTATTTCAAATAAATTCTGTTCTTTTGAATTTTCAATGCATCAAAGAATCTCTAGCGTAAGCAGCACAACATTTATACTAAGAAATGTTTCTTAAAGGAGTCATATACATGCACTTTTACAAGTTGATTGTACTGAAATGTGTGTTGGCAGTGCCTGTACACAACCATCATATAATGATAAAAAGCCATCCAGTGTTTTTGTTTTAATCTCCTTATATGTTTTGCCCTGCCTCAAATTGAGCCGTGGACGCCCCTCCCACGATTGATAATTGACAGCAGCGTTTCAACACAGACCCGTCCTGAGCGAGCTGTCATCGTAGTCCGCCATTGTTGATGCGCTGGAGCAGAATGGCGTCCAAGCAATTGTGGTGTTCTGTTCTTGGCTGTAATAAGGAACACAGCAGTAATTTTGGTGTTTCTAAATTCCAACCACTGAAGATGCAGTGGCTGAGTTTTATTTTTGAAGGGAATATTCCCAACGATCAACGTAAATGCTTTTATGTTTGCGCTAATCATTTCTCACAAGACTACTTTATAAACGAGGGTCAGTGTAAATCTGGTTTTGCTAAGAAGCTGGTCCTGAAAAAAGAATCGCTACCAACTATTCGTGTTCCTGCTGCATCTCCAGAAGAAGTGAGTGTAACGTTTTATTAACCTTTAAATATAAATCTTTGCAAATCGCTTGCAAGCTTCATGATGAATGCGGCTAATGTTTATACTCAGGGTAAAGTTTTTCAACATCAATCTGTCAACGAACTAACCTATACATCAGTAAACACATAGCATCTGTATCTCACTAACCCTGCCAGTACATACAAAAATAGATCAAAGTGACATTACGTTAACCAACCATTAAGAAACTTCCTGTTCGAGCCTTAATTGTCGAACTTCTTCGGAGCCGTCATCTTGTTCTGTGTCCGACTCCAGTTCGAATTTGTATGGTTGAACAGATGTGTCCTCAGAGACTCCCGCTGCCATTCTTGTTCCAAAATATAACGTTACCGTCAACTTTTGTCAAGGCAACACTCCGCGTGCTTGTGTCAAAACGCCCCAAAGAACAGAGTGAGCAAAGCTCATTATCATTTAAAGGTATATGCACTGAAACGGCGTGCTGGAAACAGCTGTTTTTGACCAGGTAAAAATAGTGTTTTCTTACAATACTAATGAGAATTTTTAATAAAAGTATATTAAAAAGTTTTTATTCAGACCCTAAAGATTCATATTAACTTGTACAAAAATGGCATTATATGACCCGTTTAAGCTCCAAATCCGCATATTAGAATGGTTTGACACTGAAGAAAAATTCACATGCTAAATTATGAACTAGATTCATTAAAAAGCAATTCATAATTATCAAAGACTATAGAATAACACAAGACGCATCACTTGTATTGTTTTGAATGGGGAAAAATGCAATGCTCATCCTGCCTTCAAAAACAAGAGTCAATCGCTGATTGGTAAAGTCATCACGTCACTGCAGCTGTCGTTAGAAGCTTTGGTTCCTTTAGAAACAGTCAGACGCACGCCTCCAATGCGCATGCGCATTAGCTTGATCCAGCCTGAAAAATTTTGTTTTCTGTCATGATTCGATCATTTAGAAACAAAAATTATTAGACTATTTTCAGATTTCATTGGTGATTTCAAATATGAAATTTAATTGTAAGCTTGGCAAACAGTTTTGGAGAATTTGATGTTTCCCCATTCAAATAGATAGGAGCTGGACTTGCATGCCCGATAGAAGTTTCAAAGATGGCCGCCGAGTGAAATGACTTGTCTTAAAGGGACTTTGATAATTATATATGAATTAGTAACATTTTAAAACATTAAAATAGAAAACATGGATTTTGAAATTATAACATTCCATAATATTACTGTTTTATGCTGGGCGTGTGCAATATGAATATGTGGTAAAAGCTCATACACAATTGAGTTTTTTTCCATCCGACAAAAAAAAAAAAGAGTCAATCACTGAGGTTTGTATGCTCGAATCACACATCGTGTGAAAGCAATTAGGAGCCGAGCCACGGATCTTACAAGCTCCCCATAATTTTTAAATGTGTTGCAAAATATAAGGGAGTTGGCCTGAATTGGACCATACAGGCTCTCCCCTATTAAATATGACATATACACCACATCTCGTACAGTAGCTGTTAGAAATATCTTTCTCCTTCAGCATACAATATAACAGTCTATGTGCATTTCTTTATTCTAGCCAGCATAGCTGCCACGTCTGCACATTCTTCTTTTCTTTTGTTTAAGCTAAACATCTGGTATTCATTAAAGGAGGATGGAATCGCCTCCTCCCCTGAATGTTCGTTCCATTCTATACATGTGTATTGTAAAGGCTTCTGGGCGCTCAAGGCAAAGTTGGGAATCTAACAGGATATTGCCCATATTAAGGAGCTGTTCGATTACGTCTATATGATATCTATGATGTAATGTTTGATTTTATTGGTTAGACCTGTATTCTTTTCTTTAAGACTTTCACTATATAAAGTCTAGACAAAGGATATTGAGCTGAGCTTTTTACTCCAGCCGGCGCCGGGTATATTGTATTATCTGTTCATAATAAAGACCAAGATTTGGGGCACTTTTCGTTTGGACCATTTCATTTCCATTCTAACAGTAGCCTAATAGCAACCCTATAGAATGGGCATACACTGACACACTAGTTTTTGTTGAACAAAATGACCATGCTGTTCTTTTGCATGTTTATTGTCAAAACTCACATGATTTCCGCCATCTTGCCATGCGGTACGGTCGCGCTGTGTAATAGCTGCTTGTACATGTTATGAGTCAGTTAACTTCATAATTGTCTTCACAATGACTACATTTTATCCACGACCAAACTATATATAGTATTGTCCCGTGTTTTATGCATGTCCCTATGCCATATTAACTTAGATATACGTCTATAGTTGTGGTAGTGAAACTCCAAATGCTTATATCCAAGTATAGATATGTATCACTGTTTTCAATGTTTGCAGACCCTATCTGTTTGTTATTGAAATAATCCTCTTGTGTCTTAATTAATGGTGTATAGTATGCTACTATAAATGCATGTCTTAATTAATGGTGTATAGCATGTTACTATAAAATGAATTATACTATGTTTACCATACTGTGGTTTAAAGCTGCACAAATTCTTCAGACCACCATAAACACGTGGTGTGAAGAGAGAACAAATACTTTCTCCTGGTCATCTCTGATTGGTAACCACACCAAAAATTGTTGTGACTGATAAGGCTTTAATAGCTCCCTACCAGTGCTTTAAGTGGGCCGGTACGCGCCGGTACTCAGTACCGCCACTTCCAAATATAGCTCTTGAGCGTACCGCCACCTCTCCGTGCGCCCAGAACGTGCTTTTAGCGTACCGGTACGCTCATTTGCACATCTGTTTTAATCATTTGGCTGCCCTGCCGCTTTTCAGAGCGCCCTTCACAATGCACGCTTCCTAATTCGTCCCACCGAGAGCAGAGACTACATTTCCCATACACCCTTGAGTTTTACAAGTGAAAAGAGCATGCGTCGCTTTTGCCGCTGTCTGTTGCTACGTTTACATAGACACAATCGGAATGAAATCAATACGATTGATGAATCCGAACAAGGTGTTTACATGAATGATAAATAAAGTAATCGGGTTGATGTGCGCGTTTATATGTCACCAGTTTCAAATCGGATCTGATTTTTTGACATGTACAAACTGCACGAATATACAGAGTTTCCCGCTGTTCGCGCATAAATATTCTCCTCTATTGGTTCTTTATTTGTTTTAAACAGCAGACGTAATATTAATTCGTCTCTGGTCATAATTTAGAGCATATTAACCGTTTTGCCGTGCTGATCACAAAGTAAAAATGCCCCTCCCCGCGGCCAAAACCAGGCGTCTGTGGATGAGAATCCACAACAAGGACTGGTGGGACGTTGTCCTGCTTCACTTCACATACGCGCGAGTAAAATGAGAATTTTAGAATGACGGGAAGCTTATTAATATGACACTTTATTCAACAGGAAAAACAGCTCGTTCCGCGCGTTATACGTCATTACGTTTATTTAACGTCATTGCACATGCGCAGTCCTTTCAGTTTCGGTTTTCAATCCGATCAAGTGTTTACATGTTCTCTCGATCGGATTACATAAGGGAAAAACCAACCCTTTCAATCCGATCGAAATGTCATTCGGATCGAGCTCAATCGGATCGATTAGGGTGTTGACATGAGGGTTTTTTAGTCCGATCGAGCCGTAAATCCGATTATAAGTGTCCATGTGTCAATCATGGTGTCAATTCAACGTGGTCCGGAGAGGGTGTGTGAAACGGGTAAAGAAATGAACCATAGCAAGACTCATGTTTATGTTCTACTGTTCTATGGTTATTATGTTATAATTTATTTTATGTACATTTTGTTCAAAATGTTTTAAATACCCGTTTGTACATTTTATTTATGTTCAGTAGCTCTTTCTAGCTCAAGCAAATCCACAATTAAATTATTTTTTATAAGGTCGTCTGTTGACTGCTGTATATAAAACCCCTTCAATATAGTTGTTGTTACCCCAGGGGAGGAGGGGAGTCAGCAAAAAAAAAAAAAAAATTATAAAAATAATAATAATAGAGTACCGGCACCTCTTTTGGGCAACTTAAAGCACTGCTCCCTACATAGAAACATCTGGGCTCAATCTCTTTTGAGATACAATGCTTCCTGACTTTTTCCGGCAACTTACCTTCGAGTTAACTTTGTTGGATTCAACGTGGACCATCTAGAACAGTGGTCTCAAACTCAATTCCTGGAGGACCAGAGCTTTGCACAGTTTTGCTCCAACCCTAATCAAACTAGGGATGGGACGATAACCGGTTTCACTATAAACCATGATAAAATGTACTGACGGTTAGTAATATCGTTTAAAATTCAATTATCATTAAAACCGTGTTTGATTATCGTGATTTTAATAACTCACTATAAAACCGTTCCAGCCAGCAACAGTCTGACGCAGGCACGCAATGTTGGGGTTTCTTCCGCAAAGAAAAGTTCGCAGCAATAAGAGGCTTTGAGCCAAAGACGAACAAACAACTTCAAACAAGACTATTAAGAGTGACATTCAAGAGATAATAATGTATATTCATTGTACTCTTATTAGACCGGTTTTTCTACCACATAATTACGGGGACATATTGAAGAGATTAATGTATCTATTCTTACCTGTTAAATCCATTTTGTACAGCGTACAAAACCCGCCCAGACAAGATGATCACAACAATATTATCAAATTCTGTAAACAATAAATCAACTCTGATTTCATTTTCAATACAATCAAAAACGCAGACGCAAGATGATAAGTTGTATTTGAATGAAATGAGAGCGCGCGTCCGTTGTGATATACATGTAGGCCTATGTGTGCTGAGTTATAATGCGTTGCTATTGACGACAGTCATTATAAGGAAATGCCACATAATAGAATCTTGCTTTAAAAAGTGCATAGAGCTGCTCGTTTTATTTGTTGTTTGTTGATTCTCAAATATAAAATTTGTAGAAATGTTTTCAGTGTGAGCATCAGTTCTTTTTTAACACTTTCATCTTGTTTTAACAAAACCGTGATAATATTGATAATCACGATAATTTCCATCACTATAATCGTGATATGAAATTTTTATACCATACCGTCCCTAAATCAAACACACCTGATTCAGCTAATCAAGGTCTTCAGGATTGCTAGAAACGTCCTTGCAGGTGTGAGTTTGAGCTGGTTGGAGCTAAACTGTGCAGAGCTGTGGCCCTCCAGGAATTGAGTTTGAGACCACTGATCTAGAACAAGTGTACCCAACCCTGCTCCTGCCGATCGACTGTCCTGCAGGATCCTTTAAAGGTGCAGATATTACAATATGCAGATATTTAAATATATCAAAGCTGATTAAACACTGATTGGAATATTGCTTCAGAATAAATTATATTTACAACACACACAAAAAAAAATGAATACCGGACAAGCAACTTTTTTACTCTGACAAGTGAATGACAGATTTTCGCGACAGATTTTATATATAAAATAGACTTTTGCGTGCGCACAGGAATTTTTTGCGTGCTTTTTACAATTTCCAATATGTATACTATAACCCATTTCATTTGTGCATCACTGACATTTTAATATAAAGAAAAGGAGAGCATGAATGCACATGAATTAATCAAGCTGGATCAATTTTGGCTTTCGTTAGGGCAGTACAGGCTATTACTAATATCATGGCATTATGTCCGCATTAACCCATCCTCTGTGATGGCCGAGAAACCACACGCAATACGGCGGTGTGCATTGTCCTATTTGTCAAGTTCAAGGGTCCATAAAGCCAAGTTCAAGGGTCCAGTATACCTATAACATAACGGCCTTATGTCCGTTCGAAATCCAATTCTTGGATTAGAAGAGGTCGACTAGTACGAGGATGAATCCAGCTTTATTTGTTTGTCTTTTTTTTTGTAAGAGTGAGTCCTTTAAAAGTCCTTCATGTCTATGGCTCTGATCGCAATAAGTCCTGTTAGAATTGAATCAAGAAAATAAGCAAATCAGACAAAGTGGTTTAATAAAGGGGGTTTTGATCTTGTGAAAAATTTGGTACATTTTACTGTTCCAATATTTCTTTTTTAATGGGACAATATAAATACACTGCCCAAACGAAATCCAAATATTTTTTTTTTTACTGTACCAATGTTTTTTTCATGAATCATCCAGAGTTAAATTCGTTAAAGTTGACAAAAGGCCTTGCAATATGACCCACTGCCCTAACAAAAGCCAAATGCATGCGCATCCACTCTTAATTTCTTTTTTTCTTCATAGTAACATGGCAGTGATGCACAGAGGAGATATATTATAGAGACAGTACACATAAAACGTTTCTCATGCGAACGTATTACTCACTGGAAATCCAGAACACTTCCACACCGTCGACTTCGGTGAAAGAGGAGGGGGTTCAAGTTCCGTCGATGGGTCTCCTGCATCTGTAGTTGCCATGCTATATCTTGTGGCTGGCTGTAGCTAAGTTAGAGGACTCACAGCCTTTCAACACGTGTTTTTTTTTTCCGCGCCGTGATGAGTCGTTCATGAATGATCCGTTCATTGGCTCGGTTACGTGCCAAATGAACAAAAGACTCGGAAGGTAAAGTAATTATTTATGTTTCCTGTAAATTATTTTTGACTGCATTATAATGATTTCTTAATTCAGAATATGATCAAGATTGCGTAGGTGGATGTGGTCGAGGAATTTGCCTGTTAAAAGTATAACATTTAAAGCCCCTGAAATGAATGAAATGACTAGAAAAAAAGATTAATTCGAACAAGAGATTCAGTAAATGATCCGAACTTCCCGTCACGGGCGTGATATGGGGGTGTGGCAGCATCGACGATTCCATTTTTTTATTTGAAGTTCGAGATTGTGACTTAATTTTGAAATCGTGACACCCTTAATATATATATATATATATATATATATATATTAGAGCCCGAACGATATGGATGTTTGGGGCCGATACCGATAAAAAAAAGCCTGATACCGATATATCGGCCGTTATTATTTATGTGTACAGTAGCAATATTATTTATGTGTATTATAGTACAGTACCAGTCAAAAGTTTGGATACACTTTCCTATTGGTCTGTACAAACTTTTGATGGGTACTGTATATAGAATACACAGTATTTAAACAGAATAAATATATAAACATTTTGCAATGATCACTCAAATGTGGTGATCAAACACTTGTGTGACAAAGATGTAATGGAGGCAGGGGGAATGATAGAATGAGAATGATACATTTGAGCTGTAACCAAACTAGTTTGCATTGCATGTTATATTATATTATATTCGAAATACTGTTGCATAATCTTCACTAACGACTTTGTCTTTTAATTTAGTCAAGTTAAATAAAACAACTTGTATCAATAAATATATCAAATATATCTATTGAAATGTCTACTTTTAAACAGAACAAATCAAAACGAAAGACAAACTGCTCTCTGCTTATGTAGGCCTAATCCTTCTGAAATGTACATTTCTCTCTGGCGCGTTCAAAGATCGCGAGCCCGCATCCTCAACTTCATCTTTGCAGCCCACAATGACTGAAAACACTTGTTATTAATAAACAATTAAAATGTCTCCTTGTTATATTTGATATATTCATATCATTGCTTTTGCCAGTTCATTGTGACAGCTTTTAGGTGCTTTATTGGCAGCGCCACCCTTACATGAATCACCTCACGCGGCATTTTTTTTATATTCATTTATCGGCCATTATAAATGCCAATAGTTATGAAAATGCCTAATATCGGCCAATAATATCGGCTCGCCGATATATCGGTCGGGCTCAAATATATATATATATGAAAACTGATGACATGAAAAATTACTATACTGTATATATATATAGTTATTTTTCAAGTCATCATTTAAATGTCATGACCTTATATTCATGTCCGTCCCGGGCATGACGTTAAACTGCTCCCAACGTGTTGGGAAGGTTACGGGTCTGACCAAGCGTGCAAGTACAAACACCTTATTCTACCGTCACTGGTCGTTATTACACTGGGGATGGAAGATCGGGACGCAATGCACCTCTGCACGACAGTTGTCGGAGCCAAGGAATTTTACCAACACAAACCCGTAAAGTCCCAATGGTCTATGGATTGAGCAAATGAGTGCACAGGCGGACTGCATGAGAGTCCTGCATGAGTATAAATATTCGGCAAAGGCGGATGAACCTTACAAGGACAACGGGACCATGCAATGCATGAGAGATCTGGGGAGTCACATGCACATTTGACCCCAAGAAACCAATAATGAATCTAGTTCTAAACAAACAAGTGATGTGCACGCCCGCGTTGGGAACACTAGGGTGCGAGCGGAGACGCCAAATGGTTACTAGGGGCGACGTTCAAAATGTCACAAATTCCGTGGGAGACACACGTGACAAGACTACTGGAAAAATTAAATGGCTTTTAACTGCCAAACACAAAGTGACAATCGGTACGTGGAACGTCCGAACACTCTGGAAGGATGGAAGCTTGGAACTGCTCATAAAGGAACTTGAGCGTTTTAAGTGGGAAGTTATCGAGCGTTTTAAGTGGGAAGTTATCGGCTTGTCTAAAGTACGAAGGAAAGGTCACGGGACAGTTGAGCATGAGGGTTGCAAGCTCCTGTTCTCTGGTAACAACGACAGACGGCAAGGAGGAGTAGGCATTTTGCCATCAAAAAATGCTGCGAAATGCTTGATTGAATTTCATCCAATCTCAGCAAGAGTAATTATGGCGCGTTTCCACGCTCAAGGCCACAATACTACCATCGTCCAAGTATATGCTCCGACAAGTACGAGCACTGACGACGAATTGGAAAAATTTTATGCTGCACTCCAGACTGGATTCAATAAAGCAGGAAAAAACGATATACGCATCGTGATGGGAGACTTCAATGCAAAAGTCGGGACAGACTTTGAAACGTGGAAGGGAGTTATAGGCCATAATGGATACGGTGAAGAAAACGAAAGAGGTGAACGACTCTTGCAATTCTGTCAGCTGAACAAACTGTGTATTATGAACACATGGTTTGAACACAAAGATACACAGAAGTGGATGTGGGCAGCACCCGAGAAAATATCGTCCGTAGCACCTGGTTGTAAGAACAGAAAAGTTATTAGTGTAAGAAATATGATCGATTTTGTAATGGTAGATCAAAGATGGAGAAGTTTGTTCACAGACACTTGGAGCTTTCCTAGTGCAGCGATCGGATCAACAGATCACAACTTAGTTTAAGTAACATCAAGGTACGGTTCCAAGTTCATCGGGCCATTGCAACAAGAGCTAGAATCGACATAGAAAAGATGATCCAGCAGCCTACTGTGAGGCTTGAATATCAGATAGCCTTAGCAAATCGATTCGCCATGCTTGACAACCTCCCAGAAGATGTGGACAAAGTACTAGATGTAGTAAACTCTAACATCCAAGAAGCAGCGAAAGAAACTATTGGGTTCATAAAAAAGAAGAAAAATCCATGAATTAGTGAAGAGGTATTGTTGCTCACTGACCAAAGAAGAGAGGTGAAGGCACAGCTGAATGCCAATCCAAGTCTAAAACCCAAGTACAAACAATTATCTAAAGACATTAAAATGGGCGTAGTTAGATGTCGTCAAGAATGGACACAGCGGCAATGCGCAGAACTCGAATCAGCCAGTAGAAAAATTGACTTGCGAAAGCTATTCGGAAAGATAAAAGAGATTTCGGGCGAACTGGCACTCAAAGTCCAGAGCGCAAATGTCAAAGATGAGACAGGCAAGCTGCTCTCGAGTGATAATGAAATCAAGTCTAGGTGGCAGAGTTATTTGTAAGGACCTGTAAAACCAGAATGTGTCAGTAGATAAAAGTGTGCTCGATGAACTCTGGCCTTCAAGTTTACACAATGACACAGAGCCGGATATTTTAGAGTCGGAGGTGAGAGTGGCAATAGACAATCTTAAACAACGCAACGCACGGTCCTTGATAGTAGTCATCCCTAAAAAAGGCGACACAACAAAATGTGAGAATAATAGAACTATCATTTGTCACGCTAGTAAGATCATACTGGAAATCATTCGTAGCAGGATGAAACCGCGTATCGAAGGGCTGATGTCAGAGGAACAAGCCGGCTTTAGGCCAAGTCTGGATACAATCGAGCAAATATTCTCACTAAGGTTATTGGCAGAAAAATATACCATATTGCAAAATGGCGAGCTGTACATGATCTTCATTGATTTCAAGAAAGCATTCGATAGAGTGTGGCATGAAGCGCTTTGGGCGATCTTGCATCACTATGGTTTGCAACCAAAGCTGATCAGTTTGTTGGAAGACCTATATAAACGAGCCGAGAACGCAGTAATCGTGGGCCATGATACAACGGAATGGTTTAACCCTCTGAGGTCTGCTATCACGCCGGCGCGTAAGTCTCGCTTTTTTTCTTATCAGTGCAAAAGAGACTCAAAATACTCTGTTGATTTTGATTTTACATATTTGTGTTATACATCGTTCGATCCTGTTAAGTGTCTATTTTTTTGTGTATACTCACAATATAAACAAAGGAATTGTGCTTTTAGTCAAATAAAGAAAAATAAACATGGTGTTAGTTTTGCCTTCTCTCTGTCAGTGAAGTACATTCTGAAACGCGTCCGAAAATTAACTGTAATTCCGCGAATACTTGTCATACAGGCACGAGTGTTTTTCCATAATGAAGCTTGAACTCTCTTCTTTTAAATGAATTAATTGATATAAAAAAACAAATATTCTCAGTTTATGTAATCTGTATGAAAAGAGAGAGATGTCAGTCTTTTTCTTTCCAGCTCATTATACCTGATTATGCGTTAATGTGCCACGCCCACGGAGAGCGTGCGGTATTCAAACGCAAATGATCTAAGGCAAGCAATGCAAACATGCCAACGCCCACCAGCTTGTTTATAAAACACATCATGTTTAATAAAAACTTGCACTTTACCTCGTCTTGCTACCTGTGAGGAATAATACTATCTAATAACCCTGGAAAATGTACCAGAAGTGCTGGTAGTTTCATTTCGAGGAGCAACGGATCCAGCTGATGTAGTAAGTAATTTATTCTTAAGTGCTTTTTTCTAATCGCGATATTGAATAGTGTCTGTAAACCGCAAAAAAGACTGTTTAAATATGAATTGCGTGTCTGTGTGTAGGCTAAATGATGAAAGAAAGGCACAGGCACGCACGCGTTGTTTACTACAGTTAGGCTATACAGCGCGTGTCTGTGCTGTTCATTCACTCTCGCAACTACATTAGTTAACATGTTATTTTTACATGAACACATCCAGACTATATTGCTATAGCCTACTAAGATGAGTAAAAATAGACTGAAATATGTTGAAATAAAATGTCTGTATAAGCAACAAACTGTAAATTAACATGTATATGCAAATATATCATACACGATATGTTACCGACTAAATATGAATGTTTAGACAAGATTTTGTGATTAGTTTTGGATAGATTATAAAGTTTTGACTGTAAAAAAAGACTACTGTCACATTAAAAAGGTAAGCTTTTGTTCACCAATTTCTGCTCATATGTTAAATATACTATAGTATGATGTTTTGTCAAAAATAAAGTAGGTATATTGAATTATCAACTAAGATGTTATTATAGTGTTTGTTCCAAAATTCAAACTAATGAATCCTTACCTTTTTTAATACGTATGATAAAATGTATAATTTTTACAAAGAAAGAATACACTTGAAATATTGTTAAAATTGTAATTGTTGTTGTAATTGTAACCTATTTGTAATTGGTTACAATTTCTAATTGTAAAATATTTATATATATATATATATATATATATATATATATATATATATATATATATATATATATATAATTTATTTTGTCCTTGCATTCTTTGGGACCCTGTGACACACCTGTGTAAAAGGCTAATTAATATGCAGCTCATTATGTATCTGGCACATTATCCGGCCTTTGTCTTCTCAGGTTCTCACGCCTCCACGCATATTGCCTTTCCAAACAAAAGGTGTCTTATAAAATTAAAATCAATGTATTGTTTTGTGTAAATGATCAGACAGGCTGATTTTCAGATCATTTTGAAGCAAAAACTCAAGGCAACAAAATCTATTAGTCAAAAGTCTTGTGGACACATATTTAGTATGTGTTTTGTGGCCTTATTTCAGACACTTTAAGTTTTATTTTTTCAATAACCATGCATAAACAATATTCTCTCAAAAATCCAAACATTTACATACATTTTGCTCACATATCATGGTAGCCCTGTTTGTGCTAAAAAGAGTGTAATTACACCTTTGCTATTAATATGTTTATAAGCAACTGAAAAAAGCACCAATGTCAGGGCATGTCAAAACATCTCAAGGACCCCAAAAACACCTCAGACCCCAGAGGATTAAACAAACAGTCAGGGTTAGACAGGGTTGCATAATGTCACCAGATCTATTCAACCTGTATTTGGAACACATCATGCGACTTGCCCTAGATAGAGAAAACATGGAAAATGTCGGAGTCAGTGTCGGCGGAAGGCAGCTCAGCAACTTAAGATTTCCCGACGACATTGGTCTCATAGCTGAAACTCTGCAAAATAGCCAAGTATTAATCGAACACGTAAACAAGGAGAGCACCAGGTTCGGACAAGAGATCCACAATACAAAGACTGAATGGATGCGGTTAAGATCAACGCCTAAAGAAGGCGAGGTAATTGAAGAACAACACGTCTTGCTGAGAGGAGAACCGCTCAGGAAGTAAAGACCTTCAAGTACCTGGGAGCAACAATAGCTGCAAATGGAGACAATATGCTGATGCAAGATATTCGCATCAGAACTGCGACAGCGCTCTGTTCAATGGGCGATCTCCAAAAGACATGGAAAGGCAGAGGAATCAGCATACATACCAAGATGCGCTTGTATAAAGCACTGATTCAGCCAATAGCGCTATACAGCTGTGAAACTTGGACCCTTAAAAATGCGAAAGAGAAAAAACTCCCTGTATTCGAAATGGCTGCACTAAGGAAGATACTCAGGGTTAGCAGATTAGACAAAATCCGTAACAAGATAATACGACAGCGTATGGGGTGCCATCAAACGATTGTGCAAGTAGTACATGAGAGGCAGCATAGGTGGCTAGGACATGTGCTGAGAATGAACGAAGACCGTATAGCGAGGACGGTACTACAAGGAAAACTAGATGGTAAACGAAAACAAGGAAAACCGAAGGCCAAATGGATAAGATCGATCGAATATCAGACAAGTATGAGTTTACACCAGGCATCAATTGTGGCACGGGACAGAAATATTTGGAGAGACCTAGGTGAACGTATTGGAGCCCCTAGGATTTACGACATGGAGAAACGTAACCTGGCCAAGAAGAGGAAGTAATCACATGAAAGAGAACGTCCTGGTTGCGTATGCAACCCACCGTTCCCTGAAGGAGGGAACGGAGGACGTAGTCGACGCGACTGAAATGGGATCACGCTAGGGAGCCTATCATCTTCGAGTACTATTGAACGAGCCAATGTAATTGGCGTGCGTGATTCGCATCACACACTCCGCCCCCGCGGCGCGGGTATAAATACGGAAGTGGATGCACGCACTAGTTGCTTTTCGCTGAGGAGCCGAGAGTAACCCGGGGTCAGCGGTGGTCCAGCGGTAGTGGCAAGGGGACTACGTCCTCCGTTCCCTCCTTCAGGGAACGGTGGGTTGCATACGCAACCAGGACGTTCCCTTTCAGTCGATAACGTCGGACGTAGTCGACGCGACTGAAATGGGATCAACCATTGAACACGCCACTAACGCTGCCACCTTCCAGTGCCTAAACCAAAGCCTCCTGATGCCCCCGCAAACTTAAGGCGGGGAAGGACAGGGCTTAGGCCAGGGAAGTCACTGCTGTTCCTACAGGACCACTGGGAAAGCGTTCCCCGTACGTTGGAAGGAAGGGACGCTGCGGAAGCCACATCCAACCCGAGGGAGGAAATGTGGAGAATACACATGAACTGGGCGGAAACCGGGCAGTCTAACATATGGAATGTCACTGGGGTGGCTCCAGCCTAAGACGGGGGGAGACACACCGGACAGTGACGGCAGAGAGACTCTGCCGAGGGAAGACACGGGCTCACCGCAGGGAGCCGTATCGTGGAAGAATACACATATGGGGTCACCGAAGGGACCGCAACATATGGACCCAGCCTAACACAGGTTCCACACTGCTTACGAGTGGTAGGCCTAACACCAGACGTTCCGCACGTCCGACGTCGGAGGGGTGTGGAGGAACTCAACAGGGTTCAATTTTAAGGGAACTCAACTGGAGTAGAAAGGCGCACGTATCCAGTCCATAGGAGGGGAATGGCGCAGCAAGCCGACACTTGAACCGGGCTCACGGTGAAACTGGCTTCATGAGAAGGGAGCCCACGGGAAGCAGCGGTTCAACTAGGTGTCGTCCAGCCCCCAACTCTAGAATCTGTTTAGCAAAGTATATCGTCAACGCCCAGGCGGAGCACTTTACACTCATCATAGAGGAGCTCAACACCTAAGTGGACATGTTGCATCTCGGATCTTTGCCGAAATGAAGGCAAGCACTAAGTGCAACTTTGCATGGAAACAGCCTTCCCTCTCTGCTGAATTCCAACAGATATTTGAAGAGCTGGTCTGAGGTATATGACTTGCATTCTGTACACGTCCAAGCGAATCGGACAGAGAAGCCAGGGCTGGATCTGCCTCCTCCAGGGCAGCGCTTGCAGGCTCACCACCTGCTCCTATTACGGGAGAGGTAGGAACCTTGGGCACAATCCGAGCCGGGGTCTCAGCTTGTGAGAGTTAGCCGGCCCAGACTCCAGGCACAATACGTTGACCGAAAGCGAGCAAGTCCCTACCCTCTAGTAGAGACCACGCGAGCAGGAGAACTGATATAACAGAATTTTTAACTCACTACCCGCAGTGGCTCAGGGGCGGTCTCTGCAGTGCAGTCGCACCAGGGACAAGGCCCAAGAGGATAAAGAGGGACACAAGGATTTACAAGACCTTGCTCCTCAGGAACCTGACGATCAGAACGTGCTTCTGCATACTTCTGCAACACGATGAGCGTCGTTTAAACACCGAGGCAACATCATTTTGAGGGTGATTTAGGAAAACAGCCTACTGCAACCCATTTTGCAGGAAAGAGAGCACTGAAGTGATCGAAAGCTTTCAGGATCTCCTCAGGGGAGAAGACGCACTCAACGACTAGGTTCCACTTCTAAAGGCGTAAGCACGCTACCCAATTCTAGGGGGTGCTCGCAGAAGTGATGGTAACTAACACATGTTCTTGTGATAGCCACCTGAACCTCCGCGTTCGGATGTAAGACCGCCCGGAATCTCCGGGGGAAGAACGCGTGTGCCATCGTGCCCCGTCCCCGAATCCAGGGGAAGTCAGGAAGGCTGTTGAAGGGAACCAGGTCTAGTTGGGCCAATGAGGGGCAACTATGAAGACCTGTTCCTCTCCTGACATGGCACGTAGGTGCAAGTGACGGGCGCAAAAGACAGGAGCATTGCTCAACACAACATGTGAAGATCACTGGGCTTCAGGAGCATTTTCTGCTCAGCACTTGGGTGTGACAAGTTCACTGAGCTTCAGGAGCATTCCTGCTCAACACCTGAGTGTGATAAACTCACCGAGCTTCAGGAGCATTTCTGCTCAACACTTGAGTACGAAGAACCTCACTGAGCGACAGGAGCATTTCTGCTCAGCACTTGAGTGTGACAAGTTCACTGAGCTTCAGGAGCATTACTGCTCAACACCTGAGTGTGATAAACTCACTGAGCTTCAGGAGCATTTCTGCTCAACACTTGAGTGCGAGGAACTTCACTGAGCACCAGGAGCATTTCTGCTCAGCACTGCGTGTGATGAATTCACTGAGCTACCTGTGATGGACTCACTGAGCTACAGGAGCATTGCTGCTCAACACCAGAGTGCGATGAACTTCACTGAGTTTCAGGAGCAAATCTGCTCAACATGAAGAGTGATGATTTCACTGACTTGCAGGCGCAAGGCGACCATGAGTCGCAGTCACTTTTAGAAGGCTCACTGGGGTTAAACGCATTTCTGCGGGCCCCTGGGGCCGCTGAGTCCCAGTGTTTGTCCAAGGGTAGTCCGCTCGGTTTACCCAAACACTGGCGGAAAAATAAAACCGGGGGGGCAACTGAGCGGCCCCGGAATGGTCATGACCCAGCCGGACCCAGGGGATGGAGTCTCCACTTGCCCTGGCTATAACTGTCGTGAGGCTCGATGGCGGCACGATTGAGTAAGCGGGAGGAGTGGAATAAGGCGCCCTCAGAAGCGTCTGACTCCAAGGAGGAGGTGACGGGTGAGTTTGTGACATGCAGGGGAAGCTTGCGCAACGGTCGCAATGTCTAACAACTCGAGGCACGAATGCCCGTGTAGTCGGGGGTCGCCCAGGCCCCCGTTAAAACACGCCCTTTGTACATGGCCGCTCTGTTGAAGAGGGTTTGGCAGCAGACCGGGATGAACTATAGTCACACAGGGTGAGCTGCTCTGCCACGGTCACCTCGGGACTCGATCGTGAAGCTAGCGCTGAAGCGGTCACATATGGAGGGAGCCAAAGGCTGCGACTACCATATACCCCAGGAGCCTCTGAAAGTTCTTTCAGTGGGACCCTTTCTCACTTCAACACCAGCTGAACACATTCTCATTGGAGAGACATGTTGGACCGAGTACCTCTCCAAAACTAGAAAAGAGATACTCAGCCCGTGGGCGAGATTACTCTCTTCCAGTTGACCTGAAGACCCAACGGGCTCTGGAGCACTCGAGGGGAAGGACACTGTACTGATACTCCACCCTTAGACGCAACACACAGGATGGCCTGCGGTGCGGGAGGTAGAGATCTGAAGCACATGTCTTTCAGGTCAAAGCTGCAGACCACTCTTGGGCCAAGATGGTCACGACCCACCACCTAGTAGCACGAAGAACGAGTTTACAACTGGCCTTCGTACCGGCTGGAGGAGCGGCTATATCAAATCCTTCGCCAGCAGGATAAGATAAGCACGCACAAGTCAGGAGCACTGCTCAACACTCGGTGTGATGAATATCACTGAATTTTCAGGAGCACGTCTGCTCAACACCTAATGTGATGACTATCACTGACTTGAGCGGGGTAGCCGAGCCTGAGGTGGGGCAGCAAAGTAGAGAGAGTGGTGTTAGTGTGCTGTGCAACACTTACCTGTCTCCACAAGCGGCAGGGGGCGCGTGAGAAGGCGGATGACCGGGTCCTCGAACGCACCAAGCTGCCTGCTGGCGACCAAGGGGGAGCTGAGGGGTGTAAGGCTATACAGGGTCACACCCGCCAGACTGGCCCTCTTGGGACCCAGGAACAGATGAAATTGCTCTCTCTTTGAAGTGTGGGTACCGCTTGCTCCGCTTTTTTTTTTTTTTTTTTAGGGAGCCAGCGGCGGAACAGACACACACACAAACAAAGGCTCCACCCGGCCCTCACCCGGGGGGAGGGAGTGATCGTGCCACTCCAAGAGCATCTCATCCATTCCTGGGCGGCCCGCTCCGGAATGCTTTCGCTGTCGCTTGCCACCTGGCTTGGCAGCGCCTGGAGCGGGCTGGGCGTCTCTACCGCGGCCGGCTCCCTGCTGAGGCCTGGGTGGAGGCTGCTGCGGAGGGCCAGCAGGAGCGGCGGCCGGAGAACGCCCACGGCGACGAGCAGGCGGAGGAGCTGCCACCGGCGGCGGGTGGAGGCAGCAGCTGGCCACCGGGGCAGGATGTGCCGGATGACCTCCGTCTGCGCTTGAGCGGCAGAGAACTGTTTGATGCAGTTCTCCACCGCGTCGCCGACCAGCCCAACCTGGGAAATTGGGGAGACCAGGAACCGAACCTTGTCCGCATCCGCCATACCAACCAGGCTGAGCCAACGAAGGCGCTACTGGACCACCAAGGTGGACATCGCCAGACCGATCACGCACGCTACGACACCCGTACCCCGGAGGGTGAGGTCGGATGCAGTGCGGTGCTCACCTATGAGCGCACGGTCTGGATTACCCTCGTGCATGCCATGGGTGCCCTAGCCTGCAGCAACGCCATGGCACGCAAGAGGAAGGGGCTTGCCCACAGGCCTTGTAAGCTCTGCCCGTCGGAACGGACGAAACTCACAGGCCTTAGGGGGGAGACGAGGATCCCCCCAAAAGGCAGCGGCCGCCGGACACAGGTGCACCTGTGTCGACAGACCGCTCCAATGGAGGGACACCTCGCAACCCTTCACCGTTCCTCCATCAAGGGTAATGAGGGGGAAAAGCTATTCAGGCAGTTTCTGGCAGAGAAAGATGCTGTTCACCACCTGATAAGCTCTCCATGCATTTCGGGAAAGAAAGGCACTGGGGCGGCGAGCTGAGAACCAGCGCGGCCCGCCCCAAGATACCAAACTCCAGATTCCAACCGAGACTGAACGGGACACGGTGGAGGTTCCACTCGAGCCCGGCAGCCTCGGCGGCCCGTTTCAGCATAGCTGATAATTCTGGATCCGGCTCGGGCAACATTGAACTCCCGGAGGGAGACAATGCAGCCGAGTCATCATCTCCAGAAGTCAGCTCACCCTCTGATGCTGCAATCGGCGTCCTGTCCTCCAGGGGAGCCCCGAGTGAAACCGCTGGCCCACCCATTACAGATGGACCAGCAGACAACACAGGAGGCTCCAGTGGTTGCAGTGGAAGGGAGGAGTGAGGAGCCCACAGGGAATGGTTACCGGGCGGGACATCCAACACTATCCTCCGGTCACCCATCCCACACAGCACCCGAGGGTGGGGCATGGTAATGGGGACTCGCTCTCCGCGAACGAAGGCGAGTCTCGCCCTCAACACTGCGACAGTCATGTTCCCACAGTGAAAACATGAGCTGTCCACAAAAGCTGTCTCAGCGTGCTGTAAGCCAAACACGTGACACAACAGTTGTGACCATCAGAGAGAGACAGGGAACGACCGCACCCAGAAACGCACGGGCGGAATGACATCTTGAAAAAGACGCAAACGCACCCGTGTTGCTCTTTCAGAAAATAGGACCGTCACCAGTGCCGGAGCACACAGGGAAATGACCGCGGCAACACTGAACAGAGAACTGAAACAGTGAAGCACTCACTTTTCCGCCCTCTAACCAGCCATCAACACACACAAACATTTAGAAATTTGTTGCTGTTAAAACAGCAGTTGAGAGCTCAAAGCTCGCGATCACCGCTGCACTCGCGCTGTAGAACACCAGCACTGGGAGAGTCTTCCTGAAGAACACCGACACACTCGCTCGTTGTAGACAACAGCACTCTCAGAGACATCAAACGATCGGCTCCGAAGCGAAAGGCAACTAGTGCGTGCATCCACTTCCGTATTTATACCCGCGCCGCGGGGGCGGAGTGTGTGATGCGAATCACGCACGCCAATTACATTGGCTCGTTCAATAGTACTCGAAGATGATAGGCTCCCTAGCGTGATCCCATTTCAGTCGCGTCGACTACGTCCGACGTTATCGACTGAAAGGGAACACCCATTAAAAGGTTGAAATGTTACCCATTAAACTCGTAATTGCAAATAATTACATTATAAACACTATAGCCTAAGCTATTTCCCCCTCACTCCACAACATACCCTTAAAATTTAATGGTATTCAGAACAAGAATTTTAAAAAAGTAGCTATAAATGATATGTTAAACTACAAAATAAAACACAAATTAGGCTACAGTGGAATTCATTATAAACAATATCAAGCCAAAATGAATTGTGACCCGTGCTGGCAAAATGAGTCGAAATGCGCACGGGCTAGGCAACAGGCAAACCAAGTGAAATATGTAAATATTGGTAGAATGAGGTTTTCACAAAAATTAGATCATTGAGCCCTCGTCTAGCGATCCTAATGTTGCAAATAGCAATTAAACGTCTAAAATGATCTTTAGTTGTATGTTTTCTGAGAGGAGTACCTTTCCTTTGCTGATGCTTCCCCTCAGCACAAGTTTGGCATAGTTGTAAAGCACAGCATTCCAACTTTGTGAATATTCATAGTGAATTCTAGATGGCATGAGTCTGAACCAATGAAATGTGATTTTCATACCCATGCTGATGTAAACAAAACCAGCATGTTGCTAACCAGTCGCAATAACACCTTCTGTGATTAATAAAAACACCCTGTCTGGTGGCGCATTGTGATATCATGGAAGTGTCCATCCTCTGAAAACACGACAGAAATTAAACATTTTCAAGCTCTTAAGTCAATATTCCGTCAATGTATGCCTTTTTTTAGTGGATATGGATGATAGTGAGTGCTCAGTCTGTGGCTAATGCTTAATGCACTGCAGTAGCCAATTCTACAGTAGTTGGAGCAGTTCACATGGAACATTTTGCTTATTAATGACTACTTCAGTGCTAATGTCCCACCACGATAAATGGTTGGTTGGGCATGGACACAATATGAAACTGTCAAGACCATATTAAAATTAACTTTGCTACTGTAGCAGTGTTGATCACTATTAATCTATTAGTCTCCACACATCCATGCAGTAAAAAAATTATGAAAATTGTTTAACAGAATTTAGTTTTTTTATAAACTAACATGAGTTGACAAAGTTAACATGAGATGGGTAATGTGTTATTATTCACATGAATTGCTACATGGGTATCCCTTAACCAGTGACATACTTCTCAAACTGACAATCAGTTAGTTAACAAATGTGAAATATTCTTTATATAAATTATTTCAATAAATGTGAACATAATTTTCCCTATAGATATGGGTTTTGACTTGGTGAGTGCCAAACTTGGTGTTAATACCAGGGATTTGAAGGTATGGTTGCTAGGTGATTTTGTTTTGGAACCTTCAGAAAACTTCAGATTTTTCTCAAATTTGACTTTGGTGACTCCATACTTCAAACAGGTGTAGCTCATTCATTTGTCCAATTACAACAAATCATTTGAATGTTTTTAATGGAGAATAAACTCATTTTTGAAAATGTGCTCATTCTGACTCATTTTGCCAGCACGGGTAACAATTTATTTAAAGCGGAATTGAAACAGAATTGGGCTTATCCCTCTCATTCGGCAATAATCCAATTTTTTTTTTTTTTTTTTTATATTTGCCATGTAAGATTTGGTTGCTAAACTATTCATTTATACTTCAGTCGTGTTCCAATATCCACATAAAACAGCATCCTTCACACGCGCAAAAATGTGTTTGGTTGGGGGCTGGGCACACTGATACTGCAGACCATTTAAATTAAGCAGTGTAACTTTTACGTTTGGTTGACTACATTTTAGTTTGAGAATGAATAGCACAATCAGAGGGATTTAATATAATAAAGTTATATAAACAAAACAAATACAATGCGTTAGAGTGTCAGAAAAACTACCATAGCTTATACTCTTTGTCGCACAGTTTTTTAATTTTTTTTTTTTAATTTAAAGGCACAAATGTAGTTTTTCAGCAATAGAAGTCACCTATTCAAAACAAAGGCGTAGCTTGATGACGCTGAGATTGAGCGTGGAATCATGGTAGTTGTTGTCTTCACCTCACAGCCAGTGGAAAAGAATCCGACAGGACAGAAATAATATTCATGGATGAGATTATCAACATTACTGTAGTATGAAGCAGAGCAGGGCCGAGTGATGTGGGAGCTGGAGCGATTTCTAATGAGAGACGAGCGCAAGACATGGCTCGAGAGCAGCGGAACTTTTATTGTGCCGCAGACGCCGCTTTTGCTTCTTCAGGTCAAGTGTATGTGGGGTAACACAGTAAGCTAGATCAATATTAGAATATCATATTAATAAATACTGGATGGCTTGTGTTGCTAAATGGCATGCAATTAACTTTAAAGCATACTGTATGATGGGAAAAAAAGCTGCATTATTGTTACTAAAAATAAATCTGCATCTGATTATGTTATGTTAGCCACTTGACAAAACAGTGTTTTTCTCTGAGGCATGGTAAAAACATCCAGAAAACAAAGCGATTCAAACAAGTGTTGAGCTATATAATAAGGATCAGTTTTCGGTCTATAAATGTATCCAAACAGTTGTTCCCTTGTCTAATAAAACATAATATATTAAAGCGTCTTTGGAGTTTCTAATGTTTCTGAAAAAAAAGAAAGAAAAAAAGAAGGAAATCGTGGGTAACAGGTATGACGTCAATGAAAGGCGACACAATGACACAGTCCGTGTCCTGGTTAAAATTGCTTATTTCTCTGGATTTAAACATTCTTGGAAACATCTGGGATAATGTAAGTACACAAGTCAACAAAATATATAACACGGTTTTAGTGGATTTTGGATATGTTAATCCAAAAATCTTATATTTGTGCCTTTAATTATTCAAGTGAGATATTTCATGTAGTCCTATTTAGGCCTTTTTTATAGTTAATTTGATCTGTTTATCTCTGCTGCAGGCACGTAATGTGACTAAGTGTGAATCCTCATGTTCTGTTGTTCATGCTGCTATTTGTGCATGTAAAGCTAAACCCCTGGAAATAAATAAATTATATAAATAAATATTAATAGGTCACATACACCCATCTATTCTATTTTAATTTATTTTTAATTTGCCATTCTAATCTAGTCGTTTAACGGTTAATGATTGTACGGTTGTCAGACTATAGTCAGGAAAATAATATAAATCAACCAAATGCTCTCATTACAATTCTCCACCCGATTTACTATGCTGCACGCAAGTTCATGCTAACTTATAAACACTTATAATACACGTACACAAGCTGAGCCTTGATGTGAGATTTGATCGTAGACACCGCTGACGTCCATATTGATAAATGGCAAGTTTTGCATGGAAACGACTGTACTCACAGTTTTCGGTCTTACGTTCGTTTCAAAAATGAGGCCCAATGTCTCTGAGATCTGTATAAATGTGGCACTGATAATGAATGTGGCAAACGTATTGATTTTTAAAATACGCATTCTAACTTATTCAAATCTCTCACACTAAATTATTGCTTCAAAAGTTAATTAAAAAAGATAGATAGAAGAAAAAAAACCTTCTGCAGATGTTACAACCCTCTTAAAAATAGAATTTACAAAACTGGCATCCTAACTTCCCTATTACTGAAGTCAGAACATCTTGGAAAAATTGTACAGATTATTGAGCTTGTAAACCTTTCAGAAGAACCCTTAATCTAAACACCTGAAAAATAGAATATTTTACAAAAATAGAGGAAACTTAAATATTTCATGCATTTTAACATATCTGGCATTTTAATTTATGCTGTGAACTCTTCCACTTTTTTTCAGGAGCTCTAATCCTGCATCATGCTGTCAATGAAAAGTACAAAACTGTTTTTAATGTCACACTGTATGCACGTAGCTTTACTGCAAGGTAAGCGAAAGGTAATTATTCAATCGCCAACAATCTCTACAGGAATCAAAGAATCAAAGTCAGAATCATTCCAGTGAATTGCTTCATGCTGGTGTTTTTTGTAAATAAACATAAAAAAGAAAACACGCTTCACTGATTCCAACACTGGTGATGAACTTATGGAAATTAATAAAAATAAATTTGTTTGTGAGATATTTACTCAATGATTAAAAAAGTGATTTTACGTCACAAAGCAATAATTGCTCTGTAATTAGAACTACTGTACAATCCATGTGTGTGACATGAGCATAGGGAACACCATTTGTGAACTGATAAAAAGCAGTTGTAAAATGATTACCTGGAACAAAGCTCCCCTGAACAACTTCTTTGTAAGCCCACCATCCCTCATGGATTTTGGGTGGATTTGGCTGAGCTGTGAGGAAAGAAGAGGAAAATTAGAGTGATTTAGCATTAATTATAGAAAAACATTTTTATTGAATTTAACCATTCATTGTTTTCTTTGTCATTTTTCCATTCAAAAATGATTTCTAGCAAACAGCTCTGCAAGAGAGGCACAAAGCAAACAAAATTGGAATTAAAAACCTCCACTTTTGTGGACTTTTCAAACATTAAAATGGAGAGGTATTCTAGATGGATCTGACAAGAGATCCGAATGAACCAGGGCTGTAGTTTATAATTGAAGTGACCAAGTAAAGATCCTGCTGCTAAAGGAGTTCAAGGCCTGTAATTACGAGGCAAGATTTTAGGATATTGCATTTCTACACCAAAACTTTCTTGTCCTTGCTGCCACTGAAAAACATGACTGTTGGGCCAGAGGTGGCAAGGCTGCCTTTTAATGGAACTCGAGGAGGGTTAATCCTTCCATCAAGGACAAGAACTAATGCAGGAGAGTGGTTCAATTTCACACACAAAAAAAAGGTGGTGGCTAGAGAGGTGAAAATGCTTCCTCCTCTTAGGGGATCTACTGGGGGGGGAAACAAACACCACAATGAAGCTAACGATTTCTGAGTGCTACTTTATCTAAACATACACATTTGAAAGTATAAAATGAAAGTCGACTGCAATTGCTAACACTGCTTTATTAAATATCCCCATGAATGAGGATCACTAGATATGGGCAGATTTTTCAGATGGTATTAATACTTCCAAATATCAATTTTGAATGGTTTTGGTCTAGGTCTCTGGTCTAGGTGTCTTCCAAAATAGCTGATAATGGTGGTATTGGATTTACAGTGACACCTACAGGAGAGGATGCAGTATCATGCAAGTAAAAAGGTTTGCTTACCAATGTCAATGTAGACATACATGTACCCTTTTCGCAGATATGTTTTGTCACATAGTTAATTTATTCTGCAATCATGTTTCCAATAATAGACCAAGATAAAATAAGTAGTATTTGACTAGTCATGTGATTAACATACTGTAGCAGACACCTTATGTAGAATAAAATATTTTTTCCAACAGCTTTTCCTTGGACACTGAAATGACTTGAGTCATCATCTCATGTAAACATACATCATTTCCTGGCTATAAAGAAGCATGCATCCCTCTCTTCTACTTTTTTAATCCATATTATATTGCTTCTCGGTGTAACAAAAAAAATACTTTAAACATACTTTTTTTTTTATAAACCACTGTGCATTAAATAATTATTACTAATGTATCCAATACATATTTTTTTGGCCTGTGCGAGACGTACAGACCGCACTAAGGATGGCCCTGTCCATCATGCTGGAAAACGCACAGATGATCACCAAATTGCTCCTGGATCGTTGGGAGAAGTTGCTTTTGCACGACGTTTTGATACCAGTCTTTATTCATAGCAGTGTTTTGGGGCAAAATTGTAAGGTAGCCCCCTCCCATGAATGAAAAGCAACTACACATGGATGGTCTCAGGATGCTTCACTGTTGGCACAGCACAGGACCCATGGTAGCATTCACCTTTTCTTCTCCGGAAAATCCATATTCCAGATGTCTCAGACAGTTGGAAGGTGGCTTCATCAGAAGAAAATAACTTCACAAAATAACTGTCCAATCATTGTACTTCCTGAAAAATTTCAGTCATTGCTACCCTTCTTGACATAAGGCCATTGTCCAAAAGTCTTGTCCTCACACTGTGTGTAAATAACTGCAGATGCACAAACACCCCCCTGCTGCCAATATTGAGCAAACTCTGCACTGGTGGTGACACGAATCCATAGCTGACTCAGGAGGAGACAGTGCTTTCTTTCCAGGTGCTTTCTGGATACTCTGGGATGTCCTGAAGCCTTCTTCACTGCTCTCCTTTAAGTTTTTGATGATTCGGTAAATTAAATGATGTTAGCTGGCCAATGAATATTTTTGCAACTATTTAAAATGCATCTGATCACAGTACAATATTTTAGAAACAATGTAAATCAACACAAGCAGCAAACTTTGTAAAACACAACATTTATGGTCACTGCGATACATTTGGCCATGGCTGTAGGGATCAAGTTTGGTCTTACACCCAGCACATAGCAAATTAAACAGCATACAGTAGCAACTGTTCAAATGTCTCAAAACTATGAAAACTTCAAAATCTTTGATGAATGTCACAAATCTCTCTCCCTCTCTCTGTCTCCGGTATCTTGTCAGGATCTATCTTCAAGCAGAAGTTAGTATGGAGTGAGAGGCAATAACAATTCATCAGCCATGTTCTCCTGAGGGACACTGGCGTAATAATACAGGGGAGCTTTAGTGGAAGCTCCAGGACAAGCATCAGACACTGAATCTCTCTCCCTTTCAGTCGGAAAAACAATGCTCCCATCCCTGCAGCTCAAAGCTGCTGTCATTATCGGGATGGAGACTGGATAGGAAAACATAACGCCAATTGATCATTTCTGAAAGCAAAGAAAAGACTGAAACACTCCAGACTTGATGTGAAAAAAAAGTTTTCCATAGAACCTCCAAGGAAGTAGTTTTATGTCTATTGTGATTAAAATTTGAGTTTTGACGGCTTTTATGCAAGTGTATACGGCTGTGAGCTTACAGGGACTAAAGAACTGTTGTGATTGAATGTAATTCGTTGCACTCAGATCTTATGCGAGTCCCAGTTGAATGTGCAGGACTGCATGAAAATGAGACATCACATATTTCATTATGACAGCAGTTTGAGCAAAGCAGCTAAATTCTATTCAATTTCCCACACAGCTTGGCGGTTCCCCAATAACATTACTGGCTTTAGCAGAAAGAAATACCTCAAAACTATAAAGCAAAAACTCAAGCAAAACTCAAGAAAACTTAACACTTAAGTTCAACATGTCCCATCCAAAAATTACTTCACGTAATTGGCGGTGTGTTGGAGGTCCAGAGTCAAAATGTTTGCAGTGTGATCTGCATCGCTTTGCTGTCACAACTAATCAAAGGGAGGGACAAACAATGGCCCCACTCTCAGTGGAAGACAATACATAAAGGCCAGATTAAGTATGAACTGGCTCTGAGGGACAGTATCAACTCAGATCCAACAGGGTTTACATTTTATGCTTTAATAATGGGATTCAAGTGATTGGTTTAATAATATCCTTCAAATGATTGAACGCTGCTGGCGTTGCCTTTTCAGCATTTTACAAATGGTGCCGCTTTCCCAGCAGCTGACTTGCTCATGCATTATTCAGAGTTGGGTAATCAAATGAATAGATGAGGGCGGTTGCAGCACAGAGGTAAAAAACCTATTGAATGTCTGCAGAGTTAGTGTCAATAGATCAAAAAGTAATTAACACTAATTTTCTGATCCCTGTTCCCAATGGGGAGACCCCCCGCTTGGCAAAGGATTTTCAAAGAGGCACTTCACAACAGCTAAACATAGAAGGCACAGAGGAAAATTTTTCTACATTTGTCACTACTAGAGATTAGCGATGTGTACGACTAATTAAGTAGTAGAGTACTCGTTCTGCACCAACTACAGTTGTTGACTAACACACACATTTGCCTGTTGTAGGCACGAAATGTACTTTCCCATCAAATCTCTCACCTAAATCTCTAAATGCTTTCTTGTGCATCCAAGTGCAGCTATATTCGTCATGCATCTCTGTGATCCCATCAGAGATGATGATCTGCTATTAGTGCAACAACAGACTTCATATAGGCCTACAGTGTTTAGGTGCGTTTATAACACACACAAAAGTACTCGATCACTTAAGTTTCACAAGAACATAACTCAAAATACTCATCCATTGCAGAAAGAAATGAGATGAAGAGCAACATTATTTGTCCAAATGGTATTTTAGAACTTATTTAGTGTGGAAGTTCTATTTTTGGACAGATATGAGTGATCCTTGATATTATTAGCATCTATCTGGCATGCGGGACTCTTCAATGAGTATATTATAAATCATACAAACTATAACATTCACACAGCTGCAGACAGAATTGGACTTGTGGGAGCACATCCAATTGTGCCCCAGATACACATGAAAATGAGGCACTAGCATTTGGGTGCAAGGTATGCATTTTCCTGCCACATTTAGCTTCCCTTAATCACAGCATATTTAGAGACTGCATACGAAATATATAGTACTATACAAATACTACTATGAGTAGACAACAAAAACAAACATTGTGCGACAAACGTAGTATGTCAGAATTCACATGTACTCCTAAAAGAGTAGGCAAAAAGTACCCGGATGACCTAATTCTTCCGGCGTGATTCTGAAGTGTGCATACGATGGACACTTTACTATACCATGAGGCCACAGGAGAGGATGATAATGACAACATGGCGAATGTAGTATGACCAGATTACATTCATACTACACAAACATTCATACTATATAGAATGTACTTTTTTAACGGTAGTGAAGTAATTACTTATTAAAAATAAGTACCTTCTCCAGGGGATTTCGGGCGGAGCCCCGGAGCAGCTGAACAGAGACAGTTTTAACATAAGGATGTCCATAGTTTGATTTACAGTTTTTCACCAGTTTACTCTGATGTTTAATGTTTCTCTTGTCTAAATGATGCTTTAGTCAGGGTATAAAATGGACATCTACATTATTTAAGATGATTGTAAGCAACTGCTCTGTTGAACTTTAGACAATTTACATTTTAAACTAAAGGGTTTTACTAAAAAAAAAAGTACTAAATGTAAAATGAGTGAGTACATCACAAATCCATCTTCCATACCATGTTTTTACATTAGACCATATCACTATGGCAAGCCTATAACAATTATCTATGTTTTGAGCTGTCGGGACAGATTTTGCAGCAGATGCTATTTACATTATTCATCCTGAAAGGAGTTTTCATACAAAAGGCAAAGCAACAGTCGTAATAAATCACAAATCAACATTGGATTGATTTGAAATACCTATAGTCTGCATAGCATCACATTTGCTGTACATTGACAAGGTTCACGAAACAGAGATTATCTCTAAACCAGTTACTACTTTAGTCTAGTTGCCTTAAAGCCTATAGCCAAGTTAATTTGTAATGATTTACCTTATCCAACTACCACTTGATGTATGGAAGTAAAATAATGTCAAATGTTTTACAAAACGCTCAACACATACAGTGATATGAAAGACCAATCTTGCACCTTATTGGGGATGTAGGCTGTAGGCTGTAGGCTACTATATAGGCTACAGGCAAGAAGAAGTCCTAAAATGCCTACGTGTATTGCATTAGCTTAAACTGGGATCAAAGCACTTGCATATTGGTGTCCTCCCATTGTTAGTTTAACTGTAAATCGCTTTGGATAAAAGCGTCTGCTAAATGACTAAATGTAAAATTGGCTTGACATTGGGCATTCACACATTTAGGGACCGTCTCTAAAGTTGCATACAACATTGGCATGTACGTTTCTAACTTCAATAGCAAACTTAAATTTATTTGAATAAATGTCAAAAATCCAAAGGGTGCGCATTATGCCTGACACTACATGAACACTTTAAAGTTGGTTTTATGACTGTAAGTCGTTGTATTCAAATGCTATTGAACTTAGAAACGTGTAAACCAAAGTCGTATACACTTTGGAGACGGTCCCTAAATGTGCGAATGTCCAACATCAAGCCAACTTTATGCCAGTCTATCACTGGGAAACGCTCAGCTGTGCGCGTTATTCTGAGTCCTTCTGCTTGCCTGTGAGTTTGGACTTTTACATCACTAGTCCATTAAGCTATGTTAAGCGTTGTATGTCCAGCAGGGGAATCCTGAAGTATTGAGGGAAACCTTAATAGCCTGCATGCAGCACATCGCCACAATATAAAGTTAAGGCAACTAAAAAACCAAGAGAAATATATATCAACCTCAAAAATGTAACATTGGATCTGTATATCCGCATCGGGGAATAAAATTATGATCTCGTTCACGGTATAGAAAGATGCATGTAGGCTACACAGGAAAAGTAACCGTGAAGTCACCGAATTTAACAAAAACAGCCGTCATAATAATCACAAATAAACTTACATTGCTGTAAATGAGTTTTATGAATGAATGACTTGCTCTAGTTTAGCTGGTCTTCGTCAACAACACGCACTTTTGCACCCCCTGCTGGTGAGGTCGACTAACAGCAGATGGAGATTATGCTCGGCAATCTTCTGCTTTTCCTGCAGTTCCTGGACGTCAATGTTGAATTTACTGTCGAATTTGAACCACTGAATTTGTGGAAGCGAATTTGCGAAGCGAAATAAAATGGACCGAAAATTGCCTGTTGAATATTATAGGTTGTATTTTTAAACAGTTAGAATATTTTGGAAGTGAAATATGAATGGTGAATATGGATTATTGAATTTTTAATAATGAAAATGTGTTTGAAATGTTTTTAATTAAAATATTCACACCTTAAATATTCAACCATGTTGAATTTCAACCCATAAAAATGCAACCCCTAAGAATACAATGCATTAAAATGCAAGCATGGTAGCCTATTTTTTTTCAAGTAGTGCAATTCAACAGGCTTTTTATTTCAAAAACATTTGACATTATTTTACTTCCATATTGATGAATAAAACAAAATTAGCTTAAACAAACAGCATCAGCTCACAAGCGAGTTTGCTCCCAATCATACGTCAGGAAGATCCAGAACCTTTTGCCCGAGGCTGTGGATACAGGTAATAATGTTGTTTGCACATACCGATCGTTTTGCTTCATAAGACCTCAATGAATCTCCAGGAGCCATAGGTATTCATTTGTTTTGCCTGTATTTGTTGAAAAGACATCTATATCTTGGTTGGCCTGAGGGCGAGTAAATTAACAGCACATTAATTTAACTAGGGATAGTTCACCCAAAAATTTTAATTGAGATTTACTCCCCCTCGTATTTCTAATCTGTATGCGTTTCTTTCTTCTGCAGAGCACAAAAGATATTTTGAATAATGTTGGTAACAAAACAGATTTGGTGCCCATTGACCTCCATTGTACGGGTGACAATAAAGAGACATTTCTCATATTTCCTTTTGGTCCACAGAAAAAATTTAAAAAACGTTTTGCAACGCCATGAGGCCAACGCAATTTTTATTTTTGGGTGAACTATCCTTTTATACACCTTGAGACTCACTTTTGCTACTGTCCAATTACTGTTCTAAAAGGTACATTCTGTGTTTTGTTTCCTTCTTTTGGTAACTAGGGCTCTAACTGTTTCACATATTGTGATTTGGTTTAAGATTCTGCTCCAACCCACAGTATCTTACTAAGCATTTGGTTAAATCCCAATAAATGTGTACAACAGAAAAGTACAACAGGTGTTTTCACACCTATAGATCGTTTGTTTTGTTCCAAAACAGGTACTTAATTTGTTAGTTGTTACAATGTTGCATTTTCCTCTTGGTGTGGTCCGCTTTCACAAGGCAACCATTCAAAGCGTACCAAACTGTGTTTACGCAAGTTACATGCAAGTAACTTTTATTGGGCAGAGTTTCCTCTGTGTCATCCATCAAGATGATTGAAAAGTTCGCTCCATGAGCTTTATTTGTAACTGTCGAGACACGCAAACGCTATACAAATTTAGCCATCTATATACTACTATATACTATAATTATATACTACATTCGTATTAATACTGCAGCAGAATCAAATGCGCTCTCTCTGGATCTCCCTGCGCTGTCTAGAGGTTATCAGTGTCAAGACACACGCAAACACAAGACGAATGTTATAATACAGCTAGAACAGGAAACAAGGCTTTATCAGTGCAACATTCTCGCAATTACACAACATTTTAAGATGAAGGTGTGCAATGGAAGTAAAATAATGCCAAATATTTTTGAAACAAAAAAGCCTGTTGAATTGCACTACTTGAAAAAATATGCAATGCTTTAACCATGCTTGCATTTTAATGCATTATATTTTTAGGGATTGCATTTTTATGGGCTGAAATTCAGCATGGTTGAATATTTAAGCTGTGAATATTTCAATTCAAAACATTTCAAACACATCTTCAATATTACAAATTCAATAATCCATATTCACCAATCATATTTCACTTCCAGAATATTAAATCTGTTTAAAAATACAACCTATAATATTCAACAGACAATGTTCGGTCCATTTTATTTCGCTTTGCAAAATCACTATCATAAATTCAGTGGTTCAACGTTGGCATCAAGAAACTGCAGGAAAAGCAGTAGATTACCGAGCATACTCTCCATCTGCTGTTAGTCGACCTCACCAGCAGGGGGTGCAAAAGTGCGTGTTGTTGACGAAGACCAGAGCAACAGTTAGAGCAAGCCATTTTTCATAAAAACTCATTTACAGCATTGCAAGTTTATATGTGATTATTATGACAGCTGTTTTATGTTGAATTTAGTGTCTTCACTGTTACTTTTCCTGTGTAGCCTACATGCATCTTTCTCTACCGTGAACGAGATTATAATGTTATTCCCCCCATGCGGATGTACAGATCCAATGTTACATTTGAAGTTGACATATTTCTCTTTGTTGTTTAGTTGCCTTAACTTTATATTGTGGTAATGTGCTGCATGCAGTATGCTACTAGGGTTTCCCTCAATACTTCAAGATTTCCCTGCTAGACATATAAAACCCTTTACGTAGCTTAATGGACTAATACAGTGATAAAAAAGACCAAACTCGAAGGCAAGCAGATGGACTCAGAATATTCTAACTTTCTAACTTCAAGCCAAGCCCCTGATCCCTCTAAAGAGCATTTCAAAACCAAGTGATAAACTACCTACACATGGCACTTCCAGAAGTCTCAGAGAAACTAGGTGATACTGTAAATAAACACTTCATCAGAAACTAATTGTCAGAGGCGACCATTAGTATTCATCATGGAACCGAGACAGTCCCGGGGCTCATCCATGCAGGGTGAAAAGAGAAAGAGGCACAAATGCCGCCCATAAATGAAACTTGACCTTGTCGACAGCTGTGCTTACTGACTTATGAGATAATTGTCTTTCACCCTGCCCGTTTGTGGCACCAAATTATGGATCCAGCTGCACCAGTGTAATGTTGCAGGACTCATCCCCTGTGGACTCTTTCAATCAAGCCCAAGCATTCTGAACCGTTTATCAATACAAAAAGGCCAGGCAATATGCTGTATGTGTAATCACCCTTGATACGTTTCATCATTCCTCTGTGCCACTGATCGGACCTCTGGACAGGCTCCTTCAAAGCCATGCCGTAATCGCTTTAGGAGTAATACAAAGATTTAGCAGCAGCAATGACATACGTTGCATTAAGGATTAGTCGATTATTCTAACGATTATTTTTACGGTTAATCAATCAGATTTTTCAGATTAGCTGATTAATATAGCAATAATTTTTACAGGTAATATATTGCTTATTGTCTAATTAGTCAGTAAACCCTTTAGTTACTTACAAATAAAGTAGCCTACTTACACAAATGGTAACTTCTGCCAGCAGACACTTCCTTTAGCAGATTAAAGTAGCTGCTTGGATACAAATCTGTAAGAATGAATATAATAAAAAAAATTTTTTTTTTTTTTTTAAAGCGTTTTATATAATAAATTAATCCAATTAAGTGCCGTGAGATCATCCATCTTCAGATGAACGCAACTCATTTCTCCTCCTCCGTGAGTAAACAAACCCCTAATGTAGGGATGGCTCGATACCACAATTTTGGCTTCGGTACGATACCAGAACCTAATACCTCGGTATCGATACTAAACCGATACCACAGGTAAAAAAAAAAAAAAAAAAGTCTCAATTTAAGTGACACTTAAAAAACACTGCTTGAAACTCTCCACTACCAAAATGTGCAAAGAAAAGGTATCAAAATGTAAAAAAAAAAAAAATAATAATTCAGTCAGGGAACATTCAGTAGGTTAAATTTTGATTTTGAAAAAAAAAAAAAAACCTGAAATTATACAGTTAAAATAGGTTAATATCTATAATAATAGATAATAGACATATAATAATAATAATAATAATAGAATAATGAAATGACATGCAAACCATTAGCTGTCATGCATCAACAGAGAATTATCAACATTTATTGCATTTATTCATCTTGGTTTGGTTACTGTTTCGGTTCATATTAGTTTAATGCATTGCATAAAGTAATGTTAACATGCTAAACATGTATTAGTATATTTAATTTGCTAGGTAATTTAATTACTGATTGATAAAGATTAATAAATGCTATAATACTGTTTGGTCAGGTTACCTAATGAATGTTGACAATTGTAGCTTAATTGTAATTTTAGTAATATTCATATTACTACTATTACTCTCTCTCTCGGCTTATTCCTCTAGGGGTCGCCACAGCGGCACTAATATGCCATTCATTTTACTATAGCGTGTCATGCAAGCAGATTGGAGCTTTCGTGTTTACCGTATCATATATAATTGATAAGCTCTTACGTATGTGCGCTGTTCAGTGTTCAATAAAAGTCTAAATTAAATCAGTTGAATGATGGACTAACCTGTCGATCTCTGAACTCTTTGAACAAGCCAAGATGAGCAACGGATAAGTCAAGTGCTATTTAGGCAGATTTGATGTGTTCCCTCCCCGTTTGCAGAGTGGTGCATTGAGATCTGTTTCTTTACTTTTCTCATTTCTTTTGTTGGCAAAGTAATGCCTTATTTCACTCATACTTCTCTCTCTATTTATTAATTTCGGGCGTGTAGAAATTCGTTTGATCCATCATGTTCCTATGTTGTCGCCGTTTTCCGGTTTCGCGTGACCCGCGTCAGTTTAGGTAGCGCACTGCCGCCTAGCGGTCGACTTCGAAACAACAGTGCATCAAATACCGAATTGAACAAAATTATGATATTGTACCGTTTGAAATATAATATATACTGGTATTTTTGCAGTACCGGTATACCGCACATTCCTACCCTCATGATTAACACAATTACACAGTGCAGTATGGCTCACACATTATATGACAAGGCAGACAACTAGCTGCCCAGTGCGATTCCATTCATACAGTGCAAGATGTCAGAGATTGCGAAAAATGTGTCAACTCGGTTACACAACGCTGTTGTAATGCATGTAAAAAACAAAATGCTGAATGAATGTAAACATTAAGCGCCGTTGCTATACTAGCAATTAGCATGTGCTCTAGGGAGTCTTTGACTGCATCTGGAATCATATACGTCTACTATATTGCAAGGGCGTGGGGTCCATATAAGCTGCAAATGCTTTCATTCCCATGCCATTTGTGGTCTCGCTAATAAACATTAACTATAAATTACTACAAATTCCCTTGTTTGGGGTGTACCATAAAGCTTACGTGATAAAACATTGGCAATACGTATGTAACCATCCGTCATTTAGGTTGTAGGTGCATAACAGTATGTGAAAACAGTATGCCCGAATTCACCGAAATTATAAGACAGTTGGTTCAAAAGTACCCAGCGATATTCTGAAGTGCACATCTGACACTTTACTATCCCATGAGGCCATGAGAAATGATTTGTTAGTAACTGGTAGCTCACATGATCGGTGTAGTACATCCTTATATTCATACTACACACATTCACACTATATAGAACACATTTTTTATGGGTGCAAAGTAATTACTTATTCAAAAGAAGTATGTACACAGAGTACACAATTTCAGATGTAGCCTTGTTTTGTGAAACATGACCATCATTGACGTCATCGATTCAGTCGAGATGTCATTTTAGCCTATTAGGACTATTACGTAGACTACACTGGTCTGAAGCTCCAGCCCACCAGCATCAGTCTACACAGTAAGCTAATGGCCTGTATATTTTGTGGATCAACACTAGATTTAATACTGGAGGGGTTTTTTTAGCTCTTGATGGCCTTACTATGACCCCAGCAGCTCCAAAGTCTTAAAAAAAGTTATTCTACAATGAATAAATTATATGACAGATGGCATGGTAGGAAATGCACACCCACCGCCTTGACCAGCAAAAACAACATGGAGAACTTAGCACTTCCCTCGGGAATGTATCGAAGCAAATGTGAGAGTGGAAGTTTTACTACCAGATATAAACTTTATCAGTATTACTGGAGCATTTGCAGCGATTTCCCTCAGAGACTAACACACTTTTATCAACAAAAAAAAAAAACTGCTTCTGTATTATGCATTCATTCAGGTTCTCTTAGAACAATTAACTTGGCAATTTACATAATATCTAAACGTTTTGAACTGTGACATAAGCCCCTCATTCCGGAAGCGAAAGAATAAACAACCAAATCACGTAAGGAGGATGCTGACAATCTTGCAACTCTCGCTCTCTCTGTCCACATGCACAGATGCAAACTCACTCACAGACACATCTGCATGGGATTATCAGATTAGTCGACTGAGACAGTGTTGCCCAGTGTGTGCGTGCAGGACCACACAGCCACAGCAAAAGCCTCTGTACTATTCTGTAGATATCAATGCTTAATGTTCAGTTCCGGCCTTCATCCGTGGCATTGCCCACACATTAAAAACACCTTCTTGCAGTCACATGCGTGGTGACGGTGAGGCCTCCCTCGTACAGAGAGCCGAGATCACTGTCAAGCTGCAGCGAGTGTCGCTTGTTGAGCTAAGAGTGGCCAGGTGCGCATTGTGGATGATGTGCCACAGGGCACCTGAGAGCTAGTGGAAACATGTCATGGTGTCTTGCCTCTGTGAGTTTGTGACAAGATTCATGGCTGGGTTTTTTACAAATGGCTTAGGCTATGCCCGCTGCATGTGACAGTCAATAGTGTTAGCTACACCCACCCATCAAGGAAGACCTAGCTAAACACAGCTGCTCCTGACTAACGGCTGATTTAGAAGTTCAGCAAGTCTTTAGCCTTTCAGTGTTTTAAAATATGGCTTGTGTCTGGATTTGCTTAATCAAATTAAATGCTTCTTCAGGCTAATTAAAAATTCACACAAATTCTCAGGATTGAGGGAAAGTGGGAGTAATTTTATAGAGAGCATGAGATTAGCAACATAAGCATGGTTATTAATGAGAAACATTACTCAAATTCTATCTAATTATAGTTTTATCATAGGTTCTCTAATTTGAACTATAAAAATAGGTTACATTTTCTGCATGGGACCAAAATGAAAAACAAAAAAGCATTAAAGCATTCATTTGAATACTCCACAATCATTCACAAACATATCATGCCCACAACCGCTTAATGAGTTCAAAGAACCATGCTTTGTAACCAAGTTACAAGAGCCGTGCAAACTAGGATTTGATAAATTACAACATTTAGCCACCATGGATGAAAGTGCTCACAACTTCTTCAAATCTTAATAATGCCACTGTAAATGCCTCACTCTCAATAAGCAAGAGATGCTCTTTAAATGAATTGGAGACAGTATTCAGCTCTGATTAATCCAGTCCTCCAAGACTAAAGGACTGACTTTTTTTTCCATTTTCAAGAGGTTTGAAGGAAATGTATGTGAATGGTTACTAAATACTACAATCCACAAAATTAGTATATGCTGCTATCAATTAATCGAGTGACAAAACAACTTAAATAGATCTGCCCTAGTCCAAATTATGCCGGGCGTACACCAAAGGATTTTCACAGTCCCAGACTAAAGACCGGCAGTCTCTAGGAATCTTACTGGAGTCTCGGCGCGCTCCCGTCGTCTCGATCGTTAAATGTGAGGTGATAATCTGCAGTCGGCGACCCGATTTATGCCAGTCTTTCTCTAGTCTTTCATATCAAACATGTTTGATATTATCGCAAGTCTTTAGTCTGAGACTAAAAACTGTGAACCCAAGTCTTTAGATGTGAGCTGATAATCTTATAAAGTCTTTTTCTAAATCTTTTCAAAGTCTTTAGGTGTACAGAAAGCATTATTTTGACTGGACTTGATCTCACATCCTTCCAATTACCTGGATGAATGCAGACCCTCGTGTTTTCATAACAGCAAAGGCAAACTGCAACAAACTAGGACTGTACACTCTAGTGTGTCAAAATTTTGATTTTTAGATTCTCAGTCCTATTCAAACAAACCTGAAATACAATGTTTTTTGACTGGGCTGAGAAATCTGGCACAACAACAACAGGCACCTGCAGCTCTGATATGTAAATCTCTATCAACATAGGAAAAGACAACATCTACTAACTTCCAATGTTACTCACTGAGAAAGGTTTGAAATATCTGCAAAGATCATGTCTTGGTCCTAAACAACTTTCCTGGACTTTAACTGAAGAATGTCAGAGGTTAATGAAGAGCTAAATCAAAGACTTCAAATGACTATAGAGCGCAACCCTTTTGCAGCGCCGTTGGTTCCGGAAGTATTTTTTCCATTAATTTCCCCCAAAGGGATTTTTAAAAAAAATTTAATGACTTCGTTATAAGCGTTAAAGCCATCAACTAAGCTAACCAGTCATGAAGTGAATCATAACATTACAAACTTGATTTGAAGGAAAAAGTATTTGAAAATCTGACTAAAATGCAAAGGTGTACAATGAGGAAAAGAACTACAATCCCATGAAGCATGATAGCATAATCGAAATAAAAACAATGGAGAAATATAAAACAATTAATTTAAAAATGTTGATTAATTTATAATATATACACACATATTACTGCTGTCAAATCGATTAATCGCATCTAACAAAAGTCGGTAACGCTTCCTTTTACAGTACGTTAACTTACCTAAGAAAGTACTGGATAATAATGCTTAATTTTACAGTGCGTTAACTTAAGTGTACTTACAGTGTAGGCTACTTACCTAAGAAAGTACTGGGTAATATAAGGTAAGTACATGGGTTAAGGTTAGGGTTAGGGGTAGGTTCAGGGTTAGTACCTTGTTATTACCCAGTTATTGTAATTACGGTTACACTTTATTTTAAGGTGTCATTGTTACAGTGTAATTATATATTTAAGTACTGAGTAATAATAATTAACTACATGTACTTACTATAGAGTTAGATTAGGATTAGGATTTGGTTGAGGGTTAGTTCCATGTAATTATGCGTAATTTACTGTTATTACTATGGTAAGTACATGTAACATATGTAACAAGGACACTGTAAAATAAAGTGTTACCGTAATTACTATAATAAGTACATAGTATGTACATGGGGAACAGGACTGTAAAAGGAAGCGTTACCCAATAGTCTTTGTTTGCATAATGTGTGTGTGTATATTAGGGGTGTCACGATTCTCCAAATCCCCGATTCGATTAAATTTTCGATTCTAAGGTCACGGTTCGATTCGATTCTTGATTTTTACATTTACTTTTTTTTAAAGCGAAACCGGCCAATCAGGGTGCTCTCCGTCTTACATGCGCTTCATAAGGCAAACACCACGCAAGGTCTCTGGCTCTCTACCTCTCTGCCGTGCGCACACTATACGGTTTGGAGCACATTTTTTCCTGTCTCGCATGCGCACTCTTGCTCGCTCACTCTAGATTCCGGGAGATTTTAATTAATTTGCGAGCATCAGGGAGCCGCTATCAATATGCGGGAGACTCCCGGAACTTCCGCGAGACTTGGGATGTCTGCAAACTGTGGCTTTTTTGAAGCACGAACGTTGTCAACATAACTCACCGGAAATCCAAAAAACGTCCACACCTGCGACTTCAATGAAAGAGGAGAGGGTTAAAGTTCTGTCGATGGGTCTCCTGCATCTGCAGTTGCCATGCTATCTTTTGAGTGGCTGTAGCTAAGTTAGAGGAGGTTGACCATAGACTCGCAGCACTTCAACACGGGTGTTTTTTTCCGCGTGGCACGCCGACCGGACGTGACATGGGTGCGTGGCAGCATCGACGATTCCATTTTTTAATTCGAAGTTCGAGATTGTGAATTAATTTCGATTTAAAATCGAAATCGTGACACCCTTAGTGTATATATATATATATATATATATATATATATATATATATATATAATATATTAGCCTACTATTATATGTCTGTGCGTATATACTCTACACACGCGTATATAAACTAGGGCTGCACAATTAATCTCAATTAACATGAAATCACACTTAAACCAATTTGGCTTAGTGTGATTATGAAATCGCAAAAGCTGCGATTATTTTTTATGTGGAGCTTGTCAGTGAAGCATGGCTCTGTGATCAGTAGTAAACGCTGCTCCATCTAAAAGCACTGTGAGTTTGAGTCACTTATAATGTGCATTTGAAAAAGAAACAGACGCAAAACATTTTTCCAAAAATGAGAAGCATTTATGAACCTTTTTTAACATTTAATAACATGTTTTTACTCCAAACTCACTTCATAATGTCAGTTGAGTGTTTGAAAACATCCTTCTGTGAGAAGATGTGGCTTCTTACACAGAATAAGGTACACAACATATTATTTCACAGTATTTTATACAGTGATAAAGGCTATGTCGATCTGAAGTATAAATATAATTTATTATCATGAAAATACTCGAGAATGCTTGAAGAACTCAGATAAACCATATATTGTCAGTGTGTCATGTGTTTATTATTCATGTTTAATCAAAGTGTTTCAAACTTCCATTTATTCAGCTACAGCATCCAGTATTTCCTGGAATGAACACACACACACACACACACATATATATATATATTATAAACACTTTATTTCCACTATGGTTTACACTGTTAAACAATTATTTTAAAAAGGAACCCAGCTTTTGCAATGTATTGCCATTACACAGGGTTAAATGTTATACCACATTAGCAAATTACCAGTGAGGTTCAAAAATCCAACACTGAAAACTCTCTGTACCTCACTGTATAGCCTAAAGAGTATGATCATTAAATGAACTAGAAAGAGCACAGAATAAATCAGTCCCAATAAGAATATAATACAGAGTATCATAATTAACAGAACAATAATTGATTTTATATCAACTTTATATCAACAGTCCCTCCAAAACTGCAGTAATTTTGCACATTGACAAGGATATGCTCTGCACTTTTTGAGAATCAGTGTTCATGAGGCGATGGATCCCGCTGGATCCAGAGCGGCATCAAAGCAAATGTTAACTGCCATAACTAAACAAATGATCATGCTCTGCAAATGTCAGCTAAAATCTATGATGTTCCGGTAAGAATGCCAGAAAACCAAAGGGCTAGGGAAGTTGGGACTCGTTACAGTCCAATTACGACTGCAGTGGGGACAAAATGGAATCTTTGATCTTTGTGAGAATGATGTTGACAAACAAACAAAAAAATCATTGAGAGCTTCCTTGTTATACCAAAATACAGAGAGACCTTCTAAAAAAAGATCAAAAAGGTTTAAACAGCAAAATGGAGTGTTTTCCATCTGTTATAAAACAATGCACCTGCTTACAACAGACATGTCATCAAGAATACTGCTGGGAAAAAACAGTGTTGAAAGTAAATAAGAGGGCTTTGCTATTTGGGGATTGATGGCTGTGGAACAAATTGGAAATTCTTTGAAAAATCATAATGATGCACCATAGCTACACCAGGAAATATCTGAAAGTCAATGTAAATTCAAAATGTACCCCATTTTCTTTTTAAAAAGCACGTTCATGCTCTTAATATGAATGATTTATAGTGCACCTTATTTCAAAGAGAAGAAAGGCCATCATCATAATCATTAATCAAAATTTTAAAAATCTGCTCTTCCTCTGAAACAACCTTTTCCATTGACGTCACTTGGGCTGTGTGGGCTACTGGGTTATGTTAACCCAATGCCAAATAGCAAACTTACATTCATTCTGGCTCTGCTTGATACAGTGTGTAATGCCCAGTTTTCACAATCCAATCAATTCCTGATGGCTAAAGACCTGTATTTCCAAATTATATAACGTTATAGAAGTCAAATGAGCTGTGCACAACAATTCACGTTGACTAAGTGGAAGAGGTACAGGGAGACAAAACTGGCACTAGATTTAAGGGCACTACTAAACATATAATCAAAATGCTCATTGCAACTGATATCATGATGATATTTAGAGATGAATCTTTGCTGAAACTTATTCAGCAAAACACAGGAGATATTTATAAGAATTATTGGAGTCACAATATAAACACTGCTAGTATTTTGCATACATAAATACACATTAAAAGCAAACCACTCACACATAATAACCACATTGTGCTCATAGTAATGTAAAGATTAATATTCCAAAGCAATAACATTCTGAATTTCCATACAAGTAGCCTCGTGTAAAATATTCACCATCGTGGAAATTTACATGAGGTTACTAAAAAGGAAAGCTCTCAGATGCCATAAACACTGGTCAAGGACGTTTACGTTGCCTGTCCTACGCATCATGAGAAAGACTGATGTGTTGCGCGCTGAGTTGCCATCAATGTCCAGTTTTCGCGTGGGCGACACTGCTGGACGCGTTCCATAAACCTCTCGTGAGGAGCTTTAAAGTTGAACCAGAACGGATTTGATTTGTTTAGTCATTTAATAACATTCGTGACTTTTATTTGGACGGGTTTTGGCAGTCATTTAGACTTCTGCCCACTGAATAAGTTATTTCCGTGGGTGTTCTGGATTTTAACACTATAATGTCTGAGAGAGGACAGCATATATTCGACCTCACACGAGCTCCGCATTAGACTGACTAAGTGATAGTAACTGGTAAAATGGTAACAGTTCGAGTAGACCAGTTCGTGCTGAAATTCGGGTTTCCATTGCTTCAACATTTGGTCTTTGCAGTGATGACCGCCTCCAAAAATCATTATTTCTAATTTACATAACCAGAGGATGAAAAATTCATAGCCTATGACTAATTTAATGTAATTTAATTTTTAATGTAATTTACGCTTCACTTACTGTATGCCTATAGCCTTACACCACATACCCGAATGAGTTAGTATGGCAAATGTAGACTACCATCATTAAAATATAACAGCCACACCGTATTAAGCAAAATATCTTATGAACTTAAATTATTGAATTAATGAAGGAATAGTAGCCCAATTAATATAAATGGTGTGGCTATGAACGTTGTAGGCAACATGAAAAAGAACTAATTTTTATAATCAAAAACTGGATTTCGATGGAATTCCGTGCCTTCCAAAAGATTTTTCGTAATATTATATTATTTGAATAATAGGGGACAAACTACGTACAGTGAATGATTTTGTAATACATGTTGTATGGTTTTGACACAACTCAAGCTATCACACGAATATCAAAGCACTTTCATGTAGACATTTTTTTATATATATTCGTAGGCTACAATCTTACCTGAAGTGCAAACAATGAGATTGACTTGAAGGATAATACATATTTCCCAGATTATATCCATGTTTTGTCTTCATTCCAAGTCCATTGCGCTCAGAAAACGGGGATCAGTTGCAGATGAGTCCACCCAGTCTCTTTCCCACTGGACACCTTCCACAAGATCTTCTCCAAATCACACGCATAGCACATTTATCTCGAGGACATAACGCCACATTTCAAACAGGCTGAAATCCAAACAAGACTATGTCCCGAACTAAAGGGGATCTGGAGTGATATCCTCAGTGCGAACACTTTAATAGATGTTTCGTTGCGTCCCACAAGCCTCCATAAAATGATTTAAGCGTTCCAGAAGTGCTTCTGTTATGCCACGCAGACTGGACTCCGTTGATGTGACCCTGCGAAAAGAAGGAGTACAACTGTGATTTGACTTGTCCTCTTAGTGGACAAGGTCGGAGCTCTGCGCGAGAGTAACAGTTTTAACTCAGCCAGGTTTAACGGGTAAGTCACGGGACCGCGCACTCGCTGTAAGGGGGCGTGCTTCCCTCGTTCACGACATGCCGTTACACTTACCAGCGCACGCGAGCACTGATTAATTTATCCATCTGCTTTCATGAAGTGTCATGAGAGGAAAGTTGTAAATATAAGCTAACCTGTGATGTTTTTTGGAACACTTACGGGAGTTGATCGTTTCTATGACAGGACAAAACAAACAAGTTTACCAGGGAGTTATGAAATACTGCAGAGGAAATGTCAGTAGGCTACACAATCCACAACAACACTGCAGGCGAGATAGTTAGCTCTTACCTGTTACTTTTATATAACGGGACAGTTCAAAAATGTAAAAACATAAAAACAAAAACTAAAAATCCAAATCCAATGGTCCATAAACAACTAGGCTACTGTTATTTCCTGAGGTTCACCAGGTAAATTGCTGTATACCAGCCTCCTGTGCGCAGCGGGTACGCGGACCACCAAAACAGAGAGCGCGCTCCCGCTATCAATTGCGTGATCACGTTACCTAGGCACAGGTGGATGGAGCAGAGCATCAGCACAACAGAGAGAGAGAGAGAGAGAGAGAGAGAGAGAGAGAGTGAGAGAGAGAGAAGGGGCGGGTACATCAGAGATACGCAAAGAAGATTGTGCGTTATCGCGTATATTGACCTATCACCAGTCACCACAGTTGCATCATGTTCTTAATTGCTTTGCAACAAATACGTTCACTAAGTGGCGATATGCATATATATAAAGTAAATGTTTAATGGATATTGTATGTACTGTAGGCACATAGCCTTTTACAGTTGTAGAGACTTAGCACCTTTTTCAATGTACTATATTAAGTTAAAATGACGTTAGGCAGGTTAAAGCATAATATCTGATGCTATTTAATGATTGTCATGGAAAAAAAACATAAAATTTTTGAGGCGAAAAAAGGCCCTCATAGCTGCTAGTCATGTAAAGAAATAAATCCTTTCTAGTTACATTTACATTTATTATTTTAGTAGACGCTTTTATCAAAAGCTATTTACAAATGAGATTAATAGAAGCAGTTAAACTAGTAGGACAACAATATAGGGCTATGACCCTTCTCAGTTTAATCTAACGCAGTACATGTACAAAAATCTAACTTTTTGTTAGATGTCTTCATGATTTACCAGTCCCTGGTTTTTTCATTGCAGGTTTACGTTAAGTTGAGATCTTTAGACTAATAAAGTTGCTTTCTGTAAATACAGTATCAGTACTCATATGCAAAGATACTCATGTTTAAATATACTGTAAGTGAGACCACTGTGCTTGGTATGTTTTTTGTCTTCAAACCAAACTTGGGCCTTCAGCCAACAAAGTTTAAATCCCCTCTGGCTAGTTCGCTTCCTATAATGTTTTAATTGTTAGGTCAGTAGGCGGTCTTTGGCTGTTCAAACGCATTTGATCACATGAGCATTTACACTACCAAAGCGATCCGATCTATTGCATTTTCGACTACCTCTGGAAGTGGTCGAATGTGGACAAGCTCAAAACGTTTTAGACCCCGTTTACACCTGTATTTAGTGTCGTCCACTTGTGATCCGATCGACCAAAACACATCTTAATACCGTTGGCCGGTTGCATAAACATAGCCATAATGTTAAGACAGTGTCTTAAGCTCAAGTATGACCCACTAGCAGTTGGTCAGGGGAAATCAGTCTTAGTTTTCAGTATCAAATTAGACCAATCTACATTTTTATGTAACTGATTTAAAAAAGATATGAACAGTCTTAAAGAAAATAAATTGATCTCTAACTCTAACTAAGACTAGTCTTAGAGGTTTATGCAACTGGCCCCTGCTGGTGTATACAAGGCCTGAGTCTTGCAGCGAATCTGATCAGTTTTATGGTGATATGATATGATATGTTGGTGCACATTGACATTCAAATGTGATAACTGTATCATTATTCATCAGTGTTAATTTCATATGCGTAGATGTTTGTATGTTCATGTCCTCATGATATAATAAAAAAAACTACCTCCTTTCAATTTTGAGAACAATATTACACTGCAGTCGCTAATGCTGACTCATTACTTCCTTTCACTTTTTTTGCGGCTTATTCAATACAATACAGGATATGGCAGAAGGGGATAAGAAAGACTGGAGAGTCTTACTTTTATAAAGAAGATTATCTGTATAAAAAGCCACAGCAATAATCAGACGCACTTCAATCACGTCATTCATAGTCTGGAATTTCAAGAATTGTAAATGACAATTCAGAACATCTGGGTATGAAAATAAATATCATGTAAATAAACAAATTTGATACTCAAAAATATTTTAAATGCAGCGTTCATAAAGTCTGCGAGATTTAATATTTTACTTTATTTTTGTAAGACTCTCACAGGTAAGTGATGATTTCCCCTTTATCAAGGGCAATCAAATGCCAGGAATTCCGAGAAGAGTATGATCAAACCTGTTGTCATTTATTGGGTAAATGTGAACCAGCCAAAAATGATGTGTATATATTGTCTTGTATTCAGATTATTAACCAGCTACATTTCTATTTTTATGTCTGTCTCAAAGGAAAATGAAATGTCAAATGCATAAAGCACAGTTATGCCAATAGCACATGACCTACAAACTATAAAGAGTGACCAAAAAAGGCAAACATATCTTTTGATGAGTGGCAATCAGGATATTGTGTGAGAGAGGAGGTGCATTGTGAAATAAGGAAGACGTTCAAGCATCCGTTCGGAGGTCAATAGCTGTTTGACTGCGGGGGTTTGCACTTTGCAGGGGTTATAATCCAAGCGTGCAGGTATCTCCCTTCGCTGCTAGCCAGGCCATGCTCTAATCGATTGGAAGTCAACCTTAATTCTCCCATTACAATCAAGGGACTCGTGTTGGGAGGTTGTTCCAAAGCCAGGACACATTAGCCCTGCAAATGGAAAGCGACATACACAGGTTTAATGCAGTCAGGGTTCAAAAACCATCTCTGACTTGTAACTCAGATCAGTCTTGTAAAGCGGTGCAGGTAGTGCCAATCAGCATGGGATCAATGCTCTACTGGTTCAATTGACTGCAATAATGCAAATGGAAGACACTAATTATGATCATGCCAGCATGAATGCCAGAACTACTGGCCTGCTAATGGAAAAATCAAAACACATTAGGACTGCCAAATGATTTGATTTCTACTTCAGCCATTCCGATGCAAATGGACATTGTATGTCAGCTGTAGGAAAGCCATAAAAGGAACACCAACCAAACCACACAACCAAAACTTCTAAAAAAAAACTTGTATGAAATAAATCAAGACAGAGTTTGAGTAAATTCGGAAGCCTTATTTGTACAACACAACATTTATGGGTAACACTTTATTTTGATGATCCCTTTTGAACAATCTTGTTGACTATAAGTAACTTTACAACTACATGTCAACTATATCTCATTAGAGTACTGGTAGACTGTCTGCTTAATTTCTGATTTTTATTGATCTTTATTCTTTATTAAGATGGTCCTCCAACAGACATTCTACTGACTATAAGTAACTTTGCAACTACATGTCAATTTATCCTAATTCTAACCCTACCAGTCTACCAATACTCTACTAACACTGACTATGTTTACATGCAGCCAATAACCCGTTCAAAACCGGTATATTAGCAATAACCCGGTCAAGCACGGCCATGTAAACACCGTCAAAAACCCGAATATGCTCATATCCCGGATTTTAAAAACCGGGATATGATACCTGGGGTACACCTTTTCTAACCCGAATTTTTTTGTCATGCAAACGCGTATCGGCATATCCCCATAGTGATTTGTGTTGTGCGCATGTTCTATTCGCAAGGAATCTTTGTCTTTTGAGTAGAGGAACTTCTCAGCGCATACAAAAACCCGCGTGCAGTATACCGGAAGTAAACATGGCGAGACGCAGCACAGCATACTTTTGAAACGAGGTCAGTACCAGCACCGCACAGCATACTTTTGAAACGAGGTCAGTACCAGCACCAAAGCGCAAACAAAGGCGATCACTATCTGCCCCGAACGGGTTATTCCTAATGTTTCAGAAACCCGAATAGTGACATTAACCCGACCATAACCCGAAAATTGGCTGCATGTAAACGTAGTCACTCTAATGAGAGTAAGTAGACATGGAGGTGCAACGTTACTTATAGTCAACAGAATGTGTTTAAGGGACTATTAAAAAGAAACAAGGTGACTCGCATACATTTTTTCGTTTTAGCGTCAATCCCGCTCGTCTGCTTTTTTGCAAAGCTTTCTCTATTTGGCACAGTTGAGGGGGACTTCTGGGGCAGCATTGATGATCTTCATGTTTTCCTTCAGTCGGTCAAGCCACCGCAACTGTCACCACTTCATCCGTGTCGCATTGACCTGTGCTTTAGCGTCGGGGAAGGTGCTGCCGTCACTGGTGATGACGGATCCAAGGTATTTGTAGTCCATAGCCTTCAGTCCTTCGCAATCGACGCTGATGGTGCCGTCGGTTTTGGGGCTGCATTCCAGGTACTTTGTTTTTTAGATGTTTAATCACATACTATGGTCTTCCAAGCATTGCTTGCACATCTTCACTTGTTTTGCTCGTGAGGAAGACGTCATTGGCATAATGAAGTGACCATGGATGAGGCTCTTGCAAGACCTTAGTGATTGTGTCCATACACAGGACAAACAGGAGAGGTGAGCGAGCCTTGGTGGACATCGATGGTAATTGGGAAGGGCAGCGATGTTCCGACAGGGCAACGGATGGTGCTGGTGACACTGGTGTAGGGGGACTTGATCTAAGTCTCGTAGGCTTCAGTGACAACGTGAGCCCAAAGGGCATGCCAGATGAGGTTGTGAGGCGCGAGGTCTGTCAAAAGCCTTTTCCAGGTCAAGGAATGCCATGTGTACAGCTTGATCGTCTCGTGGTGCCTCTTCAGGTTAATGAGCAGCATGGACTGCATCAGTGGTGCTGCATCCTTGGATGATGCTGCACTGGTTCTATGAAAATGGAAACTGAAGCCGGCCTTTGATAACTCGCTCCAAGAACTTCATTGCGTGGCATAGGAGGCATCATCATTTTGTCTTTCTCGTGTCGTTCCAAACCAAACTTTATTTTTTTTGTGAAACACAAAAATATTTTTTTTTAAGTCTCAAGCTGCATCCGAAATCGCAAACTGTATAGTAGTACTACATTTGGTTTGAAACTTACTTTGTGGCCGTTAAAAAGGTACGGTCTATATAGTATGAATGTGTGTAGTATGAATGAAATTTGGACGTATACTACAGTACATCCACCATGTTGTCACCACTGTGTCAGTTGCGTCACTTCCCTGCCATTCACAACTCCTCTCCGTGGCCTCATGGAACAGTAAAGTGTCCATGGAAAGCGGACTTCAGAATCTCGACGGAAGTAATAGGTCATCCGGGTACTTTCTGAACTTACTGTTTTTCGAATACTATGCCCTTGAACATACTACTCTGTTGGCGTACTGTTTTTCGCATAGTATATAGTACTATATATTTCTGCAGCATCGTTGTTTTTTGTCCATACAATAAAGGTGAATGTGGTCCAATGTTTTCCTAGCCTGGGAAAAACCCAGATGAACTTCAGGCAAATTTAGATTTTCTCTGCAAGTTAGTCTGGCGAAGAGCCCATTCAAGCTCATTTACAATCTTTCCAAAACGAGGCACCAATCACAAACGTTGAGGCGGGCTTTACAAGATGACGATCGATCTGATTGGTTTTAAGGTCTATCCAATTGCTTACAGAGGCATTTGAGCGACGTCCGTTGGTGACGCCCCTTTGGAAATGAGCTGTGAATGAACCTTCCCCAGACCCTAACTCAGTTACGACTGAGAAGGGTCTGGTTTTAACCAGGCTAATGTTTTCCATTTTCACTGCATTGAAAAAAAGTTGAAATACTAAAATCGCTTTGTGATCCACAGAATAAAGCCATCATACAGGTTTGGAATGACGAGAGTGAGAATTTTCTTTTTTGGGTGCTTTCCATAGTTATCAAGGGACCATATGAAAGACAATTAGTTTTTCGTGTTTGTTTAACCTTATCTACAATTCTCCAAAATGACTCCATCATGTTCCATTTTGTTTAATATTTTCTCAGCAAACCCAAGACCTTATGTGTCACTCACTCTTAGCTGCTCATCTCCCATGTTACTTACAATAATGGGATGTATTTGCATTCATTTGACCATGCCTATTTGCAGGAGAGGAAGTTATAAACAAGACATACGTGACCAGACTACAAATGACAGTTATAGTGCACTGTTATTATTTGTTATGCTTTCAATAATAAAAGTGCGGGTTGAATTTGTAGGGACAGCTCTCTTGGGTTGACAGGTATTAAGAATTAAATGATATAATGAAAGTAATTTTTCTTCCTCTGAAGTGAGAGTGGCAAAATTAATCTCAAGGCACAATAAGTTTGTATTCTTGATTGCACTCCTCGACCTCATTGACTTGTACTCAGGATAAACTTTACTTTTTTCAAATTGCAAAATTATAATTTCCCTCAAACTTTTAAATATACTACATTGCAGGTCTTAAAAGTGATGGTCAGTCTGTTTGTTTCCCCTCTCTGGAGTAGCTTTGTTTGTAATGTTTATGAAAAAGCTTTTAATAAATCATGACTCTTCCAACAATCAACAAATTGCAATGTGTTTAAAAAAAACAACAACCTTGTGGCCCTAATACCCATCAGATTAACAGCACTAATGGGAATTGTTTCATCCACACAAATGGCTCATTTGTTTTATGTGATTTTTGATTTAGTGCTAGTTGATGCTAACCAGAGGTAGAGCATGTGGTATTCAGTTATACGGTTGGCTGATGTTCAGATGTTGATTGTCCTTAATCACAGCTATATGGCTATAGTTATTTGCTTTTAATCGCCCCAACCTTACAGAATGGATCACTTGATTTATTGATAATCCCACAATGCATGAATAAATTAGGATTCTTTCCCCTGGTTTCACAAAACTTGTCCCAGACTACAATGCATGTTTGAGCTGTTTTAACTGAAAGCAACTTGCACTGACATATCTTAAAATATGTCACTGCCATTGTTTTGTCTCAAGATGCCCACAAGTAAAGTTTTTTTTTTCCCTAGGGCACGTTTATAAAAGCAATTAAATGTCCTAATTTAACTAAGTCCTAATCATGGCTTAATATATGCCCTGTCTGTGAAACCTGGCCTTTATGTTTAGTATAAACCATCATGACATATTCGAAAAGTTATTGTTTGCTTAAAATAATTAACACAAAAATTTAAAAGTTATAGAGGTCAGTAGGATTTTTGATTTAAGAAATCACCAAAGCTGCAATTATTTAAGCTAAAACAGTAAAAATAGTAATACTGTGAAATATTTGAACATATCTATATTTTTTACATTATTCCTTTGATGGAAAAGCTGATTTTTTTCTTCAGTGTCACATGATCCTTCAGAAATCATTCTAATATGCTGATATGCTGCTAAACGTTTCTTATTATTATCAATGTTGAAAACAGATGTGCTGCTTAATATTTTTGTGGAAATTGAAATAGTGTCGAAATATTCGGAATGTCTGTTCTGTAATTTTTTATACTTTCAGCCTTGCTGAATAAAAGTATAGATTTCAATATATACTGTATCTTTAAAAAAAAAAACACATAAAGACCCCAAACTTTTGAATGGTAGTGTATTTTTTTAATGAAATAATATATTTAACTTTTTGAACAAAAACATTTTTTTCAAGAACAATCCCCATACAATTAAAGGGTCTTTTTTCTGCTGTGACGAGAAGAATTTTCACATTTGAAACAGTTATGACTCAATAAATTTCAGAAGTTCAAAATAAGCCATATTTACTGCTTTAATTTTAGTTTTTTGACCTGGGGTGGTCTTTGGAAAGTTACAGTGAGAAGTCTTGACACTGAGGAGTATGTTCAGCATGTTCCTTTCAGAGCATGATTTTGATATATATATAAAAAAAATTAAATTGTACTTCTTGCAAGCTTGGAGCTTAGCTGATAGCATTACAGACTCCATGGAAACTGTGTTCAGTTTCATTGACCGAATAAGTTACTTAACTCTGCTGGACTCCTGACGTTCATAGCTTTTTAGAGAAAAATAACACCTACAGTCAAAAATGTGCTTCACCCACACACCATTTGGTCTCAGAAAAACAAGAAGCACAAATATCGCCATTAAAGCGTGATGTACATTGGTCCACCTTATGTTTTCAAGATTTCTTCAGTGTCACGCACAAACACAAATGGCTCAAACATTATAAATTCCTGCTCAAAAGCATTTTATATGTTTTATTATAAACCAAAAAAGAGGATTTTTTTTATGCCCACTAAAGCTCTGTCTAAGCTATGCCCACTAAAGCTCTGTCCCACTAAATTTCCAGTCCCATTCTCCAGCCCTAATCCAGGACACCTGTCGTAATGATAAACATTTTGACTGATTAAACAATGATTGCAGATTATCTGTCCCTTCCAGTGCACACAATGGACCCAGAGAGGATTACTACTAACTACATGCAACAAATTATGAACACTGAATCAAAGTCATACTACAAAGTCGTAAATAGTGTTAAAAACACATCTCAGTGTTTATAGATAAATGAATGCTATTAATGCAGGATGCAGAAAATCTGTTTTAATAGTCACAGATGGATATGAATTACAAGTAGTATTTAAGGGAGACATATCAAATTATCAGACTATTTACTCTAGTGAATATTTCTAGGTTTATTTATTATTTACCATCTCCATTATTGCCCAGGAGAAAATAGTTACTGATAGTAGTTTCATGTCAAGGATTCGTTGCTTTTGCTCCAGGTAGAACAGTTCGATGGCCGGCAAGTCCATAATAAAAAGGGGGAGGAAATGGCAAAAAAAAAGAAAAGAACATTTTCTTGGTCCCTTGTTCTGTAATCACACAGGTTGCAGCAATAATTGCACGGCTCAGGAAATACAACAAGATCAATAAATGCAATTTGTAATCAATGAATCCAACTGGAACAGGAAAATGTATCTTTATTTTCCACCTTATTTTTAACATAAGTGGACACGGCCACTTATAAATTGAATGTGTCTTGCTTCCGGTGTCATCTATTTGCAGTTATTTTTAGCTGTACAAAACAGCTCATTATGCAGCCTGATATTTCAAACTGGTAATTTTTTTTAATCATATTATTCTAATGTATTGTCATAAACCACACTGTTTTGTAGTGCAACTAGTTTTACAGTTTACTGCACATTGTTATTCTTCTAGTTATAGCGACTGATGAATATTGAAAATTCACAGAAAAGAGCTTACTTCCGGGTAGCAAAATAAGGAGGATATACTGACCCAGTTACCTGAATGTATGCTACAGTAATTATTCCCAAGAATTGGAAAAAAATGACAATAGTGAACTCTTATTTTGGAGAAAATATTCTAATTTAAGTGCACTAACATTCAAGTCCACTGCTACAGAAAACAAGCATTTGTGTAATTGGACATTTTGAGGAGAGACTTCCTCCCAAATTGCTGGAGAAAATAGCCTTCCTTCTTCACAAGTTTGTGTGTTGTTGTATAGGTGAGGAATGGCCTTTCACATGGATGTTAATATTTGAGATATTTCTAGTGTCTGGTAAGTACGCAGTCATTTAGTCAACACTTTTATCTAAAACGACTTACAGTAGAGTACATGAAAGTCCCCCTGGTGTAACCTGGGGTTAAGCGCCTTGCTCAAAGGAACAACTGTGATCACTCACAGCTTCCATCTTGCTGGGTTCAAAACAGCAACCTTCTGGTTACCAGCCCAGAGCATTAGGTACCAAACCACCCGCCTTATACCTTGCAGAGAGATTTCTCATGAAATGTGTAGAAAAGGCAATCCCAAAATTATTTGCAGTGAGTTCTGAAAGATTAGTAAAATAGTTATATAATATATAAATAGTACAATGAATTAATTTATTCAATATACACTACCGTTCAAATGTTTGGGGTCGGTACGATTTTTCATCATATGCTCTTTTGCTCTTACACTTATCAAGGCTGCATTAATTTGACCAAACATACAGTAAAACTGTAATATTGCGTAATATTATTAACATTTTAAATTACCTTTTTTCTATTTACAAATATTTTAAAACATAATTTCTTGCAGTGATGGAAAAGTTGAATTTTCAGTGTCACATGATTCTTCAGATCCTACATTTCTTATTAATACTAACATTTCTGAGGGCATTTTCAGATCTGTAGATTGTTTGCTTCGTTCCAAAACGAGGATTAAAATTATTACAATGTTGCAATTACTTCTTTATTGTGGCTTATTATGGCTTTGTTTGTAGTTGTTGTTATATTACTATATAGTTTTGAGCAGGAATCAAGGCTTAGTCGGGACAACATTCTTACCCTGAATCAATTTCGGGTCTGAGCAATTAGGTGGCATTTTAATATGAAAAGGCAAACTTTGTCTTTGCTTCAGGTTAACCCACGATTATTTTGAGAGGCATTAGCAAAACAAACACTACTGCCTTTCACGCAGTCTAGGTAATTACCCATCCTCCATTGTAATACAGCCTGGGGTGCTTTTCCCGAACAACGATGTAAATTGCTGATTAACTACCATAGTATGATGCACCACTGGAGAAACAAACTAACTAGGCAAAACTGTTTCCTGAAGCCGTAGTAACATTCATTGCAGGTTCCCTCATACGTCATACTCTGTAATAGGCTAACCTTCCGCACATGCACACACTTCAAAAATGGTGCGGATTATTGACAGGCTTAAATATATAGATTAAAATGTATATGGGTAGTTGACAAATAGGCAGTAAAAAATGTTTTTTTTTGAAAAAACACCGTTTTCGAAGACAAAATACATATATTTATGTAGTGTGAAGTCTGATGTTTGAGAAAATATAAGGGGTCACTAACTTTAGCTATTCTTCACTGTTTTTTGTTTACATTTTTGATGAACTACTGCAAATGTGTCCTATGGTGTGACAGCAAAAATAAAAACACAATAAATAACTCTTAATAATATACAAATAGCATGAGAGAGATTTTTCTTCATTGTCCTATTTGTCCATTGATTATTTGGTGTTTTTAATTTGCTTTAAGTCAAACCATGTAGTTAACTATTCTCTGAAGCAGGGAAGTCCCAGGTTATCCCGGTATATTCCTGTTGATATGAAAAATCGTGTATATTTAGCAATATAGTGGGTGAATTATGTATATGATGTATATTACGATGTTATGATAAACTATATCCCTTTCTCCAAGATGTTCACAGCATTTCTAAGGATACTGATTGTTAGAAGGCAGCTGTCTGACTCTGAGGTGGCGAACGGAAACATGGTTTGTGTAACATTAGCAACACATTATTAGCTGTTTGATAATGTCAAGCAAAAAGATAATCACATTTACGTTATCTGTCCAACGTTGTAACGAGTGATGCCATCGTGCAGCGTTTACTAGAGTAACTTGAGTTAAGTTGAGCGAGTGGATCTCTTAACTGCTGTGAGTTAATTATAGAGGCTAATTATACCTTACTCATCACCACACATTAATCTGACATCGGTAGCTTCTATCTAAATCGTTATAACGAGCACAACACGCTAGTAATTTCGCTAGCCTGCACAACACGCTAGTAACTTACAATATGTCAAATTGATGATCAAAGATAAGTTTTAAGGGATAAAACTATTGACTACAAGAGGACTTTAATATTTTTATGGACACTGTGACATTTCTTTCTGGAGTCTTTGATGATTCAAAATTTCAAATGAACAGCATTTATTTCAAATTTAATTTCTTTGTAACAATATAAATGTCTTTACTGTTACTGTTGAACAATTGAATGCATCCTTGCAGAATAAAAGTATAATTTTTTTAATAAATATATATAATATTGTATAGCTACATTAATTCTGCAGGGTTTCAAGTAACAGTGTCATTATCTTGCTGTAATGATTTAAAGAGCTACAATAACGAAACACTCAAGCTTCTTTTTTTTATCACAACAAGCTTTTCAGCTGAAGTCTTGTTATCCTTTATAATTATCTTCACGCTGTTGCCCGGCCTGCCACTCCCTTCCTTTTCCACTTCATCAACTTACATTTCAACCCGACCTATCAGCTAGAAAAGCTTATGAGGCATGTCTGCTAGCAAAAGCCATGGGTAGGTCTGTGTCTATTGATTAAAGCTGGCACAGCCTGGGCTCCAGTACCAGGTGAGGGCCGCCTAATGTAGCCTTTTAGTCTGCGGTAGTGTCAGAAAAAACAGGGATACTGATTGTGTTAGATGGACACTTCCTACCATCTCTACATTAGCTCTCTCTCTTCATCTGTAGATGCTGTTATGCCGCGGCCCATAAATCTCTGAAACTTTTGTATCAGCACTACATTGATCAAGCCACTGTAAATGTTTTGGAGTTGGTGCTTGGAACTAATGCGAGCATGACAGTCTCCGTGGTGCTACTTCCTTTTCTCACAGCTCCGTCTGATTTGTTGTCACTGCTGACTAACATTTCTGTGTGCTGGAAGTGATACAGGGTTATATAATCTGGTGTCAGTCGATGCCATTTACAATAGAATAAGAAAGGCATGCTCTGAATAAAGTGTTGTCCATTAACAAGTCTTTCAAGCTCACTAATGGATATGGTTTGCTCAATGCAAGATGTATCAGAGCATCTCTAATCCATGGATGTGGTAATGGAAATCACTCACAATGGAGTACATGCATGCTTTTAATGGACTCGGACTGTTCTGCGAAAGGACTCCGGTGTTGTAACTGACACCCTACCTCCACCCGTCCAACATAGCTCTCTGTCTTAATTACTTCATGAACAAATGTAAAGTCGCACACTGCTAACATTGTTTAATTAGGCAGTGAGATACAATGGAGGCAAGGTAAATGTAGGATTTTCCTCCCTGCTGCTTATTGCTGTAATTCTCTCTTGGTTATATTTGTAATGCTGTTAATTATCCAAAGAAGATCCTTGTGTTGCATTTAATACATTTAGCCCAAAGCAAAATGGTGTCTACAGATCTTTGAAGCTTGTCTGCTTAATAGAAACATTTACTGGCCAATACGACTTTATATTTAATTTGTAAAAGTTAATTTCAAGCCTTCAAGTGTAAATGAAAAGCTCCAAATTTTGAGTTCATTATTATGACATCACACATTCAAGTCAGAAAAATAATATGGATGTTTTATTTAATTTCTATTGTACTTTAATATACATTTTTTTTATCATTTTATTTTCGTATTTATTGTAATTTATAGCCCTTATTTATGTGCAATCTCACAAAAAAATTTTTTTGCAAAGCAAACTGTTAAATGTGAGTGATTAACTTTACATTTGTCTGTTGTTGGCTGTTCATAGCAACTTAATATTATTGAAATACTTGCACACTGCAAAATCACTAATTATATTTTCCTATAGACTTGTTTGCTGGGAAGTTTCTTGGCAACTATAGGGGTCTGAGGAAAAATGGTAACAATTTACAATGTTCTCATTTGGTAATATTTACTGCATTTACTAACATGGACTAGCAATGAGCAATATATTTTTACAGTATTTATTAACCTTGGTAACGTTAGTTAATAAAAATGTTTATATTATATTCATGTTAGTTCACAGTGCATTACAGTTTTTTTTCTCAGTCGCTTTGGTGCATTTCTCAGATCACAACTGAAATTCTCAAAAATACTTGTTTAACCTCCACATCATCTAGTCAATTGTGCACATCATAAAACTTGTGTACATCAATTTCTCATTCTTTTGAATGAATTAAAAATACTTTGGTACATTCATGCAATTGATTATGTATAATTGTCTGCTGTTTACTACATTATCAATTGCTTATGTCATGTTGATCAAAATATATTATACTGGTTCCCTGTTAAATAGTCCCTTCAAAACATCTAGGCATTAGTTCCTTGCCTAAGTCATTAAATGCAAAATGATTGAACTAGACACATAAACTGTCAAGCATATTTTCTATACATTTCTATTAGACTTTTTTGTTTGTTTTTGTAAATGTGTCCTGAATTGATGGATTGTGGAGGTGAATATTGAATTTCACTAATGAAGGGAAATGTAAAGGGCTAGATCAACCAGTGATCATCCAGTTCTCTAAATTTACTCAGAGGTGCATCTCATGAGGCTTCATTTAGCAAGCATATAGACAGAGCACAACACAGTGTAACAAATTCTGACAATGGAATAACAGCAAGGAAACAAACAAGGTCAACAGCTGGGAAAAAGAACAGTAAGGATGCGTGTTGGAAGGATACAGAGGCAAAACAGTGGAAGAGGTAGAAGAGGCCAAGATTGTAGAGATGTTTCTGATAAAATAAAGGCCACTATTGTGAACCATGTTCTCAATCATGACCTTATGGCCATGGCGGGACAAAAGGTACAGCAGAATTTTGGGAGAACAACCATGTCCTTCGTCATTCAAACGTTTGTAGAAAGAACAGGTTCAGTATGTAATCAGACAATGTTCACTACTGTAATACTGTACTGTAATGCAAATATCACTGAAGTCCACTTGGATTTTACATTATAAAGTAAATATAATTTATAGAGACATAATGTAACACACACACACACACACACACACACAAACACACACACACACACACACACACACACACACACACACACACACACACACACACACACACACACACACACACACACACACACACACACACACACACACAGACACACACACACACACACACACACACACACACACACACACACACACACACACACACACACACACACACACACACACGTACATACGTACATACGTACATATATACAGTATGTGTGTATAAATAGTCTTGTCGTTTTCTTTATATCGCAATGACATTGTACTGTAATTTGTTGACAGTAAAAGTGTAACTGTGAATCCTGTTCAGTCTCTTGTAATCAATATCCCACAGTAATGTGTACATTTGTGTTTATTAATATAAATATGCCATACAGATAAAGTGCAGTCTTGCGCATTTTCAATCATTTTCATTAAAATCGTAGCCATACTTTATATCTGAAAAAACAAATTACACTCTTATATTAACAACATGACTAAGCATTTTGACTATCTTGTTTGTGAACAATGACACAAGGACTTGTCATTCTGAAGGTGCTAATATGTTCATTGACATAAATACTTACTTTTGAGAGATTAACGTCCTCGGGTTACGACTGTAACCCTTGTTCCCTGAGAAGGGAACGAGAACTGCGTCGAATGACACTTTGGGGGAACCCCCCTCTCAGCGTAGCGCCTCTGAAGTATGAATGAAACTGAGCCGATCTCTGATTGGTGCAACGTCATGACGTAATGGGTGACGGCAGATAGGCGGAAGCTATAAAAGCAGCCGGCACACATAAGATGTCAGCTTCTGTGATGAAGCAAGCGCTCCCAGGCAGGGGAAGGCGTGGCCAAGGGACGCAGTTCTCGTTCCCTTCTCAGGGAACAAGGGTTACAGTCGTAACCCGAGGACGTTCCCTTTCGAGGGAACTCCAACTGCGTCGAATGACACTTTGGGGGAACGAGTACCCACTACGCCACAACGCGCCCTGCCTGCCCTAGTGTGAAGCTGCTCACAGGCACACTTAGGACGCGAGCACAAGAGAGCCGGGTGTAGACGAAATGTCCAAACTATAAAACCTAATAAAGGTATGAGGGGTAGCCCATCCTGCTGCATCGCAGACCTCCTGGATGGGGGCCCCCGCGAGAAGGGCTCTAGAGGACGCCATGCCTCTGGTAGAATGAGCCCTCACGGCCAAAGGTGAAGTCATACCGCGCACCTGATAGGCCGTGGAAATCGTTTGGACAATCCAGTTGCTGATGGTCTGCTTTGAGGCGGGAAGCCCCTTTCTGGGCGACCCGAAACACACCAGCAACTGGTCCGACTTCCGCCACGAAGAGGACCTCTGAATGTAAATACTCAGTGCTCTGACAGGGCAGAGCATGTGAAGTCTCTCTTCATTCGCCGTCACGTGAGGTGGAGGATGAAAAGCCTGCAGAACCGTAGGCTGTGCCGCACTGGACGGCACCTTAGGCAAATAGCCGGGCCTAGGGTGAAGAATGGCCTTAATGTTGCCTGGAGCAAACTCCAGGTACTCGTTAGATATGGAGAGCGCCTGGAGATCTCCTACCCTCCTCAGAGAAGTAATGGCCAACAAAAAGACCACCTTCAACGAAAGGTTCTTGGCCTCAGCCGACTCCAGCGGCTCGAAGGGGGCCTCGGCCAGTCCTTCGAGAACCACTGCCAGGTCCCAAGTGGGAACCCTGGTACGAGCCGCAGGTCTCATCCTCCAAGCCCCACGGAGGAAACGTACGACCAATTGGTGTCTCCCCAGAGGCCCATCACTCAGAGGAGCGTGGAAAGCCGCAATGGCAGCCACGTACACCTTGAGTGTGGACGGGGTAAGACCAGTGGAAAAGCGATCTTGGAGGAACTCCAGCACTGAAGCCACTGGGCAGTTAACTGGGTCCACCTCACGCTCCCTACACCAAACGGTGAAGACGTTCCACTTTAGGCCGTACAATTTCCTCGTGGATGGAGCTCTAGAGCTGAGTATGGTCTCCACTACTCCAGCTGATAGGCCGGCCTCTAGGTACTGTGCCCCCTCAGGGGCCAGACCCACAGTTTCCATAACTCGGGCCGAGGGTGAAATATTGAGCCCTCTGCCTGTGTCAGCAGGTCCCTCCTGATGGGAATCTCCCATGGAGGGCCGTCCAGGAGCAAAATTATGTCGGAGAACCATACTCGGGCCGGCCACAACGGGGCTACCAACAGTAGACTGATCCCGTCGCGACGGACTCTCTCTAGAACTCCCGGGAGCAGAGCGATCGGGGGAAATGCGTACAGACGTAACCTCGGCCACGTCTGCACCATGGCATCCAACCCCAGCGGGGCTGGATGGGTGAGGGAAAACCACAGTGGACAGTGGGTCGTCTCTCGAGACGCGAACAAGTCCACTTCCACTGGGCCGAACCTCTGAGATATTGACTCCACCACCTCGGGGTGGAGTCTCCACTCCCCGGGCCTCAGCCCCTGTCTCGACAGGATGTCTGCTCCCTGATTTTGACTCCCCGGGATGAATGTTGCTTTTAGAGACAACAACTTCCCCTGGGACCACAGGAGGATCTGATGCGCCAGTCTGCATAGAGGGCGAGACCTCAGACCCCCCTGATGGTTTATATAGGCCACTACCGACATATTGTCTGACCTCACAAGGACATGATGACCTTTGAGGTCCGGCAGGAAGCTCCTCAGAGCTCGGAACACCGCCAACATCTCCAGGCAGTTTATGTGCCAGGAGGCATGATGGTCCTGCCATAGGCCTGTCGTAAAGCGGCCGTCCATGACCGCGCCCCAGCCCGAGAGGGAGGCGTCTGTCGAAACGGTTCTCCGGCGACATGACGCTCCCAACACTGGCCCTTGGGACAGAAACCAAGCTTTCTTCCACATAGATAGGGAACGAAGGCATCTGCGCGTAACCCTGATCATGCGGAACGGGTTTCCCCTCGGGGAGAACCCCTTGGTTTTTAACCACCACTGAAGGGCCCTCATGTGCAGCAGGCCGAATGGAATGACACTGGACGCTGCTGCCATGAGCCCCAACACTCTCTGGAAGTGCTTCACAGTGATGGCTTGGCCTAGCCTTATCCTGGACACTGTGGTCAGGATGGACTCGATCCGCGTGGGAGACAATTGTGACCGCATCGTGACCGAGTCCCACACCACTCCCAGGAACGTAGTTCTCTGGGCTGGTGTCAACACGCTCTTTTTCGTGTTGAGTCTCAACCCCAGGCTCTGGATGTGAGCGAGGACGACATCTCGATGCCGAACCGCCAGCTCCTGTGACTGTGCTAAAATCAGCCAGTCGTCGATATAATTGAGCACCCTGATGCCCTGAAGTCTCAGCGGTGCCAGAGCTGCATCCATACATTTGGTAAATGTGCGAGGGGAGAGAGCTAGGCCGAACGGAAGAACCCGATATTGGTACGCTTCGCCCCCGAAGCGAACCTCAGGAACTTCCTGTGAGATGGAAGGATGGATATTTGGAAGTATCTTTAGATCTATCGTGACAAACCAATCCTCGGACTGAATTTGACTCACGATAATGGGAATAGTGAGCATCTTGAACCTGAATCTCCTCAGAGAACGGTTCAGGTGCCTGAGATCTATTATTGGACGCAACCCCCCATCCTTCTTGGGAACTATGAAGTAGCGGCTGTAAAACCCGGACTCCCTGTCCGGTGGAGGAATACGATCTATAGCCTCCTTTGCCAGCAGGGAGTTTACTTCCTGTTCCAATACCCGACCCTGCACTGGGTCGACTACAGTCCAGACCACCCCGTTGAATCTGGGTGGGCGGGAACTGAACTGCAGCCTCTACCCATTTTGAATGGCCCCCTGAAGCGGATTCCCGGCAGGGCTGAACCGAAAACGATTCTCGATGGGCGGACGCGAATGCTGCCTGACCGCAAGCCTGTGGGGCGGACAGTGCAGCCTGCGTTCGCTGGATACCGATGTGTCCCGAAGCATGTTTAACGGCGGGAGAGCAACATCGATTTCCTGCGGGCTCCGTGAAGGAGACGACCTCGGTCGTTCCACCACGGGTGGGGCCGCCCGCAGAGATCCTAGAGTAGCTAGGATCTCTTTGACGAAGCCTTTTTAGCCTGCAGGACGGCCCTCAGGTCGCCCTGCTTAGGCTGAGGCTCCGCCTGAGAGCGCTGTCTATGCCCCCAAGCTCCTTGAGGGGGGGCTCTAGACGCGACGCTCTGTTTTTGAGCCTGTCTATAGGCGGAGGAGCTGGCTGATGGCTGTGGCTGCGGCTGCCCACTGGGGGCAGACTTCTTGGACACTGAGCGGCGAGGGAGATATTGTTTGAAGGCCGCTGATTGTCTTTTCGCCTCCTGAAACCTGTTGACGACGGTATTAACGGCGTCGCCGAACAGGCCAGAAGGCGAAATCGGGGCATCAAGGAGGAAAGCCCTGTCTTTCTCCCTGATGCCCGTAAGATTTAACCATAAATGCCTCTCCGAGACCACCATAGCTGCCATGGAGCGACCGACAGCGCGGGCCGTCTCCTTGGTGACTCGGAGAGACAAATCAGCGACCTTCCTCAACTCCGCAATATCTTCCGGAGTTGGACCCTCGCCCTCATCAATGTCCTTAAGAAGGTCGGCCTGGTACGCCTGGAGCATAGCCATGGTGTGCAGACTCGTACCAGCCCGACCCGCAGCCATATAAGCCCTGCCCACTAGCGCTGATGTGTCTCTACACGGCTTAGTGGGCAGCACCGGGGCTTTAAGGGATGATGCCGACTCAGGCGATAAATAATTCGCCAAAGGCTGTTCAACGTGCGGCATCATCCCATAACCGTTCTCTTGTGCCCCCATGATGTTACTATAATTTATAATAGGGGGATTGGAGACACGAGAAGAGTGTGGTTTTTTCCACGATCTACACAACTCGTTGTGCAGATCGGGAAAGAACGGCAAGCCCCGGTGATGAGGTTGTTCCCTGTGCTGCAGGAAGCGCTCATCCAGTTTACTTTTAGTCTGCGCTTCCTGCCTCTCTTGTGGCCAGCTGATATTTAAATGAGCCACCGCACGGGAAACAACCTCAATCAGCTCCTCACACGCGGGGACACGGGGCGGCGAGTCGTCCCCGAAATCCCCGCCCTCGATGCTGAGCACGCCAACCTCCTCAGAGGCAGACAGCTCAAACATCGGACCCTCGACTCGCGCAGAAGAAGCCGCGGGGCGGGCTTCTGCGCGAGGCTCGAGGACATCAGAACTGCCCGATGAATTCCGAGAAGGTGCCTCAGCAGCCTCGAGATCCCCGGACAGATATCTTTGCGAGCCCCATGAAGAGCGTCGCCGCGCCGCCTCAGCGGACGCGGGTCCCGCACCACGGGGCTCGCGAGGCTGACCATCTTCATCAAAGATAGCCAGCCGGGAACGCAGCACACGGATTGTCAACTTTTCACAATCCTCGCAAGCAGCCCCCTCGAGAGCTGCCTGCGCGTGCTGCATTCCCAAACAATGTGTGCACAGTTGGTGTGTGTCCCCGCCCGTGATGTAGCGAGGGCAAGGATGCACACACTTCCTGAAGCTCACACTCGCCATTTCACTCATTCAGTAACAGACAACAATAAATAAGACAAACAGTCACAGATAGCGCTTGCTGAAGAACAGAAAGCTGACATCTTATGTGTGCCGGCTGCTTTTATAGCTTCCGCCTATCTGCCGTCACCCATTACGTCATGACGTTGCACCAATCAGAGATCGGCTCAGTTTCATTCATACTTCAGAGGCGCTACGCTGAGGGGCGTTCCCCCAAAGTGTCATTCGACGCAGTTGGAGTTCCCTCGAAAGGGAACAAAGGATTTTGAGCAAATTACAGGCTTTTGCAGGTAATTCATTGTGTGTTGCTGTTTGTACGAACTGCTTTGAGAAATGCATTTACTGGTTTGCAAATCTTAAGGATGATTTAAGAAATGTACCAAAGTGACTGAGAAAACTGTTATAGTGTTAACAGATCCAACCTTTGATCTTAAAAATGTATTAGTAAATGTTGAGATTAACATTAGCTAAGATTAATAAATGCTGTAGAAGAACAAAATTGTTTATTGTTAGTTCATGTTAAGTAATGTAGTTAATAACTGCAAATACATTATAAATACAAATAAAAAACCTTATTTCAAAGTATTATTATAAAAAATTATAATTTTCTAAACATTGGTTGTAAATAACAGCATTAATCAATCTGTATCAGGATTAATCAAAATCTGTATAGTAAAAAAAAAAAAAAAAAAAAAAAAAAAAAAATATATATATATATATATATATATATATATATATATATATATTTATATATATAAAATAAAAACCTGATCTAGAATTCAGAAGTTTCCCAGTTGTAAATACGACTTTGTTTGATCATTCCTGTGCTAGGAATGGGTAAATAAATCTGACTATAGAACTGTCACGTGTGGGTTTTGTATCTTGTTCTTGTCTGTCATGTGTTCCCCTGTCCTTTCATGTTCAGCTGTTCCCCGTCATGTTGATTAGTCTCCCCATGTGTTTCTGATTAGCCACACCCCCTTGTTATCTTGTTTAGCTTGTCTGTTTGTGTATTTATACCTCCGTGTTTCAGTTGAGTGGTGTCGGTCGTCATTTCCTGTAGCTTTTCCGTGTTCCGTGTTCCGTGTCCCGGTTCCGAGGTCTTTATTCTGTATTTCACTGTGGATTACCTGTTTGTTTAATTAAAGTGCTTGCGTTTGAATTCTCTCTCAGATTCATCCTTGCTGCATCGCAACAAGAACGTATTACACTTACCAGTCTGAAAAAAGTGATAATGGTGACAAGGTTATTAGCAGTGAATGTCCTTCAAAGATGTCTTATTTAACAGACAAATAAATTTGCTTAGAGGCTCCTTGAAAAATAAACAAACAAATAAATAAATAAATAATCACATGCAATTTCTGAACTTCACACAAGGATACTTTTCCACCCCCGAGCCATTGTTTCATAAGGTGTTTTGTCACAGAAACCTCATCAGACAGACTCATTATGCATCCAACATTTCCTCTTTTAGTCCCTTTACAATAAACAGGGAATTTAGTCACCCCTTTCTTTACTGAAACATGTTTTGTTAGAAGTCTGGGATTATCTGTGGCAATGCCTCTCCGCAGGAGAAATGAATTCAAGATCACAGCTCCCATGAGCCCAACAGCAGAGACAGAAAGATATTCGTACCCATGGGACTTTGGATTTTAGCAAGCAGAAAAAAAGAGTGTTTACTAACTTCTTACAGAAGAGAAGAGAAGCTAAGGATTATCTTCAAACCTCAATGCAAAGTTATTACCTGATGGTGTGGACACGTGTGCCTCTCTCACAACTGTCAGCATATTTCAGAACAATTTTCAAAAGCATAAAAGAGAGATTATCTCAAGAATAGGAACAATGGGAATCAGTCTACCAATCATGCTGAAGCACACTCCCCCCATGAGACAGCCCTCCAAGGCTGACAAAGCCCCCCAAAAAGATAAAACAGCCCTTTAACCTAAACTTGGTGGGATGTATTTGAAAGAATAGAGGAATCAGATCTTGTTTTCTGGTTCAATAGGATAATTTAAAAGACAGCAAGAGTTCATCACTTGCTTTAGATACAAAATACAAAACTAGTGTATGACTTCTTATGTTTCACATTCAGACAGACAAATAGACAAAGATAAAAGGACAGATAGATTGATGGATGGATGATTCTAGATAGATACAAGGAAAGACAGACAGACAGACAGACAGACAGACAGACAGACAGACAGACAGATAGAAGGACAGATAGATAGATGGATGATACTAGATAGATAAAAGGACAGACATAGACAGACAGATAGATAGATAGATAGATAGATAGATAGATAGATAGATAGATAGATAGATAGATAGATAGATAGATGATAGATAGATAGATAGATAGATAGATAGATAGATAGATAGATAGATAGATAGATAGATAGATAGATAGATAGATAGATAGATAGATAGATAGATAGATAGATAGATAGATCCAATTTATGGCGCTTCATTGTTTATTTGTGGCACTGAAAGTGTCTGTTGTTTCTCTCAAAGTGTGAATTGGCCAAACACTTCAGGTATGAAAATAGATCATGTTTCATCCACTACACAGCTAAAACACTCCCTGTACAGAATCTGGCTCTGTATGGAATTCAAAACAAGACCATCACATGGAATATAGATGACTTCTGGGATTTGATTCTGCCACTTTCAGACAGGAAAAAGCCTGAAGATAATGGTGGAACCAAAATGCACGATTATTCTGATATCAATGGAAGTAAATTGTTTCAGATAAAACTCTTGGCACAGTCACACAGACCTGTTAATCATATCCAGAACGTTAGGCTCATTTACCAGGCTGTCCTACTCTCTCTAAATGATCCTTATGTCAGCAAGTGGAAGAATGACTGCCATTTCTCAATAAAACTCCTGCCTCAGAGAGTCCCCTATAGTTCAACTTGTCATTTTGACATCAGATAATGCATTGTAGTATTTACAGTAATAATTGTTTACTTCATTTATTGAGCAAAAAACACCCTTTTTCTTTAGGTGAGCAATTTACCCTTTTGTTTGGCCTGTTCACATTATAAGCCTTACATATAGACTAATATGCAGGTTGATATCGGCTCAAGGTTTGTTTGTTTTTACTAGCATAATCTATCATAAACCATATTTGAATAGAAAGGTCTGTTTGAGTTGAAAAAAATTACAATTACTTAATTTAAAAACTGAATATATTATCTATGTTGGACAGCAGGCTTTGGGCTCTATCATACACTTGGTGCAATGCAGCCACGACGCAAGTGTTTTTTGCTAGTTTCAGCACAATGCAGTTATCATTTTCACGTCCTGCGCCACGTAGTTTAAACAGCAAATGCATTTACGTGCGCCCATGGGTGTGCTGGTCTGAAAACGTGGTGTGTTCGGGCGCATTAAAATAGCATTACTATTTTAAGGTAACTGAAATAGACTGCCAATGGCGCAGTGTTTTTTTTTTTTGTTATTTAAAGAGTGTGTTAGTAATGTGCGCCTATAGGCGGGTCCACAACGCGCATACACTCTGCTTATTACACACACAGGGTCGCGCGGCAGCACACAAACCAGCCAAATTTTCGCGCACGAGCAGTTCCGTTTGCGCTCTGAAAACACGTTCAGTCTTTCCGCTTGCAAATTCCGCCATGTAAATAGCAATCCGCCAAGGTGCGAGCGCAACTGGCTTTTAAAGGGAATAGGAGATGAGACTCTGATTGGTTTATTGCACGTTACGCCCAAAACACATCCATTACTCATTAAGAGAATAGAGACAACCCTTTTACACCATGCTGCCCATTTTTCCTGTCATTACACTAGCAAAAGTGGATTCGCACACGCCCTAAGTGCACTTGTGCCCTGCGCTTTAGACCATGCGCTTAAAATCGTTAAAATAGGGCCCATTGTGTTAAAATGATAATAAAAATAGGTAAAACAACAAACTGAAGCCACTCACCTTTTAACTAAAGCATTTACAAGCAATTTTGGTTGATTTCCAATACGTGGAAATTGTTCTATATTGGGTTGATCTTCCAGTAAATAAGATAGCAGAAGGTAGGATAACATCGTCATTATATTGAACACTGTCTCTTCACTGCATATGGGCGCCATACGCATATCAGAAATTGATCAGACCACTGAGATGTTCTAAAGAAGGCTAAATGTTTCAGTGATACTCAAGAGGTTTAGCTATGATATATTTTCATGGCATTAATCTATATGATTCTCTCTATATGACATAAAAATGAAACAGGAATACCTATTGCTTTTTCAAGATAATTTCTGAGTTCATAATGCACTCTAATGCAGACTGTTTATTTATATCTGCAGTGCTGCTCATTGACCGAGCCAAGAGTGCCATCGGCACAATGATGATGGGCGGCTGCAATGTTTTCTTTGGAGAAACAACATTATAAATTTATTATTACAATCTTCTGACTGACTGGCTCAATTAACTTTTCTGAGTGCACTTCTCTAGGTCTAGGCCACAGTAGCAGATGAGTTTGTGGCAACCTTTTACATAAGTTGTATATTATGTTTATGTTTAGACTTTTATATAATGTCATTTACTATTGGCACAAGATATGTGTGATACTAAAACGTATATTATTAATACTGGGAGCATCTAAAATGCAAGCATTTTACTTACAGTTTGAATAATTTTAGAGACATGCAAATGTTACAAATCCTTTTAGGATGAAAGAATAAAATAATAAGTTAATTGTATTGTATTTATCAATGACATCAATGACATCACATTTATTGCAATTACCTAATTTTACAATATCATTCTCATTCTCTTTTTGTTTTTCTGATTCTGTATTCAAAAGAATTTTTCGAGAAAAGGTTTCGAAAGAATTACCTTAACGCAATCCTAACTGTGAACGAACTATAAACAAATAGTTTGTGAATGATTTGTTAATGTTTCTTTGCTGACTAAAAGTATTTATGTATTTTTAACATAATTATCCAAAATTTTAAATAGTGTGCATTGCAGTTTCCACAGCAATATTATGCAGCAAAAGTTTTCAAATCCTGATAATAATAAATGTTTCTTGAGCAGCAAATTAGAATGATTTCTGAAGGATCATGTGACACTGAAGACTGGAATAATGGCAAAGGTCATTTTCAGCAGCCATTACTGGAATAATTTACCTTTTTAAAATGTAAAAGTTTTATATAGAAACCTTTATTTTAAACTGCAATAATATATAACAATTTTATCTCATATTTTGTCAAATTTGCACCGTCAATTTTGTTTTTCATCCAATTTCTTATCTAAGAATTGCTTCCTTCCTTGCCTGTTTGGAGAAATGGCCATTCTGTCAGTGGAAGTGTAGTCAGTAGTCTTTAAAGATACAACAGCAGTTTCCCTTGCCACTAGGTAAAATAACTCAATGTGCAGAAAAGTAAAGGATTTATTATTGAATAATAATATATTTTTCAATAATAATATGAATAATAATAATATAAAAGGGCATTCAACAGGGCATATGCTCATTTCCATTTCTGTATAGTTTTATGCAACAGTAACATCCAAAATATTCCAAAATTAAACAACTGGGATGAGAAGTCCTGCTGCTGCTTTCACACGTTAATGAGATTATTGAACAGTAATCCCCCTTCTAATTTCTGCTCTATTGTTTTATGGTGTATCCCAAAAGAGGATTTGTAATATGTGTAGCACAATGTCTGTTATGTAATTAAGATTAATTGTAGCACCCTTCACATGTGATTAGGAGATCTCATGGGTAAACGTATCACAGAACGTACAAAAAAGACAAATCTCTTCTCTAGGTTGTGTATAAAGGGAATCTGTACAGAAATGTGTTTACTAATCTCGTGAATATAGAAACAAGCTCCATCAACACACATATGTGTGTGTTTTCAGTGTTTTTCAACATGCACTCGGACAGCTGTTTCACACTCAACGTAGTATTTACACAGCGCTTCCTCCAGGTAACAAACACCTAGCAGCCAATGCAAGAACAGTATGAAAAAAGCTTGTCTCGATTTGACTTCCCGAAAGCTGCGTTATAAATACAATCAGTGCTCAGTGCATCTGAACAGTTGCCATGACAGGTGGTGCATGTTTTTTTTATTTTAATTTATTTTCTCTGCTCTAAAATAAACAGACCTACATATTTTCTGAATACGCACTTCTGAAGTCTTTGTGAAAAACCGCTATGTTGTCTAGACAGGCTTTTTCGACTGTTAGGGAAGAATGGAAGGCGGAGGATAAAGAGGAGTCGATCAATCTTCACAATTCTAAACCGTGTACAAACTAGACAGCGTTTCTGTTTAATATCCGTTGTTTGCTCTCCTGTTACAATTAAGTGTCCAAACTGCTGAACATTTGCAATGCCATTTAGCAATGTCATCTTAATTAATCAGCAAATGGATGGCACCAGTGCCGTGTTCATATAACATTTTAAAGAAGCACATAGATATCTTGTATGTGGCTGGTGCCTGGGTGCAAGAAATTAGAGACAGATGGCTTTTAACAAAATGGAGCAAGCTGTCATCTCAATCTCAGCTGATTGGCAATATTTTTACTCTTGATAAATTTCATATTAATATTCAAGCCTGCCATGATCATGTTCTGTTACACAACCTCACCAATGTTGTACATTTGTGCAAATATTTGTTTGTTCAAATATTAATATTCACATTGTTGTCTGTTTCAGTTTCTGTTTTCACTTATCCAAGCAGGGCCGGATTCAGCCAGCCCCACTAGGGGGTGCAGGTAGAATATCAGGGGGGGCAAGTCATTTAACGGAACATTTAAATTTGATAAATATAGTGATTTGATTTATATTGTGATATATATCGATATGGCCAGAAATGAAAAAATATATTGTGAAATGAAAAAATCCTATATCGCCCAGCTCTAATCTATCAGCTCAAAGCTATCAGCTATCAGCATTTGATTTGTCTTATAGGTTTTATGTTGGACACAAATAGGACACTGGCTTGTGCCCTGTTGAGGCTGCATTTATCTTTTTTTTTATCTTTTTTTTTTTATCTGTCTGTCTGTCTTGTCTGTCCTTTCGTTTTTTATTTCAATCTTTTTTATTTCTTTTTTTTGTTTTTTTTTGTTTTAATTTCTTTAGCTCTGTACACCGCATGGCTTATATCAGTCATTATAGCATCAGTCGTCTGCTTTTCTGTGCAAAAGTCCTAACAAATGCGTCCATATCTAGACCTGTTGTTATGGCCTTCTCGTGAGCCAGAATAACTAAATTTATTTTTCTCTCATGTAGCATAGTGCGGCGGAAGGGGGTAAGAACCCGAGACAAAGTGGAGAAAGAGCTCTCGCATGATGCAGATGATATTCCAATCACAAGTGAGGTCACATACATGCGATGGAGCTGAGGAAAGGCATTCTTATACCCGTGTAGATATGTGCAAATGGTGGAGAGGTCTACAAACTCTACGTTCTCATCATCATTAGTCTTTTTGAATTATTTTTCCAACATAATTTTTGCGACAAGAATCTCATTGGAAAGTTTGTCACTGTCACAGTGTGTCTGCGTGCTCCGCCCTGCAGTGACTGACTGAGACGTGAAGCTCAGCAGGTTCACCACAAGCCGGAGAAGCGGCCACGCCCTCCCTATGCATCTACCAATCAGTAGCTATTTTGAATGAGGGATAGAGAGCAGAGACCGCTCACTCTGACCATTTTTCTTGAAATCTTTTTTAAATTTGGGATCTTTGCATGCCATCACGTTTGGGGGGGCAGTCAACGCATTTGGGGGGGCATTGCCCCTCCTTGCCCATGCCTATATCCGGCCCCGTATCCAAGTATGAAATATAAATCATCTACTTAAATTAACATAATAGAAATAGACAAAATATGGACTTGACACTTCAAAGGCAAAGCAAAAGCAAAATCAAACAAACTGGAGAAATGCATTACTGTAAATGTTACATATGGTTATGCACCTCATTTTACCTAACTTTTTTACTTAAATGCGCAAGGTTTATGATGTCAGCCATTTCCAGTTATTTTAGCTGTACAAAACAGATGTCCGTTATGCTGCTTTATAACGCAAACTGGTATTTGTTTTCATATTTTAATTTGATTTATTATCATAATAAGCACACTGGTTGGGGTGGGGGTCTCAAATCAGTTACCAAGCCCGTTATAAAGCACGCGCCACTGATACCACACACTATCACTGCAGTCAGCGCACCCGCTGCAAAGCGTATGCCACGACAGATAGTCACTGCTTTAACAGCAGCTCTGATAGAGCGGGACATGAGTGTTCACAAAACAGTCCAAGCTCGTCAATAGACACACTCCTCTGAGAGAGAATATTTGCACAAACCACAGCACAAGGGTGTTAGGTCCCCCTATGCTAGGCGACCCAGCCCAAATAAATGTTCCAACTCTAGCCACAAGGGCCCTGGCCTTGCAAGCCATCCCCGATGTGTCACACTGGGTTATGAACATCATAAAGTGAGGCTCCTCACTCCAATTCGCTCGCAGACCCCCGCGTTTTCAGGCGGTCTTCGAGACCTCGGTGAGAAGCAACGTGGCTCACGTGCTTCTCACCGAAGGGCAAATCTGCTAGCAAAAGGGGCAATAGAGCCGGTTCCCCCTATGCTGAGTCACTCAGGGTTTTACAGTCGTTATTTTCTTGTACCAAAGAAAGACGGCGGCACCCGCCCCATATTAGATCTGAGACATCTGAACAAAGCCCAGTTATCACACAGTTGGGCACAGTTATCGACTCTGTAACAATGAGAGCGCAGCTCACACCAGAGCACACGCTCTCTATACGACAGCTGGTCCTCCTATTGGCCCCCGTCTGGAAAGCCCAAGTGTGGTTTCCGGAGCTGGCATAGATGACAGACACTGTCCCCTGGCCAGTGCCAATGAGGAGGGACCTCCTCTCACAGGCGAACGGGACGATCTGGCCGCCTCGCCCCGACGTATGGGCCCTCCATGTATGGCCCCTGAACGGGTATCCGAGGTCCTCCCAGAAAGGGTCTTAAATACCATCACTGAGGCTAGAGCGCCATCTACGAGACACCTTTATGCTCTGAAGTGGTCAGTATTCACTGGCTGGTGTTCAGCCAGACGTTTTGAGCCCCACTCATGCGAAGTTTCGGTGGTGCTCTTCTTCTTACAAGAGCTTTTAGATGCCGGGTCACTCTCCATCCATGCTCAAAGTATATGTGGCAGCCATAGCAGCTCACCGTGCTCCTGTGGCTGGCCGGTCATTTGGGAGAAACAACCTTATCGTTTGTTTTCTAAAAAGTGCCAGGAGGTTAAACCCTCCCAGGCCTCCTACTATACCGGCGTGGGATCTTTCCACGGTTCTTGGCGCCCTGAAGGGGCCCCCGTTTGAACCACTACAGTCGGTTGATCTTAGGCCTCTTTCGCTGAGGACTGCTCTGCTGCTGGCTTTGGCATCAGTCAAGCGAGTGGGGGATTAACAGGCGCTCTCTGTGAGCCCCTCCTGCCTGGAGTTTGGGATAAATGACTCTAGAGTCATTCTCAAGCCAAGGCATGGTTACTTACCTAAGGTGCTCTCAACTCCGTTCAGAGCTCAGGTTATTACTTTATTAGCACTTCCACCCTCAGAGAATGATGGGGAGGCTAATCTACTTTGTCCGGTTAGGGCTCTAAAAATTCTTAGAACGTTCTGTGCCGTTAAGGCAGTCAGAATAGCTTTTTGTTGCTTAGGTGGCCGCACCAAAGGGGTTCCGGTCACGGTTTATCCAGATGGATAGTGGACGCCATCTCGCTGGCATATGCCTCTGTGGGCCAGGATTGTCTCATAGATGCCAAAGCCCATTCCACGAGGGGCATGGCCTCCTCTTGGGCTTGGTCCAGTGATGTTCCAATTCAAGACAATTCTGTGGCGGCATTTTTTTATATTTTGGCCCGAAATGAGCGATATTTATAGGCTTGGGCCACGGCCATTTAGGCGCGCTCTGACGTACTCGGTTTCAAGTCAGTTGATTGGTTTGTGCGTCTGAGGCTCTCGGCCATTGGATGTGCAGTTGCCGCAGCACAGCCAATGAGCGAGCTAGACGCTCTGCTGTGTTTGGTGTGCAAAGCTGCACTGCATTTTAAATTATTGCTTCAATATTTAGAGGAAAAGGAGTTTCCTCACTGCGTATTTGCTAAGCAATACTCGTTCCCTACTCTCAGGGAACCGAGGTTACGTTAGTAACCGAGTACGTTCATGAGTGGAGGTACTGGAAAAAAAGAACTAGTAGTATTCGGGTAGTCCTGTGATTTCAACATAAACTGCTCGATGTGACATGAAAATCTTCTGATAGGAATGATATGTGTCTTAGCACATAATTTAAGCATACAGAAATGTGTTAAAAGGGACCTATTATGCCCCCTTTTTAAGACGTAATATAGTCTCAGGTGTCCCCAGAATGTGTCTGTGAAGTTTCAGCTCCAAATATCTGAGAAATCAGAAAGAGCTTAATTGCCAAGTATGCTTGCACACACAAGGAATTTGTTTTGGTACTGAGGCTTCCAGTGGACATATAAAAATACAAATACAACAAGAAACATAATACTACAAATTACAAGAATAAAAAACATAAATATAAATATATGACAATAAAAGTATCACAGTTGGGTAAAAGTATCACAGTTGGATTGTTTATCTGTTACAGAGGAGGCTCCCGTACCGCCTCCTCAGCACCAAAAGAGGGATCTGTCTCCGGAATATTAACCATCCTTACCGAACTCAAATTCCCATCATGCCTCTCACCTGGGACTGATTGCGCAACACACCTGCACCTCATTTACACACACACATAAAAGCCACTTTTACACACCACTTCTCTGCGAAGTCTTTTGCCCTGGCCATCATTTCTGAGCGTTATTACCCGTGTTTACTTTGTACTCCTTGGACTTTATATCTCGTTTCTGATTGTTCTCTGCCTGCCCGACTTTGATTGTTTATTGGACCTTGCTTCTTGCTGCCTGCCTCAACCTCTGCCTGTCATTCTGGTTTGTCTCTGCATTGTCTCCATTGCCCTTGTTGCTGTTGATTAAACCAACTGAGTGGAGGACACACTGAAGGAATTCAGGAAGGGATCACTCACCTCACACCTGAAGAACGCCAAATGCAGAATCATCTTTACCTTTATTGCGGTCAGTCAGGACACATAAAATCTTCCTGCCCAGCACACTACCAATTCGTCTGCTTATCCAGAATAAACTAATTTCTACCACTGCTGTACTAGATTCAGGAGCAGCTGGGAACTTCATCTCTCATGAGTTTGCTTCGCGATACCAACTGAAATTAAACCCTTGTAATTCCTCCCTGACAGTGGAGGCGCTAAATGGCCAACCCCTCAGAGAAGGATGCACATTGGTACCCTGCACTCTGAAACTATCAAGTTTTACGTCATCCATGCTCCTCATCACTCCATCATTCTCGGTCTACCCTGGTTACTCACCCTTAATCCTCACATCTCTTGGAGAGAGGGCCAAATCATTCAATGGGATCCCACCTGTCAAGATCGCTGCCTGTCTAAAGTCTCTCGAGTTTCCCGTCACATCCCAGATACCTCCGCCGCAGATCCTGAAGAGTTAAACTTACCATCTGAGTATGCAGATCTCACCGAAGCCTTCAGCAAGGAAAAAGCTTCTCAACTCCATGAACACCGCTCAATTGACTGTGCCATAGATCTCATTCCCGGTACCCCGGTACCACACCTCTCAAAGGAAGGATATTTCCTTTGTCTCAACCCGAATCCGAGGCCATGAAACACTACATTGAAGAGGAACTAGCCAAGGGCTTTATCAGACCCTCAACTTCACCGGCAGCCACCGGATTCTTCTTTGTGAAAAAGAAAGATGGAGATTACGACCATGTATTGACTATCGTGGACTGAATGTCAACACAATCAAGTTCAGGTACCCCTTACCCTTTTGTTCCAGCTTTCTTAGAACAGCTCCGCCAAGCCATGTACTATATTAAACTTGATCTACGCAACGCTTCTAACCTGATTTGTATCCGTGAGGGTGATGACTGGAAAACTGCATTCTCTACCACTAGTGGGCACTATGAGTACTTGGTTATGCCCTTCGGCCTAGCTAACAGTCCATCCGTGTTTCAGTCATTCATGAACGACATCTTTTGGGACATGCCGGATAGATGGGTAATCGTATACATCGACGATATCTTAATCTACTCAAACTCCATGGAAGAACAGATCCGTCATGTCAGGCTAGTCCTGAAACGCCTCATGCAATCTACGCCAAAGCTGAAAAATGTGAGTTTAATCAAACATGCACGTCGTTCATGGGATATGTTATCAGTCAGGAGGGGGTAGCCATGGATGAAAGGAAGGTCAAGGGGGTCTTGGACCGGCCATTACCCCAAACTGTCAAAGAACTACGTTTCCTAGGGTTTGCAAACTTCTACAGGCGTTTTATCAGAAACTCCAGTGCTGCTGCCACTCCCTTAACCGCTATGACTAAATATCACACTGCCCGTCTGAACTTGTCCACAGAGTCACGTCAAGTATTCAATGAGCTAAAAATATGATTCACGTCAGCTCCCATTCTACGACATCCAGATCCTGAACGACAATTCATTGTGAAGGTAGATGCCTCCAACACAGGGGTAGGAGCAAAATTACAATGTCAAGGTAATCTAGCGAAGATGTGCCCATGTGCTTTCTTTTCCTGAAAATTAACATCCGCTGAGCGTAACTATGACGTGGGCAATCGTGAACTGTTGGCCATGAAACTGGCCCTAGAAGAGTGGTCGACACTAGCTTGGAGGGAGCAACTCAACCATTTATCATTCTCACTGATCAAAAGAATCTCGAGCCAAACGTCTGAATCCCCGTCAAGCCAGGAGGGCATTGTTCTTCACAATATTTCATTTTACTGTGACCTATCGACCGGGCACTCCAATGCTTACACCTCATTGACCCTGGTCTCACATCGCCATAGACTTTATCAATGATCTACCCAACTCACAAGGACACACCACCATACTCACCATTGTTAATCGATTCTCCAAGGCTTGCCGGTTAATCCCACTGCCTAAACTTCCCACAGCATTTCAAACAGCTGAGCTCCTCTGTAACCAGGTGTTCCGCTTCTATAGTGTCAGACCGGGGACCTCAGTTCACATCCAGGGTTTGGGCCACGTTCTTTAAACATCTTAACTTTAACATCTTCTGGTTATCACCCCCAAGCCAATGGACAAAGTGAGCATCTGAACCAGGACGTCATCCGATTCCTTTGTTCTTACTGTCAACAACAACAATCTTGTGGAGTGGAGCAGATACCTGTTTTGGGCCGAATACGCCCAGAACTCTCTTGCCAAACCCGTCACTGGCATGACCCCCTTCAAATGTTTTCTGGGATTCAACCTCCACTATTACCCTGGTCTGGCGAACCCACTGATCTACCATCCATCACTGAATGGCTGCAAAAGAGCGAGGAGGTTTGGGACCAGGCTCAAACTCACTTAATTCATGCAGTCAGACGTCAGGAACAACAAGCCAACCGCCACTGCCGTCCTGCTCTGGAGTACAACCCCAGCCCATGGGTTTGGCTTTCCACCAGAGACCTAAGACTCTGACTTACATGCCGCAAACTCAGTCCCAGGTATGTGGCCCCGTTCCAAATGATTAGACAGATTTCTCCAGTAGCATTTCGATTAGACCTGCTAATCACCCTATTTCTCCCACATTCCATGATTCCCTACTGACACCTGCCGGTGGTCCGAGAGGAGTGCTGGAAGAGGGAGCCATATAACAGATTCCCCCACCTATCCTGGTTGATGGCGAGGAAGCATATCGTGTGCACGAGTTGCTCGACTCCAGACGCCGGTGGAAATATTCTCCAGTACCTTGTCGACTGGGAGTGGTTCGGGGATATCTGGGGATATCTTAGACCCCACAGTCACTGAGGAGTTTCAGCGGACACATCCGGAGAAACCGGCCCCTCGACCTCGCGGAAGACCCCGTCTGCCTCCTCGGCACCACCGAGGATCCATCTCCGGAATATTAACCATCATTACCGAACTCAAATTCCCATCATGCCTCTCACCTGGGACTGATTGCGCAACACACCTGCACCTCATTTACACACACACATAAAATCCATTTCCACACACCACTTCTCTGCGAAGTCTTGATTTGCCCTGGTAAAAACATGCTGTTTTCGTGCATGTATCTTTAAATGCAAATGATCTGCTGCTCCCCACCCCCCTTTCTAGAAGAGGGTGGAGCCTTTACAGCTCCTGCCTCTGATACTCTGCCAAAAACTAACAAAACATCTGTTTGGTTTTGATTTTCTATTGAAGTCACGCTCACATTAAATTGTAGTTATTTGTCATCATGAAAGTTTATTGTCTGCATGTGTTATAAAGCCATATCAGTGTAAACTTCTGATAATGGTTTTCTGAACTCACACATCTGAATGCCAATAGGACAGAATCTGTCAGCAGTCATAGGAAGGGCCTGTGACATCACAAAAGCTAGAATCTGTAAATGGCTTGTTCTGAGACTGCTAATGATTTATAGGGATTAAAAAAGGATTTTCCATTATAGGGTGGTTGTGTACCCACACTGCAGACACACATTTATGTTCAAACACCATGTAATAGAGAATTTTGCATAATAGGTCCCCTTTGAAAGTATAAGACTGACTTTGACTTATTTACCCTACATAGACTGATTAATATGCCCTACAGCATATACTGTAGGTTGAAATAACAGTTTATTTTTAAATGCAAATAAACCTGGTTCATTTGTCCCAACAACAATTTCACCGAAGACTTTCACGATCTTGACCTACTTACGGCACATATGAGAATATTTATCATTTATTATAAAAAGATGATATCCATTTAATGACATAATTATTTGGATTGCATGTGAATAACAAACCTGGGATACTAGGGATGCAGTTCTCGTCCATCTCATCCTCTCAGTTTTCTCCAGGTCTGCGTCTCTATCAGAGTCACAGTGACATTTCATTAGTCACCATCTCCAGCTCTGTCAGTTGCCTGATTAACGCAGAGGAAATAAGAGCGTGTGAAAGGGAAAGGTGTGATTCTAAAAAGAAATGTGTGACTTCCACACTGTCAGGTCAGCCAAAAGTGTCGGTGGGGCATTAGATCTGAAGTCTGACCTCAGCAAAGATCTGATGGGAAAGTAACATAGCAGTCTATGCTGTGAAAAGCACAGTGAATCTGCAAGGGCATATGCCAGTGAGACACGGTGGTGACATTTGTGCAGATCAGGTGAAGGCTTGGAAGCTTGTTCTACCACAGAGGGACTGAAGAGGAACAGATGAACATTTAGAATAAAAAACACAATAATACAACAAAAGCATTTCTCCAGAACCAAAGTGTCTTTAGTAGCAACCGGCGCTTTTGACCACCAAAGATTCCCGCTTCTAGCTATGCTCAGTAATTGATTTCACTCAATCTTCTCTGTTCAATCAGTTCTAGTCCCAGTTACCTTACAAGACTTCTACAAGAGAAAATCTCATTACTGTAATTATTTGCTAGGAGCGAAATGGAAATTGAACATATTTGTTTTTTCTATATTGTTATTATTATATCCTGACTAATTGTGTCCTGCCTTTGGCTTAATCAGTTAATTGTTTCCCTCAATTATATAAGCAGCAAAAGGCTGCCGTGTGTTTTAGACTAACAGAATTCAAAATTAGTTTTTTTTGTGTCTTGAACTACTGGTGAATCTTTAATATCTCCCCAATGCTTCTATTTAAGAAAAAAAGTGACGTTTTGAATATACTTTTGTTTTCATTTTGTTGTTTTATTTGCGCTCAGTGAACTGAGTTGTCCAATTGATTTACTATGTGATTTCTGATTTTAATTAAGGTAATCGTTGTCTAAATGGAAAGTCTGCATTTGCCTTTGGTAGATATTAAAAGATGTCAACAGTGTTTTATAAATATTTATAAAAAAATTATTGAATGTTGAATTTCTAGTTTAAGCAAGAAAACCAAGATCAAAAGACCAAAGGTGTGATATATATATATATATATATATATATATATATATATATATATATATATATATATATATATATATATATATATATATTTATAGTAAATGAGCTAATTACGTTTTTGGCTGATACTATTCTTATTATTCTAGATGCCTCCCTTTTCTTTCCATGAGTACTATGGTGTTACAATGCCTGTCCAATTTTTCTCTCTCATACACATTAGACACTTTGTCTTGGAATACCATCCTTAAATTATTAATGTGGACTGTCCGAAGTCTTAATATTTCAAAACCTCTGCATGAACAAGGCTTAACTTGTTGACTGAATATACACAGTCTAGTAGACTAGTCTGGCTGAATGACACTTCAATGTTAAATTACAGTGCATAACATTTACGTTGACAAAGAAATGCTGATTTTACATAATACAATGTGTACAATTTTAATAAAGCATACCACAGGACAAAATAAATAAATAAATAAATAAATAAATAAATAAAAATAGGGAAGTCTTTGGGAAGTCTTCTTCCATACTGGTCCATTAAATGTTAAAATATTTATCTATTATTCTCTTCTCTATACTTATCCATCTGCATAAGATGTTTTTAAGTTTTTCAAACAAGTCTTTTTCAAGCCAATTTCCAAGTTTTTGTAAATGGATCCTCAGTGTTTGTGTAGTTCAGTAGTCCAAAACAGGGATGTTATAGTTAACTAGAACAATTAAAAAAACACATACAAACATTACTTAGTCACGATGAAATCAAAATTGACAATTCTTTTTTTATATAAAAATTATTTTATACATATATGTATAATATTTTTATTTAAAAATTATAATTATATATATATATATAATAAATATTTTCATTGTATTATAAATTATTTATTCAAAAAATATTCATGTGTTCTGTAATCTTTAATCAAAATAACTTCCCCTCCCTCTTGCAGCAACATGGCTTGCGGGACAACCTGTCACTCACATGAGAGCCAACAATAGCAAATCACAACCATCTAATCAATTCCCTATGGACAAAATCAAATCCTGCCCTAAATTTGAGAAGCCGTTTCAGTTGGATAATCATCAGAACCGGAAAGAAAACCCTATCAAAACTTCTGTTTCATACGTCATCTTATTCTACTATCCTGAACTCTAACACCTAACCTAACAATCTACTAATGCTCTAATGAGAGTTAGTTGAAAAGCAGTTGCAAGTGTATTTGTAGTTAAGACTACAATTTGATTGCAATTCAAGTTCAACTCAAGGAAGTTCAATTCAAATTCAGCTTAAATTCAGGTGTTTAATTAAATTTTTCAATTCCATTTTAAATGTTCAACAGCCCTGGCATACCTCAACTGTTCTAATTTGGACTCTTCATCCACTATCACATTCATCTGTGTCCCATTATCTTGTTTAGCTCACCCCATATAAGCCTGGTTTTCTCATTCATTATCTGCAAAGTCTTGTTTTCTGTTACACTGCAATTCCGAGCATTCTCCCTGGTTTCATGTCTCTTGCTTGTTCCGTGGATGACTCTTTTGCCCGTGTTCCCTGCCGTGTTGTGTTTGTTTGTATGGACTGCCTGCCTGTCTGCCTGTGTTTGACCTTGCCTGTACTTTGGATTACATCTTTGCATTACCCTGTTCAATAAATACTGCATTTGGATCCTCAACCTTCTTGTCTTGGAGAAGTTTGTGACAGAAGACTTCACCAGTATGGATCCAGCAGTACGTCTCGTCCACCTTCATCAAGGAACTCGCTTGCTCGAGGACCACATTCAGGAATTCCTAGGTATTGCCAATTTAACTAACCTCCCAGACTATGCTCTCATTGACTTTTTTGTAATGGACTCAACAACAGTTTACAATCCACACTAATCTGTGATGGTTCTCGAGGATCACTGAGCGAGTTCCTAGATTATGACCTTCATTTGACTGGTTCCTTTTTCACTGTCGGGGAGTTTGAGGAGGACGTTTCCCTTAGACATTCTTTGGGAGGGGGCAGTACGCACCAAGCTCCGGTGGCCGCAGAGCTTGGCACACCAAGTTCACCACCATGTCCAGTGAAGATGCCTGCCGAGCCTGAGCTTCTTCACGTCCTGCCTGCCGAGTCTGAGCTTCTTCACGTCAGTCCTGCCGAGCCTGAGCTTCTTCACGTCGAGGCCGCCGTGCCTGAGTCAGCTCTGGATGATACAGTGCTGATCATCATGGGTACGGCTATTTTGTGTGTGTGGGCAGCACACACATTAACTCCATCCTGTGACCTCTTGAACAAGATGGCAGCTGCCACACCTGTGTCTTTGGACAAGGTGGCAGCCTCTACGCCTGTGTCTTTGGACAAGATGGCAGCCTCTACGCCTGTGTCTTTGGACAAGATGGCAGTATCTACGCCTTTGTCTTCGGACAAGATGGCCGACTCTACGCCTGTGTTTTCGGACAAGATGGCCGCGTCTACACCTGTGTTTACGCCGGTGTCTTCAGACAAAATGGCCGCCTCTGCCCCTGAAGCGTCAGATCCGCCCTGGACGCCTGCCAGGCCTGCTCCGCCCCGGCCGTCTGCTCTGCCTCAGTCTCCAGGCCCTCCATCCCGCCCCCGGGTCCGCGTCTGCTCCACCTCCCTCCTGGACAATTTTAGGAGCATCTGGAAGCCGCTCCTTTGAGGGGGAGCTATGTAACTGTCACCAGCTGGAGTGCCCTTGAGAGCCGCTAAATGGCACTCCACATCAGACTATTGTCATTCCCACACAAACTACATCTCCCATAACTCACTGCCCGGACTTCATCCATTATCACATTCACCCGTGTCTCATTATCTTGTTTAGCTCACCCCATATACGCCTGGTTTGCTCATTCATTATCTGCAAAGTCTTGTTTAGTGTCACACTGCAATTCCGAGCATTCTCCCTGGTTTCATGTCTTTTTGTTTTGGATTTCTTGCCTGTTCCATGGATTACTCTTTTGCCCATGTTCCCTGCCTTGTGTTTGTTTGTATGGACTGCCTGCCTGTGTTTGACCTTGCCTGTACTTTGGATTACGTCTTTGGATTACCCTATTCAATAAATACTGCTTGGATCCTCAACCTTCTTGTCAAGGAACAGTTCGTGACACACTGCCACCAAAGCACAAAATCCTCTGGGCATAGGATTTAACACACAAATAAGCTAATTTTCAAGATATTTATGACTGTTTAACCACTAATCAAGTCATCAGTCATCAGCTTTCTTTTCTTAAGAATTTCTTTTTTTCTTTAAAAAAAATCAAATATGGGTTCCATTTTGATGGTGAAACTTGCATTCATACACTCGAGGCACCAATAAAATGAAACATTCCAAACATGTAATGTTGTTCCCAGAGCAAAAAATATTTATGTTAATCAGATGAAGTGTGAAACAAACAAATCGATAGTCATTTTCAAGCAAACCTCAGTTGCTGAGTCCTGTGAGAGGAAAAGAAGCTGTGGTGATTATACAATTATAAGCTTTATACTAAGAGCTTATCGCACTGGAGAAATGAAATACTTTATTCACTGTCTTTGCTTTATTAATTTCTTGACCTCAGGTCGGGCCTCTGCAGTCACTGTCTTATCATTTCAACTGTCAATTATTAAAACCATGTATATAGTTGAGGAAATTGAATGATTTGGCCTGACTTCTGCTGTAACATTATTCTATTTGTATGCGAGGGATCGTCTTTCAGTGCTTAAGAGCATTTTCATTCTTGTTTTATGGGTAAAATTGAGAAATTTGATATTACACCTGTAGATTATATAATTACTATTCAGAAACATAACAAAGTATTAATATTTCCAGAGCCTGAAATCAAAAGTAACAATAGCAAAATACATTGGCAAAGCTTTCTGCCCTCCTGAAAGGGCTGAGTGGTTGGGATTAATGCTGGATGAGATCCTTATCCTCTCTAACAGCTTTTCCTGTTTTAAGTGAATGAGGATCCCCCTTTTAAAATGCAGTGGGGTTTGTGTGTAAATGTCTTTGTGGTAAATCCTGAATACATTTTCTGTGTACAAACTGACAACATGCAAATCATTCTCAGGCTTTTTAAATAGTTAATACATGACTGGGAAAAACAATTAATCCCCTCAGAGAGCACAGTATGCAAAAGAAACATATCTTTGTGGTCTTCCTAACAGATCTTCTGTCTGTGAGTGATGGCGAAGAGGTGTCGTGCAATCAAGACACTTTATGCATATATAGTGTATTTTTTATTTACAAAAAAAGTGTATAATCCTATCAATTTTCAACTAAAATTATGACGTAATTTCTCTTTGGGGGTGATCTTTTATTGATTTCTGTGCGTAGTTCAGCCAAACATTTAAATGCTGTTATTTACTCGTCCTCATGTCATTCCAAACCAGTATACATTTCCTTCTTCTGCAGAACACAAATCAAGAATGTTATTCATGCTGCTCTTTTCCATACAATGAAAGTGAATGAGGACCAGAAGCTGTCAAAATGACAAAGGGTGTGTTTACGCTTGTAGTTCGACCTGATTGGGCAGCTTTTATGACGTAGAATATATTTTGAGACGGAACTTCCTGAACATGGGATGGGATGGGATGGGATGGGATGGGGTGGGGTGGTGATGGCGCAGTGGATAAGACACATGCCTCTGGTGTGAGAGACCAGGGTTCGAATCCACTGTGAGACACCAATGTGTCCCTGAGCAAGACACTTAACCCCTAGCTGCTCAAGAGGCGTGCGACCTCTGACATATATAGCAATTGTAAGTCGCTTTGGATAAAAGCGTCAGCTAAATGTAAATGTAACATCCAAAACAATGCTGTGTGCTGGGCTAAATACATTTGCTGTATGTGCGTAGCCTGCATATGATGGTATTTTGACCAGCTGAGACCTCGTGAAGAGCCTATATGTGTAAAGGAGTCAAAACAGCGGCAGGAATCGCTCCGTCAAACACACACAAAGATCCACAGTTATGATGCCTGTACCAAACTGTGATGAGCAACATCACGACTATGACTAGAAAAAACTGGTACTGTATGCGTGAGAATTCTGTCCTTTTTAGGGACTCATCTTCCTGTTTTTGCTTCATTTACGTGTCTTTGGTCTGTGTTGCGTTCATATTTAATTTGTTTTAATCGAACCCTGTTAATGTTCACACTTGGCATGTTTGGTTCAATTAAAACAAACCCTGGTGCGATTGCTCTGTTAGTGTGGTTCATTTGAATAAGTGTGAACGCTGCCATCCAAACCCTGGTGCACACCAAATAAGCAGACCGAGACAACTGAAATTATGAGTCTCAATCCGCTTCCAAACAAACTCTGGTGCGGGTTGAATGATAGGCTATATGAAGGGAACACAGATCAAAGACATGTAAACGGATCCAAAAAAGGACAGAATGCTCACGCATACCTGTTTTTTTTTCTCTTGTCAAAGCCCTATTCACACTGGTTTATGGTGGTATTGGCGGGGTCGTATATAATTTTTTCAAGGTTTTTGTTTCCTGTGCAGCTTTTTATCCATCTTTCGCGCAGAATGGAGGCTGCGTTGGAGTGTTTTGATAGTATTTGGGTGCTGGATCATATCGCTATACCTACACCATACAACTATACAATTTGCAGAAAGAGAAAGTTGAAAACCATCAGAAGAGCAAAAAAAAAAAGAATGAGATGGAGATGGATGACATGTATAGCAGCATGCGGTAAAGAACATTCTTCTGTTTATTATATATCATATACAGCTAGACTAGACCTATAACAACAAGACATTTCCAAGGAATAGCCTATGACATCATATCCGGGAGAAGTCAGTAAATTCGAGTAAAATCACAGGCTTCACTTATACCGTGCGAATGTGCCACACAAAATTCAAATGTGGGTGGGTAATTTCTAAATCACACGAGGTCCCTATATAATACTTATCCAATGCGAATAGGGCTATAGTTGTGATGTTGCCCAACAGAGTTTGGTACAGGCATCCGAACCGCGTCTCCTCGCAGCAGATCTTCATTTTTGTGTGAGACGGAGGGATTCCTGCCGTTGTTTTGACTCCTTTACACATTTTATAATCTCCTCACGAGTTCTCAGCTGGTCAAAATACCATCATATGTAGGCTACACATATACAACAAGCGCATTTAGCCCAGCACACAGCATTGTTTTGGATGTAAGTTCCGTCTCAAAATATAGGCTACGTCATAAAAGGTGACCAATCAGGATGTGTTAAATGCCAATCTCAACGCTAAGCCCAGGACTAAATTTTGTATTATTTTGGTCCAGACCAAACAAACCAAGTGAACCGGACTACAAGTGTGAACACACCATAAAAATACCATAAAGTATGATGCTTTAGAAGGTAAGATTTTTTGTTTGAAATAAATTAATACTTTTATTCTGCGAAGATGCATTAAATTGATCAAAAGGTCACAGTAAATACATTTATAATGTTTCTATTTCAAATAAAAGCTGTTCTTTTGAACAATCTATTCATCATTCATATCACACTTTATTAGTTCTACCAGAAAGACTCGGGAGATAGAATGATATAACAAAGCATATATTTATTAACAGCCCAGCAGGCAAATATTTATAAAGTTCTTTGGCGTAGGCCCCGTCCTTAGCGCGCAATCCGAGGGTAGCGGTAACTGCATTTCCTGCCTGAGAATAAAGGCAGGGGCACAGCCGACCCCCGGGAGGTATGGGAAGGAACCATCCTGGTGGTGGTGAGGAGGATGGAGGGGAAAGGGACCATCTTGGTGGAGGTGGGGAGGATGGAGGTAATTGGCAGCAACAGCATCTGCGAACTCAGACAAGTGTAAGTACCAATATTTTATACTGCAAGTATTAGCACATGATTGGTTAGATGTGAAGGCAATAATTGACGCAACGATTGAGTCTTCCTGACAGAACTTACGCTAAAACTTGCATTGCTGGCTAGTAACTGATTACATGTAATCTGGATTACATAATCAGATTCCAAAAATTAAGTACTTCCAATTAAATTATATTACGTTTTAAAATACTCATAATCAGACTACATTTACTTGTTTTATTGATACATGATTACATTATTATTACAATGGCAGTGATGTATTCATAATTAATTGAAACTTTTTTATTAAATATTTTTATTTGTTATTTCTAAAAAAGCCTTCTGCTTATATACATTCAGAAGGTAAAATTGCACACACAGCCTCTAGTCATGTGAAAACTGAGACCCGCACAGCGTTTAATCACTGCATTTAATCATTTCACTTTTCAGAAGTGTTTTCTCAACATTGCAACACTGAATATCTCTCATAAACTCTTGACAAACACATACATTTTTATTTGAGTAATTGATGTGTTTCTGACGTTGGAAGGCTTTTGTCTTACAAATACATTAAAATGTACAAATTTATTAGGGGTGTAATGATACATGTAGGCCTATTCGTATTGAACCGTTCGGTGCGAGGCTTTCGGTTCGGTATTCGGGTACGCATTCGAACGAACCGAACGATTCGTTGGACCATTTTTCCTGCTGACCAAAATCCACCATCACAACGTTGCGCAACATCAAATGGTAAACGTAATGAAAGCGGAACGAAACTGCGCTACTCATTATTTTGTGCTTCACGGATCGTTTATCAGTTCGGACCATCAACATCAATGCAGCGCTTGCCGATCTTTATCAAGCGACACCAGAGAATGTCTAATAAGGGGAGAATTGGCACTCTCTGGTTACTTCCGGTTTCTGGACTGGCTGCAGTAACACGTCTCTTTCCATGCGGGGGCGTTCACAGGCGAGTGCAGAATGAATGGGAGTCTATGGGGTTTCGACCCCAGACATTCACTTTTCTCAGGATGTAATTTTTTGTCAAGTAATTTGAAAGTTGCATTCAAAAGGGGGGGCTAAGTTAATACACTCAGCTGAAAATTGCATTTTTAAGTTCACTTATCTGTTCTAAAAATCCGTTCATGTGTGACGTCATTATGTGATGACGTCACATAATAGCAGAATGCTAGCGTGTTCCGGCCAACAACGACCTAATCTGTAAGAAATCGAAAGGGCATAAGAACTCGTTCATTCGACTTTTGGTCTATAATCCATATTGTACTTGCGGAATCAACAATAAAATCTACGTTGATTCAACGACAAGCAGGAGAAAGGGATACGTTTAGCCGTCTAGCTCCATAGACTCCCATTCATTCTGCACTCGCCTGTATCACCTCCAGTGGAATTCTAATGGAACTGCAACCAAGATGATATACAACGGTGCTAATAGGAAGTGCCAAGACTCTCCATAGACGGACTCTGGCGACACTGTTATACAGCGCTGAGAGATCCGGTAAACAAAGCATTTGAATTCGCCACTAAAGTAAGAACATTGCTGTGAGATCTAGTGAGAAGTATTACAATTTCTCCGTTATTAATGGATCAAACAGCGCTGACGTGGAAACCAGGAGAAACATTGTTCCATGAATGAACTAGTTATAGGTTTTAAGTCAACAGATCAGCAACATTCACCATGGATTTACTGTAGTAACACTCACTGTAACCATGGAAGTTTGGCAGAAATAGTAAAATAGTTTCAAGTACATCACACATCTTTTTCCAGCACTGCAAAACTCAAATATTATCATATTTAAATGTTATTTTTAATGTGATGACCAAAACATTATTTGTTCATCCTTCAAAGATTACCCCCATTTATAAAACTAAAAGTTTCAAGATGTAGGAAAACTCACACTTATTTAAAACAAATTTTTCGTTTAATAAATAGGACATTTCTGTGGCATTTTTCTTTTTGCATATCAAACCGAACCGAACCGTGACACCACTGTATCGTATCGAACCGAACCGTGAATTTTGTGAACCGTTATACCCCTAAAATGTATATATTAATAATTGTATTTATTGATAATTTAATATTTATTTACAATACAGGGGTTCCCCAACATTTTTGTCAGCTGGACCTCTTTGACCTTATATATTTACTTGAAGTATCCCCCTGAGATTTTAAGTCAATATGTTAGGTCAATAATAATAATAATCTTTTTTATTAAGTGATTTATTTCTACTGTTTTTATTTTAAAATTGTTTAATTTTATTTAAATTTTTTATCATATAATTATTATATTTTCATTAAACTCATGAACAACAAGCAGTTCCATCACAACCCCCTGACTGGGAAACCCTGACACAATATATGAAATATATGGTTGAAATAAAGTCAAATTTATTTTCCACACACAAAACTACCGTATCCCAAAGCTTTTGACTTCAAAGATGTTGTATTCAGGGGTGAGTAAATGATGACAGAATGTTCATTTTGGGGTGAACTATCCCTTTAATGTCTGTTCTTTTTTTCTGTGGTATTGAGGTCTGTCATGCCTGACTGAACCCTGTTGATTCCATCACTTAACTGCCACTCCCCAGAATATCTTTGCGCCTATTCGGATATTCCTGAAAGTATTAGAACCAGTGATATTTAATCCATTTCAAGAATATGTGAACCTCTTTTTATAATAAAATGTTCAAGTGTGGATTATACTGTAGCAGCAGCCGTTTCACTGAGTTTTGTGGAGAGAATACGAAATGGAAATTTGACAGAACAGAGGCTATAACATACCCTTGTCTGACCATCATGTTTATGAGGACAAATGAAATTTGAGGTTTAAATTGGGCAACTGGTGACAGGAGTGGGTGTAACACCTGAGGGACATAGTTCAGACCTTCCACAGTGCACTTCCCAGTGATATTCCATTTCTTAACTGCAATATTCATGAATGAACGTAGTGAGCAGATGAACTGTGACAGGTTAAAAGACTGCGGAGATGTTTAGGGACCTTGCTGTGTTTCTCACTGCTTCTATCTGCATGATTGTCACACATTTCTTGACAACACAAGACGCTGCCTCTCTTCACATCCATCAGTAGACAATCCCTCACACTGATTATCATATCTATTTCCGTAAGTAGATCAGAGTGACTATTCAAATGCTTAGTTCCTTGGGGGCAACCGCAGAAGTTTCTATATGTTATTTGCTCTCCTGACCTCTGGATCAGAACTGATCTGTAGCACTACAGGGCCCCAGAGCAAAACCTGCTCGAGGGCCCCAAACTTCCCCAAACAACGGCCTCTATAAACACATACTCCCATCTGTAAACTGCATGTCAAGGTTAATTAAAAACCTTTTCATAAACTGAAACACAATAAATGACTAAAAATTAATTGAAATCAACTAAAATAAATAGTTGTTTTTGTAGACATTGAGCATTCATCATATGCCGAAACTGTCTGACCTGTGAGTCTGTGTTGGAGATGCATGTACTCACATGTGCATCCCACATGCAGATGGCAATATGGCGCGTGGTGGCAATAAGGTTACTGATACTGATACAGAAATGGATGCAAATGAAACCGCAGTGACTGGCAGGTAGCATAGTACTCTTGATTAATTTATAAACATCTAACTATTTATTTTCTAGATGCACATGTTCATGAAACAACAATAAAGTTCAGGGGCCCCTGTGCTGTTCCTGGGACTTGTAAATTGCACCCATTTAGCTCCAGAAACATGTACCCTTTACATGCAACCTGATTTAATTAGTATTTGTATGTATCCATAGGCATTTATATCATAATGTTTACACACACATTTTGGACATAGGTTAAAAGTACTGTATAATACGGGCATAGTGACAGCATCTAAAACAAACATTTTTATATGTGCAGCATTAGAAAATACTTGTAAAAATCCTTTTCTAAATTTACATTGTTAATATATGTATTATTAATGTGTACAGAATTGCATTTGACTAAGATAGAGAGAGAGATAGAGAGAGATAGAGAGAGATAGAGAGAGATAGAGATAGATTAAGATAGATAGAGATAGATAGAGATAGATAGATAGAGATAGGAGATAGAGATAGATAGATATAGATAGATAGATAGTGTAGCGTGGTTCAGATGTTATGGAAAGAAGGAGGCGGGAACTGGCAAACATTTAACATTTTTAATAATAAAATAAACAAATACAAAATGAAAGTAAAAGACAGCAGCCCCTCACAGATGACTGCTGTCACATAATACAGTAAAACACAAACAAAACAAAAAACAGGTTCAGGTCTGTTCCTCTCTCGATCTCCACTGTCATCGCTCCTCTTTTTATGCTTCCTCTCCTCCGTGAGAGATACGAGACCGGTGCGTCACACAGGTGGCGCTCATCAGTAATCACGCCACCCACTCGTCTTGCTCGCCACAGACAGACAGACAGACAGACAGACAGACAGACAGACAGACAGACAGACAGACAGACAGACAGACAGACAGATAGATAGATAGATATATAGAGAGAGTATACAATTATAGTATTCATATCTTAAATATGGCCAGCAGCCATATTACCATGTAGCCCAAGACAGGGCTGAGTCTGGTTAGTACCTAAATGGAAGACCTCCTGAGAAAACTAGGTTGCTGCTGGAAGAGGTGTTAGTGAGGCCAGCAGGGGGCGTTCACCCTGTGGTCTGTGTGGGTCCTAACGCCCCAGTAGAGTGACGGGGACAGTATACTGTCAAAGAGCACCGTCCTTCGGATGAGACGTTAAACCAAGGTCTTGACTCTCTGTGGTCATTAAAAATCCCAGGATGTCTTACGAAAAAGAGTAGGGGTTTAACCCTGGCATCCTGGCCAAATTTGCCCCTTGGCCTCTGTCCATCATGGCCTCCTAATCATCCCCATATACTGATTGGGTGCTTCTCAATTCTTATTTGTGCATCCTCGTGTCTCAGCTCCACACCCTGTAGGATGTGAGGGAAGACTGCAAGGAAAAAAAATGAGGACTGAGGAATCGAATTAAAGCTTTTTTATACATTGGCATAATAAATGAAAAATATTGTGACCGATGTGAAGGGGGAGGAGAATTTATACTTGTGCCACGTTTAGTTGATAAAACACTTCCGCAAAGGATACACCCGTGTATCCTTGCTTATGACTGATCTGGAAGCCTCGTCACTCCTGATCCTCGAATCCTCGCGGTGCAATTAGAAAATTGAGATGTCCTTCAAAATGGCTGAGCTCGATCGGTTTCCGGGTCATGGGATGGAGGATGGAGGATTGAGGAGCGAGGATACGAGGAGGGAAATTGAGAAGCACCCACTGGCTTCATCACGGTCTCCTCTCCACCAAGCTGGTGTGTAGTGGGCGTTCTGGCGCAATATGGCTGCCGTCACATCATCCAGGTGGATGCTGCACATTGGTGGTGGTTGAGGAGAATCCCCCTTCCATGTAGGAAGATAAAATAAAATGTTTTTATTTTCAAATCAGTTTAGGTTTTAGTATTTTTTTTGTGCTTATTTAATTTTTATTATTATTGTTGTATACAATCTTTTTAGCTTTTTTAGCTTAATATTTATTTATTTTAATTTTATTTTTATTATTGTTATTATTATTATAGTAATTTTCAGTAGTATTATAGTACTTTCTTCAGTACCAGCCAAGGCAACATTAAAAAGTTTTTCCATCTAGTATTATAATTTATTTTAACTATAAAACTAATAGAAATAGTTTTGAATATATTTTTGTTATTTATTTTTGCAGCAGCATGTTTGTTGTTTTAACTAAGCTGAACAAATTGTTGTATTTGCTCAGCAGCAGCAGCAGCAGCAGCAGCAGCATAGCAGATCTCATCTGCCAAAATCAGGCATAAGTACATTCCATGCTCCATGCCAATAAATGCAGGTTAAATAATACAGTACACTCCGAGAGTTGTCAAGACTGATACATGTTTGTGCTAACCATTACATTTGAAAACCTACGATTACTAATGAGACCATGTCGATACATGGATACTTCAGACAGGTGATTCATAAAGGGTGTTTGGGCTCCTGAGTATCGAGGGTCTCACTGCTTGGAGTCCCTGAATATCGGTTCCCCGCTCTGCTATGGATATTGCAAACTATTCTTAGACTCCTTTGACAGTGTGTTGTGACTTCGGAGTTAGGAGAGGGTATATGCCAGGTTTTTATTCTCCAGTGAGAAATGTGGTTTTCCAGCAGGCTCCTTTAGAGGCGTGTCCGTTCTGTATAGAGGAAGTTGTATTGTTGACAGCCATCGTGCATGTCACGCTGTAATCTTGAGTGGCAGGCAACTGTCACTCCACACTACGGGGCCTGTGCTCACAGCATTTCTCCTGTGTAATAATGCTGGAAAACAAGGCTTACTATCATCCAGGAGTTACAATGTAAAGAGAGCGAATGGGGAGGGGAGATAACCAGCGTGTGTTTGTTTCCTGATGCCAAACGCTACCGGCAGTGATCTTCTGAAGACACGAGTAATCTCAATTCAGTGTCACATGTGTCATATCTCACTGTCAGGAGCAAATGTATGCAGCAAGTAACATATCATATGTAATCATATGAAATCATATGCAGCTTCATGTGTGGGGGAGGAATGATAAACACTAGTCTTCTCTAGTGATGGGAGAAAACCTCTAAAGAACCTCAAACTGACAGTTGTAGTATGTCGGAACAGATAGAATCAAATAATGCTTTAATATCTGTCTATCTGTCTTTCTCTGTTTTATTCATGGTTTTTTGACCCCATTTTATAACATTTATCTGTGCCGTAGTAGCATTTTGTTCCCAGCTTCCCATCAACACTGAACACACACCACGCTCTTTGCCTCACAGAGAGCTCTGTCAATCCTATCATCCCGTGTGCGGTATGTGTTTTACCCCAATTTCCAAATGCATTTATTCATAACAGCCTATTTTGCATAGAGCCATGAGAAATGAGTCTGTTTACTGTGCTGCTCTGAGGTGAAGATTATGGAAATGTTTAGTGTTGTATCCTAGGAATATGTAATAAAATCGCAACCAGCCTCGAAGTCCCTGCCTCAGATATGCTTCTCTGAAGTGCGGAGCACTTGAAAATTATCTATATTTTGTCTGTTTAGGGCCAGAAACCCTGGGCTAATCCTTGTGTGCGTGTGTGTATGTGTGGCTGCGAGAGAGAGAGAGAGAGAGAGAGAGAGAGAGAGAGAGAGAGAGAGAGAGAGAGAGAGAGAATGACTGACTGACTGACTGACTGACTGACATGATTAAATACCAAACTGTCATTTTTATGGGGGGGGGGGGGGGGGGGGGGTCGGGGGGTGATACAAAGAGAACTGGTTTAAGGCAACAATGTATAATAGTAAGGGTTTGTTATAATCCCACAACTTGGCCTATTAGAGGAAAAAATCTGAACAAATTCAATGGGAGCTGAGGGGGTCTATGACTATGATTATCTGCACTGGTTTGTGATTATTGTGAGGAGGATCTAAAGGATCTAAAGGTTAGCAAACTTGAACAGTTTACCCCAGTTAAACTTGCGTTGTGTTTAATTAGCAGAAAGATTACTGATGCAGTGCACCTTACAGTGAGATCAAAGAAAACATTGCTCGTCTTTGATATACCAATACACACAACTTTTCTGCCTTAAATGTACTAATTCGTAACTTATCCTCTAATTTACGAAATTCGGTCACATCTTTGATCACTAATGGAAAAATGTTTGCCATTTTTCCCCTTTTCATTTGTCTTTAAATAAATGTATTTTATGTAACAAATGATATGCTGGAATCTTGGACTGGTGATTTTGCCCATTCAAGTTTTCCTTTGATCACTTATTTCCGGTATGGCCTGATTTTTTTAAATGTTAAATAAGGTTTAGTCTGAGCACATAATACAGATCATAGCATATGATGGAATATTAGGTCAACCTCTTGTCTAGATTAAAAGGGTCACATCATACATTTTTTAGCATTTTCTTTCCCTGAGGTCCTCTTATACTTAATTATGCTCACATTATATGTGACACAACCAATTTTTTGACCTTACACTATTCATATATCATAGTTGTTTATATAAATAGTTGAATATATATATATATATATATATATATATATATATATATATATATATATATATATATATATATATATATATATAAAATATTATTAACAGAAACTAGGAATGTTAATATAGGTAAAATAACGACAATTCATTTTGTGATTCCATAATTTTTATGTTCTTCAATAAAAAAAAATAGTTGTAGAGGGGGGAAATGACAACAGTTTTAGCAATTTAATAATAATAATAATAATAATAATAATAATAATAAGACAAGAACGTTGGGAACCATCTGTTCTACATGGACGACCTCAAGACCTTCGGCAGAGACGAGGAGCAGCTCAGGCAGGCAATGCACATCGTCAAGACGTTCAGTGAGTATGGACAGATGCGCAACGATTATTTTCAAAAGAGGTGTACGAATCAACAGCCACAACATCCAACTGAGCAGAGGTTCGTCCATGAAGGTTCTTCGTCCATGAAGAACCTCTGCAGGACAGAGTGTACAAGTACCTGGGCATTGATGAAGGCAGTGGTATTCAGCATGACGACATGAACGAGCAAGATCAACAAGGAGCACTATCCCCGAGCCCACCTGACATTTAGGAGCAAGTTAGATGCCAAGAACAAGATCAGTGATATCAACAGCTTAGCAGTCCCTGTCTCCATTTAAAGCTTCAGCATTGTGGACTGGAGCATGCAGGAGATCAAGAAGATGGACAGGAAGACAAGGAAGCTGGTAATGATGCATGGCATGCACCATCTGAAGGCAGACCCAATTGTATATCAAGAGATGCAACGGTGGCTGCGGGCTTATCTAGCTTGAGTCTGCATACAACATCACCATCGTTGGCCTTAGCAAATTTCACGAGTTCACACTTACATATAATTAGAGGGAGTAAAGCTTTATGCAGATTTGGCGTGATGTCCGGGGAGAGGGCTCCGAGCTCGGAATTTGGCCCGTACCCAGAGTACTCCCCACGTGTATAGAAGTGGTTAGAACTAGAAGTGTGGAGAAGGGGTGGTGGAGGGATGCTGATAAACTGTCAATGAACAGAGGTAAGACTGCTGTATATGTATACCTCTTATCGTTGATTAACTGAATGTTTTCCACTCATATTAGTGTTAATTATCTGAATGTGCTCCTCCCGAACTTTGTTAATAAAACACCATACATCGAGCAAGGTAGCGACAAGTTCATGAAGATTGTGAAGAAGCATGAAGCCAACAAAAACAAGTACTCCCCTTATAAAGACAGCGAATACAATCTGCAAACACTAAGGTCTTCCCCGGCACAAGGAACATCCAGGATGAAGGTCGAGCACTGAGAGAGAATATCGAACGAGATCGGATTGAGTGTGTAGGAGAAGGCTCTCCACAGCCAGCAAGTTCTTCAAATACCTGAAAGAGCCGTTCGTAGACAAGGAGGCCAGTATAGCTTGGCTTCAAAGTTCTGGCCTGAAGGGAGATACAGAGAACCTGATCATCGCTGCACAGGATCAAGCACTCAACAACAGGTACCACCAACGCAAGATCCTTAACTTGCAGTAGATGTAAAATGTGTGGAGTCAGTCAGCCACATTGTGGCGGGGGAGGCGTGGTTCAGCGAGGTCTGCGACGAGAGAGAGAGTGGAGAGACGAGCGGCGGTAAGTAGGTCAAGTGTAAAATGACTGACACCTGTGTCTCGTTGCAGTAATTGTCGTGGGGAGACTGTATAAAGCAGACTGGAACCAGCGATCAAAGAGAGAGAAGGGCTGAGGTCTCGTGGGAAATGGGAAGAGGTCTTTGTGAAAGACAAACCTGATCGAGTGTTTTGAAACTGTGAATGAGATTTGTGTTCAACGTGCGAATGTGGCGCCAGAGCTTTGAGTTATTAAATAAAATACCCACGAGTCTCAGCCAGCTGACCCCAGTCTCCTTCCTTCACACTCACATGACAAGGGCTTGTATTACACACATATTCTCCGGTTGCCCCACACTTTCTGGCACAGACTACATGGAAAGACAAAGTTGCCAGCTACATACATTGGTCGATTTGGTGTTGAAGGGACCAACAAATGGATTGAGAATGTCCAACAACCAGTAGGGAACACCAACGGCTCTATCATCATGTGGGACAAGGGTGTGTTCACTGACCTGACCATCAGGGCAAACCGCCTGGACATCATTGTCCACAACAAGGACAATGCCGAAACCCGGGAAGGAAGGAGAAAGCCGCCGCCAAAGATGCAAACTCCGTCAGCAACATCGGGGACGCCATTTGCGGACATCATTACATCGCTCGCGGGACTGCATCAAGAGAACCACCAAGCCCTGCTGGACTTGCGGGCGGATCAGGAAGGTCGGTTCCAAGCCCTGATGCAAGCCCAGCAGGCGGACCGCGAGCTGTTCCGGAGCTTGCTGGACCGGGAAGTTCGGGCGGAGCGGGCTTTCCCCAGCTCCAACCCAGCCGCTCACATGTCTCTGACGAAGATAGGAACCTCCGATGATCCCGACGCCTTCTTGGACCTGTTCGAGAAAACGGCCGAGGCATGTGAGTGGCCATCAACCAGCTGGCCGGTTCGGCTCATTCCGCTGCTGTCGGGGGAAGCCCAGAAGGCTGCTCAACAACTGCCCGTCCAGATCCTCCTGGTATACGGCGAATTAAACCGAGCCATTCTCCAAAGGGTCGGCCTTAACCCTGAGCAACATCGTCAACGCTTCCTTTCGCTGGAACTGGCGGAAGCAGGCCGACCCTTTGTCTTGGTGCAGCAGCTCCGGGACTCGTGCCGCAAATGGCTGTTGGCCGGAGGAAGCGACGCCGAGGCCATCATCGACCAGGTGGTGCCGGAACAGTTCGTCTCCAGGTTGCCGAAGAGGACTGCCCAGTGTGTCCAGTGCCACCGGGCCGGCGTCGCTGGATCTGGCCATCCAACTGGCGGAGGATCAACTGGCGGCGTGCTCCGGGGTCGGCGAACCCCTGCCATCTGTCTCTCTCTCTCCCCCTGTCTCTCTCTCTCTCCATTCCCCTAAACCCGTTCTTTCCCCAGGACCCGCTCCAATGGACCTCCGAGGGCTCCTCCCCGCTGGAAGGCGGGAGCCGAGGGCCCAGCCGGGCCACGAGGATCTGTCAGGGGAGGGGGGCCGGGGCACCCTGAAGGGCTCGACGCGGTTCCTGCGCTCTCCCCACGCCAATTCCTTGACCCGCTTCCTGCCACTAGAGCGGCGGGGAAGCCTGGGCCGGCCTGTTGGCGTTGCGGGGATCCGGGCCATTTCGTGGACCGGTGCCCGGTCATGGAGGTTGGGACACTGTTCCGGATCACGGACGTTCCGCAGGCCGCCCCCGATCAAGCCGGGTTATACCAGATACCTGTGAGTATTAAGGGGGGTACCTATCAGGCCTTGGTGGATTCAGGTTGTAACCAGACCTCCATCCATCAAAGCCTGATACAGTCCGGGGCATTGGATACGGGCCGCATGGTTAAGGTGAGGTGTGTGCACGGGGATATAGTGGAGTACCCCTTAAAAGCCATCACTATTAAATTCAGGGGACAAAATCATTGTGTGGAGGTCGCAGTAAGTCCGCACCTCCGGCATCCATTAATTTTGGGAACGAATTGGCCAGCTTTTAAACAATTGTTGGGATGTTTAACAACGGATTCCTCTGGGAAAAAGAAAAGGCGGGGAAGGGGGGCGAGCGCTCAGGTTGGAGAGGCTGTTCCTGGACCCAGTGGAACTGTTTCAGAGGAACCGAGCGGCTTGGCGAGGTTAAACCTCTCCAGTCGCGATGAGTTTCCACTGGAACAGTCCCAAGATGAGACGCTCAAACATGTGTTTGAACAGGTCCGTTCCATAGATGGGCAGATCCTCCAACCTGACCGCACGCTCTCCTATCCTTATTTTGCCGTTATTAAAGACAGGTTGTATCCGGTGACCCAAGACACTCAGACAAAAGAAGATATAACCCAATTGTTAGTACCACGGGGCCGTCAGGAAATGCTTTTCCAGACGGCACATTGTAATCCGATGGCGGGGCATCTAGGGATGACAGCGACATTAAATCGTTTAATGACCCGATTCTTCTGGCCGGGCATTCACGAGAACGTGCGCAGGTGGTGCACGGCATGTCGGGAATGTCAGTTGGTAAATCCACCGGCCGCCCCAAAAGCGCCATTGCGCCCTCTACCTCTTTTGCAGGTCCCCTTCGAGAGAATTGGTATGGACCTCATCAGGCCATTAGAACGATCGGCACGGGGACATCGCTTTGCGTTAGTTATAGTAGACTTCGCAACGCGATATCCCGAAGCAGTGGCGCTGCGCACAATATATCAGCTAAGAGTGTGGCTGACGCCCTGTTTCGTTTAATCTCCCGCGTGGGAATCCCGAAAGAGATTCTCACGGATCAAGGCACCGCGTTTATGTCACGCACGTTAAGCGAATTATATGAATTATTGGGCATTAAATCGGTGCGTACCAGTGTCTATCACCCACAAACGGACGGACTGGTCGAACGATTTAATCGCACGTTGAAAACAATGATTCGTAAATTCGTACAAGAAGACGCGAAAAATTGGGACAGGTGGCTAGAACCCCTCTTATTCGCCGTGCGAGAGGTCCCGCAAGCCTCCACGGGGTTTTCCCCCTTCGAGCTTCTTTTTGGACGTCAGCCCCGTGGGGTGTTAGACGTCCTAAAGGAAACTTGGGAGGACGGACGCTCAGATAGCAAAAATGAAATTCAGTATGTCATGGACCTGAGAGCAAAACTCCATACACTGGGGCGGCTCTCTATGGAGAATTTGCTTCAGGCTCAGGACAGACAAAGCCGGCTGTATAACAGGGGAACTAAGCTTCGAGAGTTCGCACCGGGAGATAAAGTTCTCATTTTACTACCAACCTCCAGCTCTAAATTATTAGTGAAGTGGCAAGGACCCTTTGAGGTCACACAGCGGATAGGGGATCTCAATTATGAGGTTGTACGGACAGACAGGGGTGATTCACGGCAAATTTACCACCTCAAACTCCTAAAAAAATGGAGTGAGGAGGAGTCAGTGTTGCTTGCGATGGCAGTGAGTGGAGTGGAGGATCTCAGGCCAGAAGCGATCATCAAAGGGAAATCTCTCGCCCTGGCCCCGGGGGGAGATCACCTCTCGCCCTCGCAGCTCGCTGACATCACAAGGTTACAAAAAGAATTTGCAGATGTGTTTTCACCTCTGCCTGGTCGTACTAATCTGATCCAGCACCATATTGAGACAGAGCCGGGAGTGGTGGTTCGCGGCCGGCCATACAGATTGCCTGAACACAAAAAAAGTGGTTCAGACGGAATTAGAGGCAATGCTGGAGATGGGAGTAATTGAGGAGTCCCACAGTGACTGGGAAAGCCCGATAGTTTTAGTTCCTAAAACGGACGGCTCGGTACGGTTTTGTGTGGACTATCGCAGGGTGAATGTAGTGTCGATATTCGAAGCTTATCCAATGCTGCGGATTGACGAGCTGCTTGGTCGGTTAGGCACGGCTCGTTTTTATTCGACGCTGGACTTAACGAAAGGATATTGCCAGATCCCCTTGTCTCCCATGTCCAAAGAAAAAACAGCCTTCACCACGCCGTTCGGGTTACACCAATTTGTGACACTTCCTTTCGGGTTGTTCGGGGCCCCGGCCACGTTTCAGCGGCTCATGGACAGAATTCTGCGACCCCATGCTCCATATGCCGCTGTGTAGCGGCATGTGGAGCATTTGAGGGCCCTCCTCGGGGCGCTGAGACGGGCGGGGTTAACGGCCAACCCGAGGAAGTGTGCAGTTTGGCGGGTGGAGGTAAGGTATCTGGGCTTCCACTTGGGTCAAGGGCAGGCGCGTCCCCAAATTGACAAGACAGCAGCAATTGCAACCTGTCCCAGACCTAAGTCCAAAAAGGAGGTGAGGCAGTTCCTGGGGCTGGCGGGATATTACAGAAGGTTTATTCCTGACTATTCGGAACTCACCAGCCCGCTGACTGACCTCACTAAAAAGGAGGTACCAGATACGGTCCAGTGGACGGAGCAGTGCCAACAGGCTTTTACCCAAGTTAAGGCTGCTCTGTGTGGCAGTCCGCTCCTGCACTCTCCCAATTTCTCTCTCCCTTTTCTTTTGCAGACTGACGCGTCGGACAGGGGGCTGGGTACTGTCCTGTCCCAGGAGGTGGAGGGGGAGGACCGTCCGGTGCTGTACAATAGTCGTAAGCTCTCAAAAAGAGAAACTAAGTACAGCACCATAGAGAAGGAGTGTTTGGCCATCAGATGGGCGGTCCTCACTCTGCGCTATTACCTCCTGGGGCGGGAGTTCACCCTCTGTTCGGACCACGCGCCCCTGCAGTGGCTCCACCGCATGAAGGACACCAACGCTCGGATCACCCGTTGGTATCTAGCTTTACAGCCTTTTTAGTTCAAGGTGATCCACAGGCCGGGGGTGCAGATGGCTGTGGCTGACTTCCTCTCGAGGAATGGGGGGGGGCTGCAGGCCGGTGGGGGTATGTGGCGGGGGAGGCGTGGTTCAGCGAGGTCTGCGATGAGAGAGAGAGTGGAGAGACGAACGGCGGTAAGTAGGTCAAGTGTAAAATGACTGACACCTGTGTCTCGTTGCAGTAATTGGCGTGGGGAGACCCGGATAGAGACTGAGAGATTCTCGAGGTAATAATAATAATAATAATAATAACTCCATCCTCTTTTAACTAAATTTTATTCCTCTTTAATTTAATTTTATTTAAAAGATGGTGTGTTGAAAAATGCAAACAGTGTTCATAAATGTTAAATTATACATTTGTTTAGTATAATTTTGTAAAGTATTGATAAAGTACTTTAACAGGAAGACAAAATCATTTTCTAACTCACACTGTTCCATAAAGGTATTTCAGGACTGTTCCACTTCTACTCAGAAATCCCACAAATTCTTTAGTCAATCTTAAAGTATAGTGCACGAAGCAAATCTAATTAGAAAATTCAAGAATTTCAGATGTACAGTATATGCAAGGTATAACACATTTTTGATGTTATACATTTATAGATTTAAAGTGATACATGATTTTGTGCTTCAAATGTAATATGAATACTATTCTATTAATCTTTTTCCTCAATTCAATTCATTTGTATAGCACCTGTCACAATAAATGTTCCAAAGCAGCTTTACAAAGATCAGAAATCAGTTTAATACTGCATCTGTAAGAATTCTGCATCCAATTTATCCACACAAGTGCTAGTTTTCTAGTCTTTCTACATGACTATTGTACAGAAAATCAGCTTGATTGTGAAAAACTCAACATTCAACCCTTATATTTTAAAATATTCACTTGATTACTGCGACACACATATGCAAGTTTTCATTTGGTGCAAAAATCAAAACAAAAAACAACACCAACAAAAACCTTACTTTGCCCTGTCAGCCTTCTGCTAACCTCAAGTTTTCCTGCTGGCTTGTAAGTTGTTATTGATTTTGGGCAACAATAGCCCATTTATTGAAACTCTGTGACATTGTCTGTATTTGTGAGTGGAGAGTGATTGCATTTTAGATAAACACTGTAAGTGACTGTAGCGCAGGTACTTGTGTTGTAACAGAGGTTCTGGGGTTAACACCTTGGAACATTGCAGATTGGTATCTGCACTGTGAATTTAAGTGGAAATAGGCTCTCAAGTGACTCAAAGAAAACAAGTGCAAAAAAGCAAGAGCATCAGTGGGAGCCAAAAGCATCATGAGTCAAATGGCCTTTGCCACTGATGTAAGATGAAAGACAAACACAGGTTGGGATCAAATGAAGCAAAACATCTACAGAGCTTTATTAACAATGTCAGCGGAAGCTCACTTTTCCACAAGTCCACTTATTCAGAAAGTTAACTATCATTTAGACATAGTCAATATAATTCTATCAAACTTTGCTCTGGTGCCTTACTCAACTATAAAGTAGTTTCTAGAATGAACTACTAAAATTAGTTAATTCTATTTGTGTGCTATATTCTGTGTACTTTGAAGCCATAGAGTTTAAAAGCATTGTATGAGGAATAGACCGTCACCATCCCATCTGCCATAACATTAATCTCACACTCTTTAAGCCTTTACACTATAACAAGTTCAGGATCACTGAGGCCCTCACATGTCTTATCGCTAATTGCAAAATACTGAAGTTTGGATATATCTTTTTTAATTAAATTATGTGTTTGTCTAACAAAAAAATAGATATAATAGATCATAATAACTGTATGTACTTAAAGGTGCAGTAAGCGATTTCTAAAAAAATTGTTGAAAGTGGATGGATTCGAGCACCACAACACACTTAGCAGTAGGGGGCAAATAAACTATACTATAACTCAATTTTTTGAGGAAAGACCATTTGAATCTATTTTTGATACAACGGGGTAAAAAATACCGGCGGCAACAGTTAAAAAGCAGAGGCGAGAAAACGCTTCTTCTTATCATTCATAATATTATTTTTCTTATTTAACGCTCTCTCTTCATAGATACTTTCTATGCTTTTTTATACAGTCCCTGACAATTTACTTGCCATTGTAAATTTTGTAAAGCCACTTTTCTTAATAATTTTGTCTGTACCTCAGTAGCAGTTCCATTCCAACAAATAATACAGAATATCATAACACTTTCGATGAAAGCACTATAAAACATAAGAATATTTATGTTGTAGACATAACAGGAAAGTTCTTGCTTTAAGAAATTCATTCTCTGTTGTGGCTTAATACTTTATATGATCGTTCCACATTTAAGCTTATTGTAAAGAACACCAAGATATTAATAATGTGACTCATAGTATTGGCTGCCTATTAATTAAAACTTATTTTCTACTTTAATAAAATCAAAAGACATATCATGTTTTGTTTCCTTTGTTTCTAGGATGTTGATGTACAGAGGTAGTCAGTATTTGAAATATTGCTAAATTAAAATACAACATTTGCCATCCTTTACCATCCATCAGTGGAACTTTCTTGAAGACCAAATTCAAAACTTTTAAGTTGACATGCTGCATCTGGTCATTTTGAAGAAACAAAAATGACATATAAAATTTTCTTTTAAGGTCTTTTTTCATAACATAACTTCAAATATGCAACAATAATTTTTTTTTCACAATGTTCACACAGGCATCAGAGATCACAATATGCATAGATAAACATATACAATATACAATAATAAAAAAATGACCAACCCAATCAGTTATCAAAAGTTATTCCTTGAGGAAAGACCATTTAAATCTACAACGGGGTAAAAAATACAGACAGCAACAGTTCAAAAGCAGAGGCGAGAAGACGCCTCTTATCATTCATAATATTATTTTTCTTATTCAACGCTCTCTCTTCATAGAAACTTTCTATTGTTGGTTATGCAGTCCCTGACAATTCACTTGCCATTGTTATGTGCCATTGCACACACACACACACATACATGTCTATATTATTAACAGAGCACTGTCGCTCTACACTGGCCAAGAGGGGACCTGACCTCCATCTCTGAACGATCTCTAACCATCCAAGTGGGGACCCTCATAGCCTGCAATGAAACTGTGTGTGTGTGTGTGAAGAGTGAAGTCTGTATTCATTTTATAACTTATATATATATATATGTGTGTGTGTGTGTGTGTGTGTGTGTTCACACAGGCATCAGAGATCACAATATGCATAGATAAACATATACAATATACAATTAAAAAATAATGACCAAACCATCACTTATCAAAAATGTCAAAATTAAAAAAAAAATCTGGAAAGACCATTTGAATCTGTTTTTCAACGGGGTAAAAAATATCGGCGGCAACAGTTCAAAAGCAGAGGCGATAAGATATTCATATCAATCATAATATTATTTTTCTTCTTTAACGCTCTCTCTTCATAGATACTTTCTATTCTTGGTTATGCAGTCCCTAACAATTTATTTGCAATTGTTATGTGCCATTGTACACACACACACATACATGTCTATGTTACTAACAGAGTAGTGTTGCTCTACACTGGCCCAGAGGGGACCTGAACGATGTCTACCTATCGAACAGGGGACTCGCATAGACTGCAATGGAACTGTATGTATGAACAGTGAAGTCTGTCTTCATTATGTAACTTGTATATATGTAACTTTTATATGCAATATATATATATAAATTATATATATATATATATATATATATATATATATATATATACAGTATATGTGTGTATGTGTGTGTGTGTGTTCACACAGGCATCAGAGATCACAATATGCATAGATAAAAATATACAATATACAATTAAAAAAGAATGACCAAACCATCAGTTATCAAAAATTAAAAAATTTGAATTTTTTGAGGAAAGACCATTTGAATCTGTTTTTCAACGGTGTAAAAAAATACAGACGGCCACAGTTCAAAAGCAGAGGAGAGAAGATATTCTTATCATTCATAATATTATTTTTCTTCTTTAACTCTCTCTCTTCATAGATACTTTCTATGCTTGGTTATGCAGTCCCTTTAAGGTTTATGGGATGAATCAAACAAAAATAGCTCTTTAAGGTAACAATTTCAAGTCACTACTTTATACAGTCAATAATGATTTTATTCATCAAAATAAACTTTGCGTCCCCAGTTGGATGGTAAAGAACGACACCCGTTTGGATGCTTTGAACATTTCTTGCCATCACAAACACACTGTAAAGATTTTGGAGGTCAATCTCAAAATGTTATGTTGACTTGCTGCACTGAACATTTTTACTCCATTCAGTTGAAATATATGAAGGAGGGATAGTCATTTAACATTTTGTTTTCTGACTGACAACCGATGCTTGTTAACCAGTCATCATCAGTTGACTGACATGATTTGAAGGTTAGATTAGAATTAAATGGAATAAAAGATAAGTGTCTGTGACCCATTCAAATACCTCAAAAATGTAGATCTACATGTGCAAATAGTAGCATAAATAACAGAACATGAAGATTCACACACACCGTGACATCAAGCCCCCGCAGTGCTTCTGTGAACACAGTAAACCAGAATAAAAGTGGATATATAACTGTATATATATATATATATATATACAGGTCCTTCTCAAAAAATTAGCATATTGTGATAAAGTTCATTATTTTCCATAATGTAATGATAAAAATTAAACTTTCATATATTTTAGATTCATTGCACACCAACTGAAATATTTCAGGTCTTTTATTGTTTTAATACTGATGATTTTGGCATACAGCTCATGAAAACCCAAAATTCCTGTCTCAAAAAATTAGCATATTTCATCCGACCAATAAAAGAAGTGTTTTTAATACAAAAAAAAAAGTCAACCTTCAAATAATTATGTTCAGTTATGCACTCAATAGTCAATACTTGGTCGGGAATCCTTTTGCAGAAATGACTGCTTCAATGCGGCGTGGCATGGAGGCAATCAGCCTGTGGCACTGCTGAGGTGTTATGGAGGCCCAGGATGCTTCGATAGCGGCCTTAAGCTCATCCAGAGTGTTGGGTCTTGCGTCTCTCAACTTTCTCTTCACAATATCCCACAGATTCTCTATGGGGTTCAGGTCAGGAGAGTTGGCAGGCCAATTGAGCATAGTAATACCATGGTCAGTAAACCATTTACCAGTGGTTTTGGCACTGTGAGCAGGTGCCAGGTCGTGCTGAAAAATGAAATCTTCATCTCCATAAAGCTTTTCAGCAGATGGAAGCATGAAGTGCTCCAAAATCTCCTGATAGCTAGCTGCATTGGCCCTGCCCTTGATAAAACACAGTGGACCAACACCAGCAGCTGACATGGCACCCCAGACCATCACTGACTGTGGGTACTTGACACTGGACTTCAGGCATTTTGGCATTTCCTTCTCCCCAGTCTTCCTCCAGACTCTGGCACCTTGATTTCCGAATGACATGCAAAACTTAGCAACAGTCCAGTGCTGCTTCTCTGTAGCCCAGGTCAGGCGCTTCTGCCGCTGTTTCTGGTTCAAAAGTGGCTTGACCTGGGGAATGCGGCACCTGTAGCCCATTTCCTGCACACGCCTGTGCACGGTGGCTCTGGATGTTTCTACTCCAGACTCAGTCCACTGCTTCCGCAGGTCCCCCAAGGTCTGGAATCGGTCCTTCTCCACAATCTTCCTCAGGGTCTCCTCAGGGTCCCATCTCTTCTCGTTGTGCAGCGTTTTTTGCCACACTTTTTCCTTCCCACAGACTTCCCACTGAGGTGCCTTGATACAGCACTCTGGGAACAGCCTATTTGTTCAGAAATTTCTTTCTGTGTCTTACCCTCTTGCTTGAGGGTGTCAATGATGGCCTTCTGGACAGCAGTCAGGTCGGCAGTCTTACCCATGATTGCGGTTTTGAGTAATGAAACAGGCTGGGAGTTTTTAAAAGCCTCAGGAATCTTTTGCAGGTGTTTAGAGTTAATTAGTTGATTCAGATGATTAGGTTAATAGCTCGTTTAGAGACCCTTTTCATGATATGCTAATTTTTTGAGATAGGAATTTTGGGTTTTCATGAGCTGTATGCCAAAATCATCAGTATTAAAACAATAAAAGACCTGAAATATTTCAGTTGGTGTGCAATGATTCTAAAATATATGAAAGTTTAATTTTTATCATTACATTATGGAAAATAATGAACTTTATCACAATATGCTAATTTTTTGAGAAGGACCTGTATATACAACATTTTCAACTGAAATTTTAAACTTTTCATGTTTTGGCCGCTCATTTACACGAAAATGTCATTTTAGAGGCCTGACAATGCAAACTTTCCAACCCGGTCACACTAAATGTGTCTCTATAGCACACATTGTGTTTATCGTACAATTTATATGTGAAAAGTAGTTTTTACGTGCATATGATACGCGTGGGTAGGTTTAGTAGTGGTGTGGGGTACGTAGTATTATACGTTTGGTTAGGATTAGTGGTGTGGGGTGTGTGTATTACATGCAATAAAGTGCGTATCATATGCATGTAAAAACTAATTTCAGCTTGTAAATTGCGCGATAAACACAATGCGTGCTATAGAGATGCATTTTCATGTCATCACGTGTTCACATGTTCATGAGTATTACGTGTTCACCGGGTTTTTTTTGACAAAGCGACATCAACTACTGGCCCGGCTTGCATAATACAGCCCTTTTAGTGTTTATAGGGTTTGTTTGTAAACAATGTTGTAAATGTATTTGTAGCGTTGGTTCAGTGTGGGTGTGATGGAAGAAGACAAGAGTCGGCGATACTGGGACTCGTACACGATTTTATTAGCAGACTGCGTTGAACAAACAATGTGCGCGAGGTGCGCCTTCACCATAGAGCATTCTATAGCAACGTTCAAAACACTCTTTCCACTCTGAATAAACTCAGTCCATCAATTCCTCAGTTCACGTGCACGAGGTCCCAGTCCTTCTCTCTCCCCGTTCTCTCACACGAGCTGGCTTTTATGCAGTCTCCCCACGCCAATCACTGCAATCAGAAACAGGTGTTTGTCATTTTGCACTTGACCTACTTACTCACCGATCGGCTCCGCCCCCGCTCTCCGCTACAGACTCCGCAAAACCACGCCCCCCTTGCCACATACCCCCACCGCCCGACTCAGGCCGGGGAGCCATCCAGCCTGCAGCCCCCCCCCCCCCTCCTGGAGAGGAAGTCAGCCACAGCCATCTGTGCACCCGGCCTGTGGACCACCTTAAATTTAAAAGGTTGTAAAGCCAGATACCAACGGGTGATCCGCGCGTTGGTATCTTTCATGCGGTGGAGCCACTGCAGGGGAGCGTGATCCGAACAGAGGGTGAAATCCCGCCCCAAGAGATTATATCGGAGGGTGAGGACAGCCCACCTGATGGCCAGACACTTCTTCTCAATGGTGCTGTACTTAGTCTCTCTCTTAGAGAGCTTACGACTAATTGTACAGCACTGGCCGCTCCTCACCCTCTATCTCCTGGGACAGGACAGCGCCCAGCCCCCTGTCCGAGGCGTCAGTCTGTAGGATAAAAGGGAGAGAAAAGTTAGGAGCCTGTAATAGCAGTCCGCCACATAGAGCAGCCTTTATCTGGGTAAAGGCCTGCTGACACCGCTCCGTCCACTGGATGGTATCTGGTGCTTTATTTTTAGTTAGGTCAGTCAGCGGGCTAGTGAGGTCCGAATAACTAGGCACAAACCTTCTGTAATATCCCGCTAGCCCCAGGAACTGCCTAACCTCCATTTTGGTCTTAGGTCTCGGACAGGTCGCAACTGCTGCCGTCTTATCAATTTGGGGACGCACCTGTCCATGACCCAAGTGGAAACCCAGGTACCTAACTTCCACACGCCCAACTGCACACTTCTTTGGGTTGGCCATGAGCCCCGCTTCCCGCAGCGTCCTGAGGACATCTCGCAAATGCTGCATATGCCGCTGCCAATCATTACTATAGATTATGATATCATCCAAGTAAGCCGCAGCATATGCAGCATGCGGCCGGAGAATTCTGTCCATCAGGCGCTGGGAGGTTGCTGGAGCCCCGAACAAGCCGAAAGGAAGAGTAACAAATTGGTGTAATCCAAACGGCGTCGTGAAAGCAGTCTTTTCTTTGGATATTGGAGTTAAGGGGATCTGCCAATACCCTTTCTTCAAATCCAGTGTAGAATAATAACGAGCAGCACCGAGCCGATCAAGTAATTCGTCAACCCGAGGCATCGGATACGCGTCGAATTTCGACACAGCGTTCACCTTGCGATAATCCACACAGAATCTGACCGGGCCGTCGGTTTTAGGCACTAAAACTATCGGGCTCACCCAGTCACTGCTGGATTCTTCTATTACCCCCATGTCCAGCATAGCCTCTAATTCCTCCTGAACTATTTTCTTTTTATGTTCAGGTAAGCGATATGGGCGGCTACACACTACTACGCCCGGTTCGGTCTCAACGTGGTGCTGAATAAGGTTCGTCCGACCAGGTAGGGGCGAGAACACATCAGCAAATTCTGCTTGTAAATTACGTATGTCAGTGAGTTGGGACGGCGAGAGGTGATCTCCTCCAACTGCCAGAGCGAGAGATTGAGACTTTGAGCTCGCCTTTGGACCGAGATCCTCCTCCCCACTCACCACCATTGCCAGCATCACTGACTCCGCCTCATTCCACTTTTTAAGGAAGTTGAGGTGATAAATTTGATGTGCCCCTCCCCTATCTGTTCGGATAACCTCATAGTCGAGATCCCCAACTCGCCGTGTGACCTCAAAGGGTCCTTGCCACTTTGCGAGTAATTTCGAACTGGACGTGGGGAGCAAATTCTCTTAGTCTAGTCCCCCTGTTGTACAGCCGACTCTGCCTGTCCTGAGCCTGTAACAAATTTTCCATAGAGAGCCGCCCCAAAGTGTGGAGTTTTGTTCTCAGGTCCAGGACATATTGAATTTCATTCTTACTATTCGAAGGTCCGTCCTCCCAAGATTCCCTAAGCACGTCCAGCACCCCGCGGGGTTGTTGCCCATAGAGAAGCTCGAAGGGGGAAAACCCCGTGGAGGCTTGGGGAACCTCGCGTACAGCGAACAAGAGGGGTTCTAGCCACTTATCCCAATTCTTGGCGTCCTCCCGCACGAACTTACGAATCATGGATTTCAATGTACGATTAAATCGTTCCACCAGTCCACAAGCAGCTGCATGTGGGGCACTGTGGAATGGTCCGAAAGAAAGAAATTGCCAGAAGTTACTTCTGGTGGCCAGGAGTGGACGGCCAAATTGAGGGAAAGGCAAAACATGTACGTCATGCCAGCGCATACGAAATGTACTCCAACTGGCTCCGCTGCACCCATGGGAATATCCAGAGAAACCATGGCATCGCATAAATGTTGATTTTGCAGGCCCAGTCGAGGACAAAATGCTGCTGGTTGTCGTGGATGCACACAGTAAATGGGCCTGAAGTGGCTATCATGAAATCTACCTCAGCTGAAAAGACAATTGAGAAACTGGGAGAAATTTTCAGTAGATTTAGGCCTTCAGTGCGGCTTGTCTCAGATAATGGCCCCCAATTTACATCTCACGAGATGGCTACATTTCTACAAGCAAACGGGGTGCAGCATATCACGTCATCACCTTACCATCCTGCAACAAATGGGTTAGCAGAAAGGTTTGTCCAAACCATGAAACATGCGTTGAAAGCTTCACTCGGGCAGGGAACATTTCATCAGCGCCTGCATAGCTTCTTGCTGTGCTACCGCAGTACTCCGCACGCAACTACCAAAGTGTCACCATCGTCTTTGTTGTTCAATAGAGAGCTCAGGACAAGCTTTGAGCTGCTTAAACCAGCAACACTCAAAGAAACTGTCTTACGACAGCAAAGGAATCAGGTACAGCGACGGAATCTGCGAGCCAAGGACAGAACCTTTTCGATAGGCTCACCAGTGCTGGCCCGGAACTATGGTGGTGGTCCGAAATGGGTTCCGGCCACTGTGGAGGCCCAGACGGGTCCAGTCTCATAAAAAGTCAAAACTGCTGGGAATTTTTCTTGGAGGAGACACACTGATCAGTTGCTTAAGGGAGCCAACGCATGTACGGATGTTTCCGAAGTTGTGGATGTCACTGACCAAATCAGTAACAGTACGCCAGCTCCTGAAGTACTAACCACTGAGCCTAGCAAGACCGCAAATTGTCCATCTGTAAAGGAACAGGCATCACCTGTTGTACCGACAGAAAATGAAGACCTAATAGGGCGCCGATACCCAGTTAGGGAGCGGCACCCACCTCAGCGTTTCTTGGATTATTCTTAGTTAGGAGCTACCCTTATTGTTTCGGGGCAGAATAATCCCCAAAAAGGGTCAGCTAGGGTTTGAGGTAGTCTACCCTCACTCCCAGGGAAGTAGTTGTGTTATTTATATAAGGAAATACAAAAAGCTGAATGTTCTAAAAAAAAAAAAAAAAAGTGTGTTCATAAGAAAGTTGGATTTCATAAATTCCTGACTACTGATATTACAGTTTAATTTGTAATCTTTGTGTTAGACCTCAGAGTAAGGGGGAAGGAGATGTTGTATATTGTGTTAATGCTTTATGTGACTACATTTCCCATGATGCACTTGGGACTATGCTTCCGGATGTTCCGGTGTTATGAGGGTGATGTATAAGGAAGTAAACAGAGCAGTCACGCTAAGTTTGTGTGTGCGTCATCTTTAATGGATAAGCCGTATACTCTATTCAAGATACAATAAATGCAAAGTAGATGATACACTTTATTGGTGTCATCTGGCATTTAAGCTCAGGTAAGCCTAACACGGTAGGCTACTTTATTATTATGAAGTGCAGAGGCCGTGAGTGCAGATACGCTCTGCGTGAGTGGTGTTTAAGACAGTAACGTTAAATACAAGTACTCTACAGCGACTCTAGGGATCGCTGTTTGACAAAAACAGAAATCCTGCATAGTGCCGCTTTAACATTAATGAACCAACCTACATACAATAAAGTTAATTTTTTGGGGGTTAAATCAAGCATAAATATCTCTTTAAGGTAACAATGGCAGATCACCACACAAGTTAAACTGTACATGATCTATTCTAGACTCTAGATAAATGAAATGCAATCGCAGCAGTGAGTCAGGGTAATGCTTATATTTCTTTTCTTGGTTTCAATTTTGAACATGTTGCAGTTCTTTTTAAAAATGTATACATTTTAATACAATTATAAAATGATATAACATGATTTGATACTGTATATTAGCAGAAATTACACATTTTTCACTTTAGCAACAAAGTGGAGACTCTCTTTTCTGTAATGAAAGACCAATCTTATGGGTTGTGCTCTCTCAGACATTGGCCAATAGCATAAAAAAAAATGTTTCCCTTAAGGCTTAAATGAACCAGAATTTTTTTTTTTTACATCATTACACTTTTAGACAGGTGCTGCTTGCAACCCGATCATAATCCGTTAGCCGACAAGATTAGAATGTTATATTCTAATTAAATTAAATCAGAATGTATGTATTTCTCAATACTTATCACTTTTTAAAAGTTCTTCACTCCGTTGTCTTAACCAACTTTCAGCTTCACTGCAGCTAATTTCACATTCAAAACGCATTAAAGCTACCAAAACTCATCATTCGTGTCTCAAATTAAGTCATTCTTTCAGAACAATACACTGTAAAACCCAATAAGTTAACTCAACTCAAACTGATTGAGTAAACTGATTGCTACAAACCGTTTAAGTTTAAAAACAAACACAATTGAGTATTGTGAACTTATATTGAGTCATATTCACTCATAATTTAGTGTCGGTTTAGTCAATCATTTTGAGTATAGGTAACTTAAAGATTTTAAGTTCACTCCATTAATTTAAACTAACTGGTTTGAGTTAATTTAATAAATTTAATCAAGTTTAAACAACTATATAGCTACTCAAATGGTTTAGGAAACCGATTGCCGTGAATGATTTAAGTTAATTAAACTCAAATTAATAAAGTTAAATTAAGACAAGGGGGAAATATTAGTATAAAGAAATGATGAAAGAAAATGATGCAATGACAGTATTTATTGAAAAAATACTTTCCACAAAAGGTCATCAGACATAAAACAGAAGTGTGCTGCTCAGTCAAAATAACATTAAAACAATTTTATTAAATATACACTTTAACCATTAAAGGGATAGTTCACCCAAAAATGAAATTTCTGTCAGTAATTACTCTCTCATGTTGTTCCAACCCCGTAAGAATTTTGTAATTACTGACAGAATTTTCATTTTTGGGTGAACTAACCCTTTAAGACTATAACAGACTGCTCAAACAGGGACATTTTAAAACTAAATCGGAGTGCAAAATCAGTCCAAATAACATTAAAAAAATTTCATCACACATTTCCCATGAAATATTTAGGATCAACTATTAAAACTTTAAAGATAGCACAAATGGGAACTTTTAAAAAGTCAATCAAAAGTTCATTTTTAAGTGCAAGCAACTCCAGTCTGGCCTTCCCATCTTCGAGATTTAGCAGCACTTTCTGTATGAACTGGGTTGGGGCCCTAGTAACATAGCCGTGTTCAGTCCCTGAACGCGCGCTGTGTGAACAGAAGCTGTAAATCAATGCCGTGTCGTAATGATGACGCTGAAGGGAAGTGAAAGCAGGAGTGAAACGGTACATAATGCACTAGTTTATGATCGAATCAGAGAAAAAAAATGCACAAGCGTGGTTTCTCCAGAGAGAAACGCAGCTCATAAGCAAACTATAGACGCTTCTGAGACATTACATGTCACATCGATGTCACGTGTCTTTACGGGATTTTTACGGGTTGTGTGTGTCTGATTCTGGAAAATCACTGGCAGTGTGAATGAACCAAAATCAAACGAACCCGGGTCAAATCCCGGATCACTTTATCCGTGTATTTTCCGGAATCTCTGTGTGAAAGGGGCTTAGATGTATCAGCTAAATGTTCTAGAATAAAAGGAAAGTAAAGATATACAACCTATAGAACAGGCTATGAAAGGATTACTTCACATTCAAATGAAAATTAGCCCATGATTTACTCACCCTCAAGCCATCCTAGGTGTATTTGACTTTCCTCTCTCAGATGAATTGAATCGGAGTTATATTACAAAATATCCTGGTTCTTCCAAGTTTTATAATGGCAGTGGATTGCAACCAACAGATTGAAGCTCAAAAACGTGGATCCATCCGTCATAAACAAACTTCATGTGGCTCCGGGGTGGTTAATAAAGGCTTTCTGAAGCACCATGAGTTTAAGTAAAATATTAATATTTAACACATTAGAAAGTAAAATTCTAGCTTCAAGTCTACTTACCCCTAAAGCACAACTTGTGACTTCAGAAGTAGCGTAGTGCATCATGGCGTAGCGAAAATATCAGCAGTACGTCGTATTTTTTGCAAGTTGCGGTTTAGACTTAAGTGGAATCCATATGTTCGTTTAGCCGGAAGCTAGTTATTTTACTTTATAAAGTTTAAATATTAATATTTTACTTACACAAACTCATCGTGCTTCAGAAAGCCTTTATTAACCACCCCGGAGCCGCGTGAAGTTAGTTTATGATGGATTGATCCATGTTTTTGAGCTTTAATCTGTTGGTTGCAATCCACTGCCATTATAAAACTTGGAAGAGCCAGGACATTTTGTAATATAACTTCAATTGTATTTGTCTGAAAGAAGACAGTCATATACACCTAAGATGGCTTGAGGGTGAGTAAATCATGGGCTAATTTTCATTTGAAAGTGAACTACTCCTTTAAAATTAACATCTATCACAGCCTTATTTTTTTTTATTTAGAAAACAAATTTAATGTGGAATAAATTTAAGTTTCTGTCAGTGAAATGTGACCCAATTCTGATTTTTTTACTCATATGTGACACAGATCGGATGTGTTCTATGACCGTGTAAACAGGAAAAAAAATGCATGCTTTTGGATATTTTGAAATCGGTTTCAGGCCTTGTTCATAAGTGGAAATAAATCAGATATGTGCCAATGCGACTGTCTTGTAATAAGGCAGATCGGATTTTCTGAGGCATTAGGCAACGTCTCCGCGGTTTAATGACGAGAGCAACCCCGAAGAACAACTGCAAAGGGACAGAATTTCGTTGGAGGTAAAATTGTATCTCAACAGTCATTAATCGGCTGTCGGTGAACATGTCAAACTAACAATCAAAGACTTCAGAATTTTGTCCTTTTTTTTCTTCAGATTTTAGCCTAGGATCAGAGTAATCTTTTAGGATTTGCTAAATTTGCTTCAGACGGTCAAATCTTTTTCTAAAATCGCAGTGCATCCAGCTTAAAACAACCTGAATGCTCAGATAGATTTCATACTCATTTTAACTAAAAGCTTAAATTGTTGCAATATAATATTTCCTACCTTGTGTCTCTTGAAAACATGTGCAGAGTCTTCTTTTAGATGAACTGGTAAACCTGCCAGAGCAATAGTTCGTCTGACGTGAATGTCATTCTTGTCCTTAAAGACAAAACACAAAACATAGCATAATTTAATTCACAATTAAACATCATGAGTTATGAAAATAATTAATCCATAAATGTTAAGAAAACTTTCAAACATTGCAACCTTAGTTCTATGCAATAGTATTAGTAATTATGTGACTCTTCCATTTGAATTCAAGCTTCGGAAGGAATATGTATAGCTTTCTCTTTAGTTCGTAACTTACTGTGTAAATTAACGTCAGTCTCCTTTGTGTCAAATTATGCTAATTGTTCAGCATACGTTAGTTTATGCCGAACTGTGAAGAAGAAAAAAAAACACAAAATTGATTAATTTTCCCCTGATAAAACTGTAGTTTACTCATAGCATAATAAACAATAGAATAGGTCAGCTTATAGTACCTTTTTCTTTAGTTTTTGCCGCGTGAAAGACGGCCTGTGGTTGTCTCCTCACGGACATCCATGCCCGAAGAACACATTTGTCTATGCAAAATGTGAGTAAATACAAAAATATTATTTTTCCACTGACAAACTGTGGTTTACTCACAGCATAATAAATAAAAGAATCGGTCAGCTTGTATTGCCTATTTATTTAGTTTTTGCAGTGTGAATCTACACGGTCGGTGCTAGATGGAGTATAACGTTCAATCAGTCTCCTCACTGAAAAATACTCAAAATTGCGCGGGACACGCTTGTCTATGCCATAATGTGAGAAAACACACAAACATATAAATTACTTTTCCACTGACAAAACTGTCGTGTACTCACAGCACATTAACTAAGTTACTGCCGCTGATCCAAAAAATAAATATCTCTGCAATGTCGCAAATATGAGGTGACACAAATTACCCTAACTTAGCTATTCGGTCTTCTTAAGATGATGAGTTACTACAATACAACGTTAAAACGTTTAAGAGTGCTATAAAAAGGATGAAGCAGTTTTTCGTGCTTAACTTACCTGTTAATTATCTTCATGCCGCCATCCTGATTTTGATTTTGTGACTGAGTTCCGTTCCGTGAAGCTGTGGGGGATGGGCAGATTACGGGGCAGATTACAGGCTTGTTCGACTTGAACCGGCGCTGCACAGACCGATCGGTTGATGACATCAAAGTACCGCGAGAGCGATTAGAGAGCGGACGGCTCCTTATGCTTTTGAATCGCTCTCGCGGTACTTTGATGTCATCAACCGATCGGTCTGCGCAGCGCCGGTTCAAGTCGAACAAGCCTTACGCCTGTTGAAATAAATGCGCGGGTTTTTCCGAGGGAGAACGCGGTGATGAGTAAAATCCAGATAAAATCCAATGACACCACAGGGAACTAAATGTAGGCTTTGAATGAAGCTGAAAACTTTAAAATTATTTATTTACTTGTTTTCATTAGTTATGAAAAGTATAAAATAGGCCTTATACAAAAGTAGTTTCTTGAAAAATATTATTTAAAATGAATAAGTAAACCCACCCACTGGTTTCTAATTTACTTTTCACATTATTTTTATTTTCAACCATTAACTAACTAGATTAAATTAATTAAATTCAACTTAAATCTTTAGAGCTAAAATAACAAATAGGTTATTCATAATTTATTCAGTTTAAGTTCTGAGTTAAGTTCTGAGTTTTTGAGTTATCACATTTTTTATTGAGTGAAATTAACTTTTTTAAAAAAATAAGTTAAATGAACTCATTTCGTTTAGTGACTTTCAGTGTTAGGTTTTACCCAACAAACACAATTAAAAATACAAATCAAAAAACACAAACAACAGGCAGCAATATGCACTATTTTCTGCTGTTCAGAGTTCAATGCAGTTTATCTTACATGGTTCATGTTTACATTAATGTACAAAATTATTTCCTTTTGTATAGATGGTGATGAAAATAAAGGACTAAGACTTGTGTAGGTGTTTAGTTACAATTTAATTGTTCTGATAGTTTTTTTTTTTAGATTCAGAGTGGATAAATTATTTACATAGATTATTTCAATGTGGTATACGGTATAAAAATATTGCAAATTTCTTATAAATTTTTGTGTTGATATGTTTTGAACTTAAATATAGCAGTCTTGGAAATAATATGTAAGCATGTGCAAATTGGCCTGTATAGTAAATAAAGTTCTGTTGGTCTTTGTGTTTAAGTGAGAAATTAATTCATGTAAATTGAAAGATCTCAGTTTAGCCGGAGACTGATCTTGTGATCACTGTGTGGAGAGTTTTGAGAAGGTATTAATTAATCTTGAGAAGGTATTAATCTTTCAGTTTAAACAAAAAGGTGTACTGTAATGTAGCATTGACCATGTGACATAAAATGCTGTGAATTCTGAACAACAGAAAACAGCAGAAATATTTTATAATGCTCCTGTTATTTGTGGTTTTTTTTGTATTTTATGAGTGACAAAGTGTGTTTGTTGGGTGAAACATTTACTAGTGTTCTGGAAGAATGAGTTGATTTTAGACATGAATGATGTTTTTTGAGTGTTTTATTGCGTTTTGAATGTGAAATTAACTGCAGTGAAGCTTAAGGCTGGTTATGAGTACTGAGTGAAGAGTTTTGAAAAAATTACCAAAGTATTGAGAAATGTGTCCTAGCGACTGTAAAAAGAAATAAAAAAACCCAAACAAACAAAACGTCCTCGGGTTACGACTGTAACCCTTGTTCCCTGAGAAAGGGAACTCGCACTGCGTCGATTGACACTTTGGGGGGAACGCCCCTCAGCATAGCGCCTCTGAAGTATGAATGAAACTAAGCCAATCCCTGATTGGTGTTGCGTCATGACGTAATATATGACGGCATACAAGCGGAAGCTATAAAGGACGCCGGCACACATGAGATGTCAGCTTCTGTGATGAAGCAAGCGCTCCCAGGCAGGAGAAGGCGTGGCGAAGGGACGCAGTCCTCGTTCCCTTTCTCAGGGAACAAGGGTTACAGTCGTAACCCGAGGACGTTCCCTTTCGAGGGAACTCGGACTAGGTCGATTGACACTTTGGGGGAACGAGTACCCACTATGCCACAGCGCGCCCTGCCTGTCCTTGTGTGAAGCTGCTCACAGGCACACATAGGACGAGAGCACGAGAGTGCCAGGTGTTGACGGAATGTCAAGGCTATAGAACCTAATAAAGGTATGAGGGGTGGCCCATCCAGCTGCATCGCAGACTTCCTGGATCGGGGCCCCCGCGTGAAGGGCTCTAGAGGACGCCATGCCTCTGGTTGAATGAGCCCTCACGGCCAAAGGTGAAGGCAAACTGCGCACCTGGTAGGCCAAAGAAATAGCATGGACAATCCAGTTGCTGAGGGCCTGTTTGGAGGCGGGAAGAACCTTCTTAGGCGACCCGAAACACACCAGCAACTGGTCCGACTTCCGCCATGAAGAGGACCTCTGAATATAGACTTTTAGAGCTCTGACAGGACAGAGCAGATGAAGTCTCTCCTCATGCGCTGTCACGTGAGGTGGAGGATGAAAGGCCTGCAGAACCGTAGGCTGTGCCGAATTGGATGGCACCTTAGGCAAATAGCCCGGCCTGGGATGTAGGATGGCTTTAATGTCGCCTGGAGCAAACTCCAGGCACCCGTTAGATATAGAGAGTGCCTGGAGATCTCCTACCCTCCTCAGAGAAGTAATGGCCAACAGAAAAACCACCTTCAGGGAAAGGTTCTTGGCCTCAGCCGACTCCAATGGTTCGAAGGGGGCCTCGGCCAGCCCTTCGAGAACCACTGCCAGGTCCCATGTGGGAACCCTGGAACGAGCCGCAGGTCTCATCCTCCAGGCCCCACGGAGGAAACGTACGACCAACTGCTGTCTCCCAAGAGGTCCATCACCCAGTGGAGCGTGGAAAGCCGCAATGGCAGCCACATACACCTTGAGTGTGGACGGGGTAAGACCAGCTGAAAAACGATCTTGGAGGAACTCCAGAACTGAAGCCACTGGGCAGTTAACTGGATCCACCTCACGCTCTCTACACCAGTTGGTAAAGACATTCCACTTTAAGCCGTACAATTTCCTCGTGGAGGGAGCTCTGGAGCTGATTATGGTCTCCACTACTCCAGCTGATAGGCCGGCCTCTAGGTACTGTGCCCCCTCAGGGGCCAGACCCACAGTTTCCATAACTCGGGCCGAGGGTGAAACATTGAGCCCTCTGCCTGTGACAGCAGGTCCCTCCTGAGGGGAATCTCCCACGGAGGGCAGTCTAGGAGCGATACAATGTCAGAGAACCATATTTGGGCAGGCCACAACGGGGCTACCAGCAGTAGACTGATCCCGTCGCGACGGACCCTCTCTAGAACTCCCGGGAGCAGAGCGTTCGGGGGAAATGCATACAGACGCAGCCTCGGCCACGTCTGCACCATGGCATCCAACCCCAGCGGGGCTGGATGAGTGAGGGAAAACCACAGTGGACAAAGGGTCGTCTCTCGAGACGCGAATAGGTCCACTTCCACTGGGCCGAACCTCTGAGATATTGACTCCACCACCTCGGGGTGGAGTTTCCATTCCCCTGGCCTCAGCCCCTGTCTCGACAGGATGTCTGCTCCCTGATTTTGACTCCCTGGGATGTATGTTGCTCTTAGAGATAACAGCTTCCCCTGGGACCACAGGAGGATCTGATGCGCCAGTCTGCATACAGGGCGAGACCTCAGACCCCCCTGATGGTTTATATAGGCCACAACCGACATATTGTCTGACCTCACAAGGACATGATGACCTTTGAGGTCCAGCAGGAAACTCCTCAGAGCTCGGAGCACCGCCAACATCTCCAGGCAGTTTATGTGCCAGGAGGAATGATGGTCCTGCCATAGGCCTGTCGTAAAGCGGCCGTCCATGACCGCGCCCCAGCCCGTGGGGGAGGCATCTGTCGAAACGGTTTTCCGGCGACATGACGCTCCCAACACTGGACCTTGGGACAGAAACCAAGCTTTTTTCCACATAGATAGGGAACGAAGGCATCTGCGCGTAACCCTGATCATGCGGAACGGCCCCCCCCTCGGGGAGAACCCCTTGGTTTTCAACCACCACTGGAGGGCCCTCATGTGCAGCAGGCCAAATGGAATAATGTTGGACGCTGCTGCCATGAGCCCCAACACTCTTTGAAAATGTTTCACAGTAATGGCTTGGCCTAGCTTTATCCTGGACACTGTGGCCAGAATGGACTCGATTCGTGCAGGAGACAATCGTGCCCGCATCGTGACCGAGTCCCACACCACTCCCAGGAACGTGGTTCTCTTGTTGGGCCCTGAGGAGCACCTCGAAGCGACGCTCCTGCTCCTCCTTTACATCCATCAGGGCCCGATGTTGCTCTTGGTGGAGTCCCGCGAGCGCGTGGATGATATCCTCAAGTGGTGACGGAGTTGGTCTGGCGGCGGATCGTTCTTCCATCCCGGGTTTCGGCACCAGTGTAACAAAGATCAAGGTTCAATATGTTGAAGATGGAAGAAGACAAGGGTCGGTGTGACTGGGTCTCGTACACTTTTATAAATAACTCGGAACAGGAATCACAGTTGCGCATGAGCGCCTTCACCATAGATAACCTATAGCACGTTCCACAAACAGAATAACACAGCATCAAAACTAAGTCCATGTGTGTACGAGATCCCAGTCCCTCTCTCTCTCTCGATCTCTCTCTGACATCCGGCTTTTATCCGGTCTCCCGACGCCAATCATTGCAATCAGAAACAGGTGTTCGTCATTTTGCACTTGACCCACTTACTCACCGCTCGGCTCCGCCCTCGCTCTCCGCTACAGACTCCGCAAAACCCAGCCCCCCTTGCCACACATATTATTTCCAAGACTGTTATATTTAAGTTCAAAACATATCAACACAAAAATAAATAAGAAATTTGCAATATTTTTATACCGTATACCACATTGAAATATATTCTGAATCTAAAAAAAAACCTATCAGAACAATTAAGATGTAACTAAACACCTACACAAGTCTTAGTCTTTCATTTTCATCACCATCTATACAAAAGGAAATAATTTTGTACATTAATGTAAACATGAACCATGTAAGATAAACTGCATTGAACTCTGAACAGCAGAAAATAGTGCATATTACTGCCTGTTGTTTGTGTTTTTTGATTTGTATTTTTAATTGTGTTTGTTGGGTCAAACCTTTACTAGTGTTCTGAAAGAATTACTTAATTTGAGACATGAATGATGTGTTTTGGTAGTTTTAATGCGTTTTGAATGTGAAATTAACTGCAGTGAAGCTGAAAGTTGGTTAAGACAACGGAGTGAAGAGCTTTTAAAAAGTGATAAGTATTGAGAAATACATACATTCTGATTTCATTTAATTAGAATATAACATTCTAATCTTGTCGGCTAACGGATTATGATCGGGTTGCAAGCAGCACCTGTCTAAAAGTGTAATGATGTAAAAAATAAAATAAAATCTGGTTCATTTAAGCCTTAAGGGAAACAATGTTTTTTTTTTTAATGATATTGGCCAATGTCTGAGAGACCACAACCCATAAGATTGGTCTTTCATTACAGAAAAGAGGGTGTCCACTTTGTTGCTAAAGTGAAAAATGTGTAATTTCTGCTAATATACAGTATCAAATCATGTTATATCATTTTATAATTGTATTAAAATGTATACCTTTTTAAAAAGTAAGCAACATGTTCAAAATTGAAACCAAAGAAAGAAATACCCTGACTTACTGCTGCGATTGCATTTCATTTATCTAGAGTCTAGATCATGTACAGTTTAACTTATGTGGTGATCTGCCATTGTTACCTGAAAGAGATATTTATGCTTGATTTAACCCCAAAAAAAGTCTTGGTTACGTATGTAACCCTTGTTCCCTGAGTAGGGAACGGAGACGTTATGTCGGATGACGACGAATGGGGTTTCGCTTTGAACACCTATCGACTTCGAGTATTACAAAACGAGCCAATGGCAAAGAAATGCCATGGGTCTGCGGAATTTGCATAGCGTAACTCCACCCCACCTCGTGGGTATAAAAGGAGTGTAAAGACTCTGGGGCGGATCTAATCCGTGGGGAATTTGCATATCATAACTAATAATTGGTAATTAATAATTATTCATACATGTTTGGAATAGATCAGTCTTACATGTTAATAAAACTCCCGATAAGGGATGATATGTAATTTTACCTGCATGCATGCTTGTGTATCCTTGCACTTAACCACAAGTTGATTGCAATTACCTGCACGGACCACGTCTTACAAAACAGGCTAAATTAATTAGCTCAATTGTCAGACTAATATCTGTGGGAATCCACAATATCATCTTACTTTATAGGATTTCAGGAAAAGCAATTCTGTGGCCACAAGAATTGGGTTTCCTGCCCTATAAACACATACTCTTTAAAGTATCTTTAATTTGTAAGCTTGTTGCTATAAGATCTTTTGGCACTTAAGGGACTTAAATGAGCAAAAAGGCAGTACATCAATCAGATGAATATAATGAATTTAATAAGGCAGAACTACTTATGTATTTACTACGGTTACATGGGATATATTTATTTACAAACATAATAAACAACAAAACACGATAAGGCATCGATGGACGAGAAATGCATAGAGTGTGGACAATGGAAACACGTGTGAGAGGGGAAGGGAGAGAGAGAGAGAGAGAGCGAGAGAGAGAGAGAGAGAGCATTGGCAACATTCCCCTGACAGTCCCCTGCCTGTGACAACACGAAAACATCATCTTAATGCTTCTTAGAAGCTCTATAAAGAGATATACTTAAGTTTCTGGGTCTCTCTGTGTCGCGGCATTCCTGCGCGTGCGTGAACGGAGTCCTTTAGGAAGCGTCACTGGGTGCTGCTTGGCGCGCGTTGAACGGAGTTTCCAAGTCTTTGGGGTAACATTACCAAAGGAAAATAGTTCGGCTAAGTTTGTTTCACTTTGTGGAAGTGAACAGAGTCGACTACGGAAAACAAAACTTTGACTAACAAAGGAAAGAAATAAAGATCTCTACGGGGAAATCACGCGGAGTTAACGTCACATCTTCGCATGGCTGGTGAAGAAGCGTGTGTGCGTCTCTCGCCACGTGGTCACGTGCGCGTGTTTCTCCTTCAAAACGAGCGCTCGCTCGTTTAAAGGTCCCTTGTAGATGGATTTGCTGAAGAGATATGTCACGCGGTGTTCTTTTCACTCGTCGATTGGAATTAAACACGGAGACTTATCTAAGACTGAAAAACACAAACTAAACTAGAAACAAATAAAAGAAAGGCGAAGAGCTCGCCCGGAGGCGATACCCTACATTTTGACAGTCAAAAGTAACAGCGAGCCGAGCGGAGGGGGGAAGCGTCATTTATCACCTTGGAGAAATCCGGCCTCTTCCTGTTGACTTGGCCAATTAGAGGGTTGGAATTTCACAGGCGGGACTTTGGTTTTTATTGCTCTTTGTCTAAGAGAGAGACATTTGAAACCGACGAAATTAGGGTGTTTAAGAGCAGAATCTTCACAATTCTTATAATACTAATGTGTCACAAGTTTAGCAAAATGTAATGTCAATTAACAAATGGGGAATGAAGATTGGAGTTTATCAAGACCAAACTTGCCACAAATGGATTTGGTTAAACATTAGTTGGCCAAGTTTAAAACATTATCGCATTAGAGTTGTCGAGAAACATAGACCAAACCACAAAAAGGCAACTCATGAAATAGGGAACTTAGATACATTGTTCATACAATTCTCAAGTGGATATATAATAGCATATACTGTATATATATGAATACAGGATTCATTTCTCCTCCTTGGTTAGAATTCAGAGAGGGTGGCAGTTCTGTGAACATTCCTTTGGGTCGTAAACGCCGTTATCTAAGAACACCAGTGATGTTAGTTTTGGTCTCTTTTCACTCCAAAGATGGAAAACATAGTAAACTATATTTTTCATTAACTTCTTACATATATTTGGCTCGAGCAAGTTGAGCGATTTCGTTTAATACCAATCACTCCGTGTTTGTTACGCATACAAGGATATATATAAACTCTTAGACCTTTATAGAAGTCCGCAAGGTTCAACTACATAACTAACAGTCCTAGATAGACAGGATACAGTATAAACTTCAAACATACAGGAATACATCATGTTTACATTTCATAATCACTCATTTCTGGGTTTTAATGTTATAGATGCATATGTGTGTGTGTGTGTGTGTGTGTGTGTTGTCCATTTGCGTATCTGGCATTCTTTCCTCGCTGGGGGGGGGGGGGGGGGGGTTTGGAGATAACGGTCTTCTTGGATGTTGGCTCGCGAACAAATCAGGATCGTGCGAGGATCTCTGTGGGGACTCATTACGCTGTAAAGGTGTCACAAACTAATCTACCCTCCAGACTGGCTGGCGCTAACGGAAGATTTAGAATTGGAAGAGTCATAGGTTGGGGCTTTAGAAAACCCTGTTAACGTGTGTTTATTGTGTTAAGGAATGCTGACTCCATGATTCTGCGCTCATACCCTACAGGAGGAAGCCGGCAACATGCAGATATGTTTCTTCGCTGAGGAGCCAACACTGAGCTCAGAGAACACTTAGAGAATACACATATGACCCGGAGGGATGCATATGGAGAACACTGGGGTGTCCAGCCACAGGTGGAATATTTCAACCCCAGGAATGGCAAGGTGGCTTGCCAAGGGAAAGACACATGCTCAGAGAGGCTTACAGTGGAAATACATATGTGGGGATCGCTCAGAGGAGGGGCCATGCACACGGGAGGCACCTAGCCGACCCGCGCAGGCAATAGACACTGGCGCCGACGTCAGGAGTGCTGGAGGAACTCAGGGCATTCGGAGAAGCTCACCTGAGGAGAAATCGCACGTATCCAGTCCGTGGAGTGGAATGGCGAGCAAGCAAAGACACCTGAGCGGGTTGAAGCGAGTACATGAGAGGGCACTGGCTCCACTCGGAGATTATAGAATCTGGCGAATGTGTTAGGTGTCGCCCAGCCTGCAGCTCTGCAGATGTCTTTTAGCGAGGCGCCATGCGCTAGAGCCCAAGAGGACGCCACACTCCGGGTGGAGTGGGCAGTCACACCAAGGGGGCACGGTCGACCTTGCTGCTGGTATGCCAAAGCAATGGCGTCCACTATCCAGTGAGACAACCTTTGCTTGGAGAGAGCCTTTCCCTTCAGCTTCCCACCATAAGAGACAAAGAACTGGTCTGAGGTCCTGAAACACTGTCTTCTGTCTGCATAGGCGTGGAGAGCGCGTACTGGACAGAGCAGTACCAAGGCTGGGTCTGCCTCCTCCAGGGGCAACGCTTGCAGGTTCACCACCTGGTCCCGGAAGGGAGTGGTAGGAACCTTGGGCACATATCCAGGCCGGGGTCTCAGGATCACGTGAGAGTAAGCCGGCCCGAATTCCAGGCATGCTTCGTCAACGGAGAATGCGTGCAGGTCCCCTACCCTCTTGATGGAGGCCAGTGCAACCAGGAGCGCTGTCTTCATAGACAGGAATTTAAGCTCGACTGATTGCAGGGGCTTAAATGGAGCACTCTTCAGGGCAGTTAGAACCACTGAGAGGTCCCAAGAGGGAACGAGAGGAGGGCGAGGCGGATTTAGTCTCCTCGCTCCTCTCAGGAACCTGATGACCAGGTCATGCTTCCCCACCGACTTACCTTCGATGAGGTCATGGTGTGCGGCAATGGCGGCAACATAGACCTTCAGGGTGGAGGGAGACAGCCTTCGCTCCAACCCCTGTTGAAGGAAGGAAAGCACAACGCTGATCGAGCATCTCCGGGGGTCTTCTCGGGGAGAAGAGCACCAGCTGACGAAGAGGTTCCACTTCAACGCATAGACGTGTCTCGTGGACGACGCCCTAGCGGAAGTGATGGTAGCCACCAACGCTGGTGGTTGGGTACTCAAACCTGCCTCGTCCCATCCAGGAGCCACACGTGGAGGTTCCAGAGATCGGGACGAGGGTGCCATAGGGTGCCCCGTCCCTGACAAAGAAGGTTCTTCCTCAGAGGGATCGGCCAGGGAGGTGCTGTCGCGAGGAGTACTAGTTCGGGGAACCAGGTCCGGTTTGGCCAGTAAGGGGCAACCAGAATGACCTGCTCCTCGTCCTCCCTGACCTTGCGGAAGGTCTGCGCAAGAAGGCTCACTGGGGAAAACGCATACTTGCGGCCCTGCGGCCAGCTGTGCGCCAGAGCATCCGTGCCGAGCGTGCCCTCGGTCAGGGGATAAAACTGGGCTCAATGGGTCGAGTCGTGAGAGGCAAACAGATCTATCTGTGCGTCCCCGAACTGGTCCCAAATCAGCTGAACCGACTGGGGATGGAGTCTCCAGGAGACTCCAGGGAGGGGCTGAAGCCGTGAGAGCTCGTCGGCTGCACAGTTCAGGACTCCCGGACTGAAAATGGCTCGAAGCGACCTCAGATGCTTCTGACTCCATAATAGGAGATGGCGGGCGAGTTGCGACATACGGCGCGAGCGTAGACCACCTTAACGGTTGATGTACGCTACTGTGGCGGTATTGTCTGATCGGACTAGTACGTGTTGACCCCTGAGCAACGCCCGGAAGCGGTGCAGGGCAAGGCGTACTGCCAGAAACTCGAGGCAATAGACATGCCATACTGCTCAACACTACATGCGAGAATCACTGAGCTTCAGGAGCAACCTTGCTCAACACCTAAGTGTGAAGAAATTCACTGAACTTCAGGAGCATTTCTGCTCAACACCTGGTGTGATGAATCTCACTGAATTTTTCAGGAGCATTTCTGCTCAACATGAGAGTGTGACAGCATGTCCATTGCGCATGGCGCCCCAACCCGTGGAGGCATCTGTTGAGACAACAACATGCTGGGAAGCTCGTTCCAGGGGCACTCGGACCAGTAGAAAACTGAGGTTCGACCGCGGGGTTAGTACTGATGGCAGGTCGGAGTAACTGGTATTCGGAGGGTGCCGTGTTGTCATGCCCACCTCGGGACTCGGCCGCGAAGCCAAAGCTGAAGCGGTCTCATATGAAGCAATCTGAGCGGCGTACCGCGGCTGCAGATGCCATATGCCCCAGGAGCCTCTGAAAAAACTTCAGTGGAACCGCACTCTTGCGCTTGATAGTCTCAGGCAAGTCAGCAATGGCTGAGTGGAGAAGGCGACCAAGTCCATACCGAGAAAAGAGCTCCTCTGCACGGGGCAAAGTTTACTCCTTTCCCAGTTGACCCGAAGGCCCAGACGAGCTAGGTGCCAGAGCACTGGGTCCCTGTATTCGCAAACCTGGTCTCAGGAGTGAGCTTAAGACAGCCAGTCACCGAGATAGTTCAGGATGCGAACCCCGTGTTCCCATGGAGGAACAAGGGCTGCCTCAACACCCTTGTGAAGGCGTGAGGAGACAGGGCTAGCCCGAATGGGAGAACAGCGTACTGATATGCACGCGCCCTGACAGCAAACCGTAGGTATGGTCTGAGTCGAAGTAGAATGGAGACATAAAAGTAGGCGTCCTTCAGGTCGATCGCTGCAAACCAATCCTGTGGCCGCACACATCCAGAAATGCGTTTGGCCAGGAGCATCTTGAACGGCAGCCTGTGAAGGGAGCGGTTCAGATGCGTAGGTCCAGGATTGTCCGTAACCCATCAGACTTCTCCGGGACAATGAGGTAGGGGCTGTAAACCCGGACCTCATTTCGGCTGGAGGGACAGTCTCAATCGCACCCTTCGCCAGTAGGGTAGCAACCTCCGCTCTCATGATAGGGGCATAGTCATCGACCAAAGTGGAGTGGACTCCCCTGAAGCGGGGAGGAGACCGTGCGAACTGAATCGCATAGCCGAGCCAATGGTTCGCGCGACCCAGCGGAACAGATAGGGAAGCTCTAGGCAGGCTCCCAACTGTGCCAGCGGCGTCAAGAACCACAGACGTCCCCCCGGTGGTGCAGCGAAGCGGAATGACCGGCCCAGACGTGGACGGCATAGCGGCCCGGTGTGGGGGCAAGGTCAAAACCGCACCCTGACAGAGGAGGCCAGGGAAGGACCAGTGTTCCACGGGGGCCTGCTCTGTCAGGGGTCTGGCGACAGAGGGGGACAGGGGCGAAGCGGTCCGTGGCTTCCGGCTTGTGGGCGGCGCTCTGTGTCGTCCGAGAACTCTGTATGCTCAGAGACGAGAGATTCAGCTCTTTCTGAATAAGAATTCTTCCCCAGCCCTCCACCGGGGAAAGGAGTGGCCCTGCTACCAACTCCTGGAAAGAACTGAGTCTCATCTCTGAGCAGCCCATCTCAAAAGTGCCGCTTAACCCGGCGTTTAGCTGGGGGCGGGGCTGGAGAGGGCTGAGGCAGCCCCCCTACGGTCTTCCAGAGCCAGGCCCGGGTGAACGGGCGGGGTTGGAACCGTGGGAGGGCGCCTTCAGCGGTGGGCAGACTGAGGGATCTGAGCGGACGGCGGGGCCGTCGGGCAGAATAACCTCAATCTGCTCACAGGCGGTTGAGAACTGTTAGGCAGAAGCACTCAACCGCACCGCCGAAGTGGCCGACCTGGGAGATGGGGGTGTCGAGCAGACGGGTCCGCCCGAAATCGTGCACATCAGACCGGTCAGCCCCAGAATGGTGAACATCACCTGACTCCGAGAGCGTACGGGCACTTTCGTCGCTCGGAGAGCAAGGTCAGTGGCGGCGCGCAGCTCACTGAATAGCCTTGGGTCAGTCCCGCCCTCCTGCATGTCCATGATCATCTGGGTCAGGTAGACCAGCAGAACGGTCATGGGATGCAGTGAGGCGGCTGCCTGTCCTGTGGCACTATAGGATTTCGCCAAAGATTAGTGTAGCCGAAAATAACTACTTTAACCTAATCTAAGCATAATAACAGAGAAATTAATGCAGACGGATCATTTCTCTTGATAGGTATATATATGTGTGTGTCGTCAGCATAAAAATGGAAGGAAACACCATGTCTTATTAAGATAGAACCCAATGGTAGCATGTTAAACGAGTAAAGGGAGGGATGGAGATGATCCGTGTGGGAGGCCACAGGAGAGGTGTCTACTGACTAGATTCACGAGAGGTTGGCTAATGTGTGTAAAAGTAAAAAAAATGCAGTAATTTCATTAATTTACCAGCGAGCGTACTTCGGAAACACTGAAAATGAATGGGGTTCAATGCTGGAACCATAGACATCATATAGAGACTAGATGCCCTATTGGCCGCTGTGGCGCAAGAAATGCGGCCGCCATCTTAAACCAGTCATACTCCTTTTTGCGTTGCATAGCAGCAGTAGATGCCAGAGCACAGTACAGCATATTCCTGCTCAAATCGGCGGACCATCATTCGGGGATTACTTTACACAAGTAAGATTTAACATTTAACATTACCGTACTATTAGTTGTATTTTGTGAACAAAATATTCAATGTGTCCTTTATCGTACGTGTATGACCTTTGCAGCCAAAAAACCCGTGTGAAAATCAGTTCGGTATTCAGTTAGATATGATTAATTAAATGCGCTGGCAGCTCATTGCACCGGCCAAACAGATTACACTGAGCGGAGCGGGTGACCGGTTTAAGATGGCGGCCCCACGGCTCGTCCGCACCAATAGGCAGTAGCGGTCGATAGGGCATCTATCTATAAAATGTCTATGGCTGGAACTATTCTAACTGGAACTATGGAACTAACTGGAACTAACTGGAACTATTCTTCTCGAGAACTGAGAAGAGGACGTTCTTCTAATACTTCTTGTTCAGTTCTCGCGCATGCGTCGTGGAAATCTCTTGAACTCTCGTCTCAGGCCCACAAGGAAGAAAAGGAATAGTCGAATAAAGTCGTTATTTATGGGGTTTTTTTCGGAAAAAAAGTATTCTCGTCGCTTGATAAACTTATAGTTGAGCCACTGTAGGCACGTGGAATATTTAAACATGTTCTTTAATGACTTTCTGGGCCGTCAAGTTTCATTCCCTCAGGCAGCCTATGTAGCAGTGATCCACCTCTCAGATTTAATCAAAATTATCTTCATTTGTGTTCCGAAGATGAACGAAGGTCTTACGGGGTTGGTACAGCATGGTGGTGAGTAATTAATGACTTAATTTTCATTTTTGGGTGAACTAACCCTTTAATGCATGAACATACAAATCCAGCATTAACAATCACCATGTTTATTCTAATTTGAAGGGCTTTGATAACATATCTGTGAAAATAAAAGACATTACGAATAAAAAAAGATTGAAAATAGTGCACGTTTGTGCGGGTATAGTGAATATTTTCAATTTACAACAAAACTTGTTAATTATTCAATAAGAGAAATAGGCAGAGGTATTCATCATTGTGCAACACAATTCGGATACCACATGACAACTTACTTACAGTGCTTGACTTTTTCGTGAAAAAGGAGTGAAGAGTTTTTTTGCCGTTTTGAACTCTTAATCCATGATTTCTCTCTATAGGCGCGTTCACTAGGGAGATATCAATCGTCAATTTCTTTAAACGAAACTGATGGATTCGGCGCGGGTGCGAGCATGGGCGTGTCGTAAGCTAATGCACGAGTGACTAATTACCATGGAAGCGTGAAAGTCACGTATGTAGATAGACTATCCTTGACTCTTTGGATTTTAAATCTCGATGTAGGGCAGGCTATACACACCCGCGGAAACCTCAGCTTGTCATAGACACATTTGCCCTACGAAAAAGTGCGGGGGACGAATTTAAATTTTATTAAAAGTGGGGGGGACACGTCCCCCCCCCGTCCCCCGCGTAATCTACGCCCATGTGTGTCGGTATCCTTAGGGCAAACTGTCCATCCGTGGTGTGCACCACGTGAGGGTTTCGAGAACAACGGGGACCTGTTTCTTGATTGCGCAATGCGTCATAAATGGAGTTAATCAATGACCTGCTGGCAGACATTGGGGCACCATTTCACATGATTCAAGGTTTTGTGAATTAAACATATATGTGTTCATATTTGTTCAGTAGTGCAAGGAAAACAGGATTCGGTCAGTCGCTACACTTCATTGAAGATTATTGTATTATGTAGAGCAGGGATGTCCAAACTCACTCCTGGAGGGCCACTGTCTGGCAGAGTTTAGCTCCAATCCCAATTAAACACACCTGGACCACCAGCTAATCAAGGTCTTATAGGCTAGAAACTTCCAGGCAGGTGTGTTTAGTCTGGCTAGAGCTAAACTCTGCAGGACAGTGGGCCTCCAGGACTGAGTTTGAACACCCCTGATGTAGAGTATAGTATTATGGTATTATGAGAGAGCGGTCGACTAAACGAGTGTATTACCTGGATCAGATACAGCATTCATTCTTCAGGTCAATGTCCATAATATTATATCCATAATAAAATATCAGTTTGAATGTCCGCTGAGGAAAGCAATATCTTTGTCTTTGTCCTTTTAAAAGATTTCCCATGAGTCCCATTTTGTCACTCACTCATAAAGACAGTCTCTGCTGCCATCTAATAGTGTAATCATGTCGATCAATAACGGACCCTTTCTCAATACCAAATAAGGCATGCTTTTTGTATAAAATAAGATTTAATGATAATTAATATTTAAATTAACAACAAAAAAAGACCAAAGATTGCCTGTTTGATATATCCAAATTAACCATATCCCATGTTTAACCACTATCTAGTATCTACATAAGTGGCAAATTCCCGAAGGACTGGCCGAGACAAAGGTGTTCTGGGCAGGTACATAAACGCCTGCTGACGGTCTGGAGCTCACATCTGCAAAAACGTCTAAACAAATTGTAAAATATGCACTATGTTTATATATGAGTCACATATTTAATAAATAACTAATGTCTAAATAACTACATTCTCACCTAAAAAAATTTTAAAACTATATTCCGTGACACATCAACAGTAGTATTTGTACAACATGTATTTGCATGACCGCCATGACAGTCACCTCAAACAGAGTGATACAAACGGTATGACGGTTCCAGTGCTTATACTGGGGGAATATCACATGGCTGGAAAAGGCTCTCAACCAATCAGATTCGAGAACCAGAAAGAACTGTTGTATAAAATATTTAATATTATATAATTAATATAAAATTTATGTTAAGAATCTATAAATTATACATTAAATATATATCAATCAAAAGTGACCAAAAGTCACAGTAAAGACATTTATAATATTACATATAATTTATATTTCAAATGCTGTTCTTTTGAACATTACTGTCATATTCATCAAATAATCCTGTAGTAAAAAAAATTCTGATCAGGGCTTTCACAAAAATATCAAGCATAACAACTGTTTCAATATTGATAATAATAAGAAATGTTATTAGACAACAATAATTAGCATATTAGAATGATTTATAAAGGAATATGAAGACAATTTTTACATTTAAAAATTTGTTATATTTTACAATATTACTGTTTCTACTGTATTTGTTATCAAATACAAGCCTTGGTAAGCATAACATACTTATTTCAATAAAAAATCTTACAGAGTCCAAACTTTTGAATTCTGCATCATTTAAATGTGACAATGTTTAGACAGAATTCTCTGAACTGAAGTGAAAAGGGTGACAGTTTGGTGTCGCTATAGAATGAAGTGAAACTGTCCTGCTGATAGTTAAGGAGCAAGGAGGACAAACGCATGTTTGTTACATGTTGTTAAATAAATAACTTGCCATTTATTACCCGAGTTGTAGGGCGATGTTTCACATCTACACTCTTTGGCTCCAAAGCAAAAGGCTGCCCCAGCCTTCAGTTCACCAGGCAGTTTTTCTCGCCGTATAACACACTTATGTATTCAGTCAAGACAGCCAGTGCCCAGTATGACAGGACGGATGATCTGGCCAGACCAGTCTGATCATGCTAATGTGGCATCTGTCAAAGGCATGACTTGGAACACACTGCAGACTCACCACAGACTCCAATACGCGGCACCCCGAGCCAGGACCGCTCTGCTTACTTCACACAAGTAGTGTCAAAAAAACATTTCTCGTGAGCCTGAGAAGGCAACCGCAGAGCCATAACCAGAATTTCCCAAAGCATCAGAATCATAATAGTTACTCCATGCGTAAACATGGATGTTTGGCGGCTCACCGGGCTGTTTAGAATTCATCTCAGCATGCGCCGCTCAGATTTGTCATTGTCAACACATTCTATGACAGATGCGAGTTAAAACTCATTACGGATGGGTCATTGATAGGTTACAAAGTTTCTTGTTGATATGCTAGGCAGCCTTCCCCGGCCCAGGAGTTTTTAGAGATTAAATTCAGAGGTGGAAAAAACTAGCAGGCGGACAAGGTGTGAAGACATCTTATTTCCTGCTCTTGTCTGTGGTGCAAACATGCATAGAGATAATGCACTTCTCATGCATTAATGGATGCTTTACAGACAAGAGATGAGATGTAAATCAATGCATCAACAGTCCCACTAAATCAGATCCATCGCAAAGTGTTATCTTACTGCTGACAGAAAAGAGTTTGATAGCCCCACTGGAAACTGAGGGAATGTCAAGGGGGGGGCATATTTACTTTACTCTTCTTGTGAAATCAAGCCCCATGCCCTTTTGCCTGTGCCACTGAAGACTTTGCAGGCTGAGTGGTCAATCCATCCGCTCGGATGAGGCATCAGTCTTGTCTAGCCACATCACTGCTCTCAGGTGCTCACAGGCCCCTTGTGGGAACGCTAAGTGCTCGCCATCAATCAGAGGTGACATCTGAGTCATAGATGGAGATTCTGGCAGAGGAAGATCTCCTGTTGAAATAAAGCCACAGTGGTTACTCTTTTGTTGCGCTGTCCAGGTGACAAATATTTGTCCTAAAAGCAAATAGGCAAATCATAGGTCTTGATTCAGCATTTACAGAGACCCCGCTGTTAAAAAGGACATAAATGTTACCGCCTTAAGCTCTTTTTTTGGTCTTCTCTGTAAACACAGGAGCCATTTTCACACCTCAGTGTTTTGGGTCAAGTGTGAAGTATAATAGCCATATACAGCAGTTGATATTCCAGAAAGCCATTTTCTGAAATCTAGTAATTTTTAAACAATCAATGATTAAATGAACAACCAAAAGCTTTCAGAGCTAAACATTTAAATGTCAATATGAACCTTGGCAGCTGTAGTAAATGTGGTGGCAATTTTAATGATATTCATTGATCTTTAGTAAAATATAGATGATTCAAATAATGTCACATGTGTGTCTCTCACTTGTAGTGAGAGAAGATTCTGTTTATGTACCTGGGGAGGCAGAAGGGGGAGACACTCCAGAGAACAGACGAACAAGGACCTCTGACCTAGATGTCAGAAGGCCATTTGGTGCAGGGGAGCTTAGTGGGCCAACTAGTGACGTCTATGGAAAACTACTGGGAGGAAGGCTCTGGGGGGAAGAAGGCCTTGAAACTAAGATAAAAGCTAGTTCAGTCTGTCTGGGGGTGTGTCACTCTTCTGCACAGGGTAACAACTGTGTATTAGACTGCTCCTATTCTTGCAAGAATAAATACTTCTATTTTATATAATTTGACTCTGAGTGTCTCTTACGCAGTGATGTTTGTTTGAGATGAATTTTTGCCACAACATAAACCATCTCAAAGTTTTACACCATTAAAAGAACACGAGTCAGACTACTCAGAGATGGTCAAGATAGGCTAATAAATAAGGGTTCTATTTTATTATATTCAAGTATATAGTCAAGTAGAATAAAGTAAATAACTGAAACCTCAACAAAGGCAATTTATTGTTTTAATTCAAATGTTCAGTGTTTATCTGATCATCAGTCATATACACGAGTTTCTTGTATATAAACAATACCGGATGCGCGCGCATCCAGGGGGCAAAAAAACGCTATCTGTTATGTGGAGTTCTGTAAAAGAACATTGCAATTAACGTAGATTTCGCATTGTTTGTAATTTCTTGTTGACTCAATAATAAACTGCAATTTCAGAGTTGGATCTGTTTGTTTGTGTTTCATATTAATATAACATTATGTAAAACGTCCAACTGTTTACGAATCAAAATCCGGAAATACTGTGATGCATGAATGAATTATCATGTTAGACTAAGTTAGTAATGTAATAGCCTCTATAGAGCCCGAATTTGCTTTTATATAAGTTAACCTTGTTTACGTTACTTTACGACCTGCAACATATCATGACTGCACACATATAACGTTACTTTACTGTAAATCAAAGATTTGACGATGGTTATGTGGGAAGTAGTAGCTACCTCCGACCATGGCGATTATATTAAAAAACTTACTCTCAGCAATGGTGACATCTTGCCGGATCCCTACGCAATACCTGACGATCTTTGGATTGTGGATGACAAGAAGTGGCCAGCAATTGTATGGCCTGATATATATATATAATTGTCTAATTCAGACACCAAGTGTGTATACAAGAGAAATGATAAGAGCGTACAAATCCCTTGATGCATACAACTACGTGCTATGTGGTCATGTGCAGCTCGTCAAATACTTTGATGCTGCACCTGATTTTTGCGTGTTGAGGTCATATGTGCTCCCTAGTCAAAGGCAAAGCATTAAAGCCTGATGCCTGGGTGTATGTCCATAAGGGCCTTGGTTACATCCTTACGGCTAACTGCAAATGCATGGCGGGGTACGTCTATCAAAATGTATCTGTCATCAGAAACCCTTTACTCCGTTACGAAGACCACGGGTCTTTTGCCCCCTGGCTGCTTGCGCAAGCAGTGATGACGTCGCCGAGAAATCCATGTATGCTGCTTGTTGTGAAAACTCAGATGCCAGTTATTCTTGAGTGACTGCAACATGAATTATTGAGATGATTATTTTGTTAAAGTTGATGCAACCGAACAAATCAAGGGAAAGCAACTTTACTTGACGCTGACGTGCACTCTACCATTTCAATGCATCACAACCAGTTATTCAATGCCAGTAATTTAATTTAATATTGGCATGGTAAAAAGAGAAACTTGGAAACATGCCCAGTAAAACATTGGGTCACACTTTAGGGTCCAATAGTCTATTAAAAATTAACTAGCTATTAACTATGACTTTTGCCTCAATAAACTCCTAATTACTGCTTATTAATAGTTAGTAAGGTAGTTATTAGGTTTAGGTATTGGGTAGGGATATTGAATATGGTCATGCAGAATAAGGCATTATTTTGTGTTTTATAAGTACTAACAAACATCCAATATCCTAGGAATATGCATGCTAATAAGCAACTAGTTAATAGTGAGAATTGGATCCTTAACTAAAGTGTTACCAAACATTGTTAAACCAGGCAATTGTAGTCTTCTTTTTAAGAAAGAGCTGCACAATGCAAAATAAATCAGGTCAGTAAAAACTGACTTTGCAGTAAAACTGTAGTTTCATCATATGTAGAGTTTAACTACATGATGCACTTTCCAGAAAGAAATGAGGCCAGTGTCATTGTGGTGTGATTGAATTTTGTTCTTACCTCAGATACAGTGCAGAATTTTTGAGGCCGATCTTGACAGTTTAAGTAATGAGTAGGAGGATGACTTCCAGCTGTGCTCAGGGAGGAAAAGACATATTGCCCTGTTCAGTTCAGAAAGCTAGCACATGGCTCATACCTTTTTGGAGCAAAGACTCTGAGGCAGTATCTGCTGATCTTCATGGTGCAACCATGCAGGAAACAAATAATTTAACTCTCTGTGGGTCAGATAAGTGGCCAGTCACAGTTAATAATGTTAAATTTCACCTGCACACCCTGACCCGAGAATTTCCACCGTAATAATGTTCAAATGGGGTATGCAAAAAATAACCTAAATTTTCTAATTGAATGGAACTTGTTAAGCTCAAGAAATTGCTTAACTCTCTTTTTTTCTGACTCATTTTCTTATAAAACTGCACATCATTTTTAGCTGTTTCAAAACCCTGCTATACTGCCTACCTGGGAAGTAGTGTACGTAAAGGGCATTCTAACGTGTATGTAACCTCATTTGATGACACTTCATAAACAGCATGTATGCATATGTGAATACCACAAAAAGCTTGACTATTCTTCAAAGCTGATTTGAACATTAAAATTTGGCTAAGCAAACATGTCAATACTTTAATAAGAACAAAACATAAGCATCACTCAGAAATATTGTGTGAAACACAACATTGCATTCTATTTATATGGAATAAGGTCCTCCCAATACTTTTTAATAATAAATAAAAATGCTCAAGGAAAATTTTCCATAAGAAAAGTGTAATGCAATTCATTATTGCCAGTATCGTCAAAAGATCACTGAATATAAATAAATAAGATGTTCAAAGTGCAGAGCTCCCATAAGTTAAAAACAGTGTTTTGCACATTTCACCAAAAAGCATCGAGGGCACAAAAGTTCAGTAAATCGATATCAGCTTCAATACTTCCACTCGTTAGACATTTAGATATCCAAGATGTGCATTAGAAGGTCAAAAAAGAACTGAATTGGTTTTGATAGCACCTTCGCTAAATGCTCTCCTTTGCAGGTTAGTTGCAAAATGTATAACAGCAAAGCACACTTGCCATAATTGCTTTGCAGGTGTTTTTGCAGTGTGACACAATTGAGTAGAAGGAGCCTTCATTAGAGGGTATTTGATCTGAGCTGGGCTTTGTTCTCTGAAGAGTTTAAAAGCTCTTTCTGTTGCACCATACTATAAAGTGTGTCTAGTGTTTCCAGTAGACTTTGTATTTATTTCAAAAAGTAAGGACTCGTTCAGTCTTCAGTTAATTTAAATGAGTATGTGTGACAATGTGTATTTGAAGAACTCAAAATTGAGAAAATGGCTCCTTTTTAATTCACGAGGGAATGACTGGAAGAGGAATTCACTGAACTGCAATTTAAAGATATTCGACAATGCATTCTGGGTTCCATCCATCCATCCATCCATCCATCCAAAATGTATCAATCTACTGTATTTCATCTATCGTATCTACTCTAATGTACTATCTTCTGTTTTGTATCTATCTATGACTTAATATTTTTTCTTTAAAAATACGATTTATTTAGTTAAAAGTTACAGTTATGTGAATTTCTTTGAATTTCAATTAATTTCAATCATACTTACATTAACGCTTTAGTTTGTGGACCATTGGCTGTTTATTTAGTACTTATAAAGCACATATTAATGCCTTATTCTACATGGCCATATTTTACATCCCTTAACCCTACCCATACCAAAACTGAACAACTATTACTAACTATTAATAAGCAGTAATTAGGAGTTTATTGAAGCAAAGTTGTTGTTAATAGTTAGTTAATAATGACAATTAGACACTAAACTAAAGTGGCACAATTCTACTCTCTATTTGCAACGTCATTTCCAATTCAATTCAAGAGCAGCCAACTAAATAACACCTTAATAATAATAAATAAATATGTGAGGGTTAGGTTTTTAGGACCTAACCTATTAGAACATCAATGGAAAATCTGTGATGGAAAAACAAACCTGTATGTTTGATTAGACCACAAACTCACTGCATAAACACTTCATCACCAATATTTGTCAGTGCTTGAAGTGTTTAAACACTTGCAGTGGCAGTACTAGGGGCATTGCCAGAGGCTCAGAACTAGTAGGACAATGCTTGTCTCTCTATTGTGGAAAAGACAGACATTCACTCAGGTCAGGTTTCAATTAAGTTAAATCGCATTCTGCTATTGACATAAATAATCAAATATTGCCAGGCGCAGTTATTCAGAACCTGGGCCCGGTTCCCCAAAAGGTTCTTATCGCTTAGTTCTTAACCTATTCCTTAACCTCCCTCTTAACGTGATGCCACGATTCCCGACACGTTCGTATGCTAAGTATATCTTCTGTAAGTTACACTTTCGTAAGGTTGGTCTGGACCATTCGTAAGCTCTCTCTTAGCGTTGTTTGAGCTCAAGACGCTAGTCGGCACCACTGTGCAACAGTCTTTAGAAATCAGCGCAGGGCAGTACAAGTCAAACTATGCTATGTTGACAATGTTGTGGCTTAACAATGATTTTATGTTATGGACATTTTAAGACTAATAATAAAATATGTTCGCTATTTATGAAGTTGACTTTATTTGGTATCAGAACTAATATGGTGGTAATTAGCCTAGGCTATTTCTTAATGTCATTAAAGCGTTTAAATTGGAAATCACTTTTGATAATTAAATTCTGGCAAACAATTTGGCTCTAAATGGCTAAGATCTATAAATGGTTAAGCATGGCGGTGTCCAGTAAGCGACCAAGTATGGCAGCGATCCAACGTGTCCTTGTATTGAATCAAAGACGGCGCCGGCCGCGGAGACGTTTAGTCCATGTCAATTTTTTTATTCGACAAAACTTAAGCCCTTTTGACATTTTGCCTGAGGTCCTGGCAGGACCTTGGTGTGCCTGATCCGGAGGCAGCTATCGTCCTTGCTATGTCGCTCCATAGCTCTTTTTTGTTGCTGTTGCACAAGTTATTCCGAAAGCTGGAAAACAGTGTCACCTTGTGCAAGCTCACCTCGTCCAGCAAAACTTCAAGTTCCTCTGATGAGAAGCTTGGTGCCCTTTTTTTACGTTGCTTCCCCACCATATTCTGTATCTAAATCTCTCTCTCTGTTCATTGTAGATAGGTTGCTTTTTATTGAAAACATTAACCAATGGCAATCAATACCACATTAAACAGAAGTAACTCCAGCTGCTTGCCAATCAATTATGATTGTAAAGTACCTTACCATTAATATAAAAGTGTATTACATAATTTTTAGAAGTCGTTAAACCCATGTCAAGAAGCGGCACAAGTGGCACAACGGGATAATGAGGGTGGATGATTAGCGAGGGATACCCGGTTCGTCTACCCGTCACAACATATCGTGTGACAATTTGATAATTTAATTAATAGTCTATATTTTACTGATAACTTAAACTATGTTTAAATAAATGTTGCTGGAATAATTTGAGGAATGTTTCATTTGCATAGAACGTGTTGTCTTTCTTAACGCTGTAATGCACCTTCGCATGAAGTGGAAAATCGATTCCGGAGCGATTCCTGAACGATTCCTGAACCAACTAATTCAGCACCTTCACTTGGGACAGCGCCTTTGTAACGTCGAACGTAAGAGGCAGCGTGCTATGAAGCTTCCTAAGGGACACTTCAGGGAACACACTTAGGAACCAAAACAACTTTAGTAAGATATATTTTTCGAGTCTTGTTAACGCGCTCAGAGTGAGCATTATCGGGGAACCGGGCCCTGATTAGTTTCAAAACACAAAATCTCTTCTAATGCCAACACCCATCATGGGCTGAAGCATCGTATGAGGTTACGTTTGTGTAGATTACAGCTGTCCCATAACAGCATGTGCTTGAGGCATTGAGCAAAACGCACAGACAAGTTTGACTACATCTCTAAAGTTAAATAACTGCCAGTGAAAGAATCCTCAGAAGTTGTGTCTACAGAAATGTGTGATGGAGCTCATATCTTCAAGTGTCCGGCACAATTTCAAAAGTAGAAGGAGATCAAGAAGAATAATGAAAAAGAAGAAAGAGCAGCTTTAAAGAGAGACGAGAGAGAAACTGTGTCATAATATGATCTGGATCAAAATGAGTGACTGCGAAGGAGGGACTGTTGACGTACCATATCGAGATACCACATCAGGGCAGATTAAAGACTTGGGGGACTCTGATATCTGAAGGATGGAGTTTTAAAATATACATTTTCCCAAAGAATAGAGTCCTAAACACGTTTGGCATTAATCAGCAGACGATCGGGGATGAGTTACGCTTAACATTATGGGATTCATTGGAATGCTTAGTCCACGGAATTGTGTGGATTCTCAGCCAGTTGTTTTCGCAGGTTTTTTTCCAGATTAGGTGACACCTTGGCTGAGGCACTCATGCTCCAGAATAAAAATGACTCCTCTAGGGGTCCGCTGCTCTCCCTCAGTCTTTGCCGTGAGCATCACAGAGCAGGTGTGGAATTTTAATGAAGGTGTTTGAGGAATAAACAAAGAGGCTTTTAGTCATCTACACAACTTCACATAATCAGCCCCTTTGTGTAACAGCATCAAACTGTTTTGTTTCTGCCTTGAATGAAGTCCTGAAGGTGCTGAAGAGTCATGTTTAAAACACAGCTTCACAAAATCCGCCCAAAATAAGCACCTGTCTTTGTCTGGAGCCTGAGCAATGATAAAAAGCAGTACGGTGCTGTTTATGAGGTATATTAGAATATGTGTGCCATTCTTTCCTGACGTTTTTGCGGCACAGTAGGATTTAAAAAGCATTGAAAGAGTCAATAATGGCTCTGACTCTAGTCTGAGGGGAGTCGCTGACATTTTTCATGGGCTGTGAGCTGTGAAGGGAGTGGTGATACTGTTCATACGCTTACATATCGAGGAGCCGACCCCAAACTACGCTGCCCCCCCCCCCCCCCCCCCCGCCTTATGATAAATGCTTATTTCTTAAGGGATGATTTTACCTTGACATTTCTCTCTAGCACAAGCAGAGAATCTTTGAGAGAACATGCTCATTTAGACGGTTGCCCAGAGAAGTTCTGACACAGAGCAGAAACGGGGTGTCAAGGAGCCATCATACACTGGTTTCGAAAAGTAATTTGATTATCAGCCTAACAGTGTGAGTTTAAATAGGATATGAGAGAGTTGCAGGGACCTCTGGCTATGGATCGTGATACTGTTATGAATGTGCTCATGCATTATAAACTTAATATATAAAGACTCTATTCGAATTAGATATTCAGTGTTATGCAATCATTAGTTCAGTTCATTACTACCACAGCGGCATAACACATCTTGGTTGCGTGACACTGATTAACCATCTAAGCTAATGTGTGCTTGCTTGTTTTGACAACTTATTTACATTATAACACCCCTGCTCAATATAATACCACTAAACTAAACTAAAAAGGGATCAAAATGACAAAAAAATACAACTGTGCAGTTGTAATATGCAGGCAGACTAAGGAATGAGATCTAAAAGTAGGCTTACTTTAATAAGTTAAATGAAGGTAACAACCAAGAAACACCAGAAAACATGGAGATGAGACTGAAAATAACTACACACAACATCCAAGGGAGGAAAACATGCGACAATGAACATAGGAAACACTGGGTATAAATACACAGGGGCTGCATCCGAAATCGCATACTTCCCTACTATATAGTAGGCAAAGAACTGTATGTGACAAAAGAAGCATGTCTGAATTCACAGTACTCGTAAAAGAGTAGGCAAAGTAGTCGGATGACCTACTTCGGCGTGATTCTGAAGTGCACATACGATGGACACTTTACTATCCCATGAGGCCACAGGAGAGAATTTATGAATGGCAGAGAAGCAATGCAACTAACGCTAATAGGTCATATGATAATTAAATTGATTGATAATTGGTAATATGATTAAATTACACACATTCATACTACGCATAAAGAGCATACTTGTGTAGCAGTCGTGAAGTAGGCTAATTACTTATTCAAAACAAGTACCTACTCAAGAGAGTATGCGACACAGCCAGAGTAACAAGCTAACAAGACACATGTGGGAACAATCAGGACTAATCAACAGAGATAACTACAACAAACTACAAACATGGCACTAGAAACAGACAAACATCAAAAGTCCTGACAAAAAATGGGGAACATCTAACATCATTCTCATGTCATCTCTGAAATCCATAAGACTTTCGATGATCTTCGAAACACAAATTAAGATATTTTAATGAAACCTGAGAGAAGTACAGCAACCAAAACTTTGACGGTCCAAAATATATAGACATTGTAAAAGTAATTTATATGAATTGAATTCTTGCAAATTCATTCTTTATATAAATTTGTTCTTGAACATTGTGCAATGAGGTTTGAGCGTATCAAGCAAGTACGGCTTCATTATTGGGTGAAAAATAAACATTTTCATATCATAAGACAAAAGAGCCAATGGTATTAGACATCACTGGCATCAAACCTAAATATGTGAAATTGAAAGGCAGTTGCTTTGAATGTTCAATTGAAGCTACCGTGAGAACACTTCGAGCGAAGCATTTAAGTTATCTGGACTACATTTATGTTGTTTTTGTCATTTTTTTGCAGCTTTTACAGAAAACAGATAATCAAACAAGACTGACGTTTTGGTGGCACAGGATAAACTTAGTAGCAGGATGACGTTTTCTTATGAGAGAGTGATGACAAGGAAGTTCATAAAAAACAAAGTTTAAAAAGCATTTTAAGCAGTACAAACTTCTGTAACTTGGTTGTGCTTTCATCTCAAAGAGAATATATAAAGCAATAACCACAGGCAGGATGCCAATGGTACAGTAATACACAGAACACAGTGCTGAAAGATACTGCATGAATACTGAAATGTGCTGATGTCTTGATTTTTCGAGCATGTGGCTTATTTTGAAATCAACCAGAATAACGTGATGACCATCTAAGGAAGTTATTTTCTAGTATATTGGTAGATTGGTAGACTCTGTTTGCAACACTCTGTATTTTGTGATGCTCAAAGAAATGAGAAAAGCAAAGTAAAAACTCATTTAATTGACCTGGGGAAGGCAATATATGAGCTACATGCCATGAGATGTTAGGATATCAGCAAAAACAGCAGGTATTCAGGCACCTAGCCTTTATTTTATACATTACTGGGAAAACAAAAGTACAGAAATGCTCTTCTTCTAAGCATGTTCAGTACTGTCGGTTATTAATACTCAAATGTGTGTTGAGAAGCTGTAAATTTGGCTTAAAATAAACATTTTGTCATCTTCCCTACAACTCTAGTCTTAGTCTAAAGTTATGCCAAACAACCCCAAAACATGTGCCAACCATCTTCATAGCAGGAATTTACTCATTAATTAACTAAATGTAAGAAATATGTTGTGAATAATAATTCAATGTGTCTGTACTTTTACTCAAAACCTAATTTTTGATTGGATCTAATTAGGTTATCCTACTGTTTGTTTCATTGGAGATATTCAACAAAGAATGACAATTGTGCCAACCGACCCCTATGCAAAATATCAAATAGGTAGAAAATATTTACAAAGCTACAGTGCTGACCACTGGGTGCTTGTATGAATGAATATATGCATGCATGTATGTATTTTCTTGGTCGAGGACAGTGAAAAGAAGTCCCCGCTGGTGTTTTGATTCATGCTATCTGTGGGTTTGGAATTTCACACTTCACATCCTTCAGAAAATCTTTTCCTTCTTCCTCGACTCTTTTTTTTCTTTTTTTCACTGAGCAAGCAACACCATAACATATGTCATGCTCTGGAGATCAAACTATATTAGAGCATAAAGAACATATGTACACAAGGTACCTGGCACAGGGTGTATTTTTATGCATACAATATTGTACGAGTATATTGAAACTGGTTGGCATTGATGAATGAGATGTATTCCTTGGGTGCACACACCATGTCATAATTTAACCACTTGACGAGACTGTTTGTCATGCAAGCAAAGCATCAGTAAATTTCAATCTAACATATTTCTTTTGTCTTGTTTTACTGACAAAAGCTTGATTGTTTATGAGTGCAATACATTAAATAACAGAAGCTTGTCACTATGCTGAATTTGAAGATAAAGTGATAGAATTCTGTCATTATTTATTCACCTTTATTTTGTTTCAAACTCACATGTCCACATGCCACATGTGCATTCTTTGAAACACAAAGGGAAAAGTTAGCAGGATGTATGAGCTGCTCTCTTCTTTATAATTGAAGTGGTTGGGGACCAGGTGTTATAAAACTTCAAAAATGACCTTCCATATTTTCCATGTAAAGAAATTTTAATCATTATTCATTATGCTAAATGCTATAAATAAACACCTTTCCCCACCCTCATAAAATATATTCATATAGATTTGGAACAACATGAGGGTGAGTAAATACAGACTTATTAGGTGAACTATACCATCCAATGTAAAAGGTACGTCTCAAACTGATCTTGGGGTTATTAGGAAGCAAATCTATTTCAGAAATCAGTAACACTTTAGAATACTGTTCTGTCATTAATGAATAACTACACACGCACAAATAAGTAACGCAATATTAACATTCTAGCGGATACTATTAACTAACAAAAAAATCTGATTAATGAATTTGTAAATAATATAACACACTTAAAAAAAGGACAACAAGAAATCACATCATATGACCATTTTAAACGTCACAGATTTATGTTTACTGAGTAATCGACTATTTTGTAGAGGGGGGTCAAAATTGCAATTTTCACCTGAGATTTTGAGCCAACGACTTTAGGAAGATGACAGCATCATAATTTTATTTTTACACAGAGATTGGTAGGTCTATTAGTATACATATGATACTTTTTGTTCTTTCAAAGAGGAAAATCTGAAGAACAAATAATGTTGAAACTAGAAATACATCTCGTGTTTTTTTCTATCAGCTCAATTGCATAGAACATATGTCTGAGTGCCATAAATATTGTTTTTCCCAAGTTTACATGCATGTAACTCTAAAAGTATTCAATATAATATAATATAATATAATATAATATAATATAATATAATATAATATAATATAATATAATACAATATAATATAATATAATATAATATAATATAATATATTTCTAGAATCTCATTCTTAATAAACTTTCCTTTGGAAATCTTCATTTTCAAAGCCCTATATAGTTCAACTGTATATCCCATATATATGGGGATCTCAAAGCAACTCCATGCTCAAATTGTTGAATTTTACCCATTTTCAGTGACTGAAAACCTAATGTGGTTAATTTTGCACACAGCTGATACTTATTGCACTTAAAGAGGAATGTCTGAAGAATAAATAATGTTGAAACTAAGAGAGGTGTTTTGTATTCAATTGTTTTGATAGAGGGAAACAATATACATTACTAGTTTCAGTGTTATTTGTTATTCAGACATTCTTCTTTAAATACAATCAGCTGTTTGAAAAGTTACCTATATTTGGTGTTTGACCATTGAACATTTGTACATCGAACAATTGAACATCGCTAGAGAGGCCAATATACTTCGAGTGAAACTAAAACAAGCCAATACACATTGGCGTGCAATCATTTGCAACAGCTGTGCAACCTCGCAGCGTGGGTATTTAACAAGCAGCTGGTGCGATTGCACAGTTAGTTTTTTGCTGAGGAGCCAAGCCTGAGAAAGCTGACCGCCCCGGCGGGCGGCAGCAGATGTGGCGACGGGACCTACGTCTCCGTTCCCTCCCTCAGGGAACGAGGGTTACCATATGTAACCGAGACGTTCCCTATCGGTCAGTCACTACAAAGTAGGTCATGACTGACCAATAGGAATCCCTACCAAAGCGCCACAGCTGCTGCACCCCATCCAGTGCCCCCGTGCAAGCCTCTACACCTTCTTGCCTGGAAGGACGATAGGAGGAGGCTTACACAGAGTGAGTCCGACACTGTTGTTCCGTGATAACCCATACAGTGAGATATTGGATAACACTGGGAAAGCGTGCCCTTTCTGTTTAGGAAGGAACGCTGCGGAAGCCACTTCTTCAAAGAGTTATGTGGAGATGCATATGGACTAGCCCGAAGGCTGTACTGCATATGAAATAATGGGTGACTTAGCCCAAGGGAAAGACACGGGCTTCCGATAGGAGCAGCCGTGGAAATATACACATATGGGATCCCCGTAGGGTCACACATATGGAACCCAGCCCAGATCCGGTTCTCAAGGATTCAGCGGATAAGGGCCTGGCGCCGGACGCTCCGCCAAGTCCGGGCCGAGGGGTTTGGAGGACTCAACAGGTTTTACTCTGGAGCAATAAGGGTGCACAGTAGGGTGCAGCAAGCCGACAGAGCCAGGCCTCTCAGTGCTTCTACCCGTCTAGGGTGAGAACACGGGAGGAGACCGGCTCTACACGTAGGCTATGGTATCTAGCGAACGTGTTAGGTGTTGCCCAGCCCGCAGCTCTACAGATATCTGTTAGCGAGGAGCCACGTGCCAGCGCCCAGGAGGATGCAACGCCTCTCGTGGAGTGTGGATGCAACCTGAGCGGGCAGGGCGCGCCTTGAGCTTGGTAAGCCAAGGCGATGGCATCCACTATCCAGTGGGCCATCCTCTGCTTGGAGACAGCCTTTCCCTTCTGCTGGCCTCCGTAACAGACAAAGAGCTGGTCTGAGGTCCTAATGCTTTGAGTTCTGTCCACGTACACACGCAGAGCACGAACGGGACAGAGCAAAGCCAGGGCTGGCTCTGCCTCCTCCAAAGGCAGCGCTTGCAGGTTCACTACCTGGTCTTTGAAGGGAGTGGTAGGAACCTTGGGCACATAGCCAGGCCGGGGTCTTAGTACCACGTGTTTGTCACCCGGCCCGAACTCTAGGCACGATTAGTCGACCGAAAATGCGTGCAGGTCTCCTACCCTCTTGACAGAGGCCAGTGCAACCAGCAGCAAAGTCTTCATGGAAAGAAGCTTTAAGTCTACTGACTGCAGAGACTCAAAGGGAACATCCTGAAGTGCTTGAAGTACCAGGGAAAGATCCCAAGAGGGTATGGAGGGGGGTCGAGGAGGATTTAATCGTCTCGCCCCCCTAAGAAACCTGACGACCAGGTCGTGCTTTCCAACTGTTTTGCCATCTATGTGGTCGTGATAAGCTGAAATAGCGGCAGCCTGTACTTTGAGGGTGGAGGGAGACAGTCTACGCTCCAACCCCTGCTGCAAGAAGGAAAGCAGAGACCCTATCGAACATCTTCGGGGGGCTTCTCGGCGAGAAGAACAGCACTCGACGAACTTCAGCACTTCCACTTCAGGGCGTAAACACGGCGCCCGTGCTGAAGTGATGGTGTTAAGTACCTCAGGGGGTAAGTCACCTAAAACCTCCGCATCCCGTCTAGGGACCAGACATGGAGTTTCCAGAGGTCTGGACGCGGGTGCCATAGGGTGCCCCGTCTCTGAGTCAGAAGATCCTTCCTCAGAGGAATGGGCCAGGGAGGGACTGTCACGAGAAGTATGAGTTCTGGGAACCAAGTCCGGGTGGGCTAATAGGGAGCCACCAGAAGGACCTGCTCCTCGTCCTCCATGACTTTGCACAGTGTCTGCGCAAGTAGGCTCACTGGGGGAAACGCATATTTGCGAAGGCCCCGGGGCCAGCTGTGAGCCAGTGCGTCCGTGCCGAGTGTTCCCTCGGTCAGGGAGTAAAACAGCTGGCAGTGGGAGGTCTCTGAGGAGGCAAACAGGTCTACCTGAGCCTCCCCGAACTCTCTCCAAATCAGTTGAACCACCTGGGGGTGGAGTCGCCATTCTCCCGGAACCACAGCTCGTGATAGCTCGTCGGCCACACGGTTGAGCAAGCTGGGGACACACATGGCTCGAAGCGACTTCAGATGCTTCTGACTCCAGAGGAGGAGATGGCGGGCGAGTTGCGACATGCGACGGGAGCGTAGACCACCTTGTCGGTTGATGTACGCAACGGTCGCAGTGTTGTCCGTACGGACCAGCACGTCTCTGCCCTGTAGCAGCCTTTTCAAGCGGCTCAGAGCGAGATGTACTGTTAGCAACTCGAGGCAATTGATGTGCCAATGCAGCTGGGGGTCCGTCCACACCCCTGACACTGCATGCCCGTTGTACGTGGCACCCCAGCCGGTGGCAGAGGCATCTGTGAATACCACAGCATGCCTGGACACCTGTTCCAAGGGGACTCCTGCCCGCAGGAACAAGGGGTCTGACCACGGGCTGAAGGTCTGGTGGCACGCCGGTTTGATAGCCAACCGGTGAGTGCCGTGATGCCACGGCCATCTCGGGACTCGGCCGCGAAGCCAGTGCTGAAGCGGTCTCATATGAAGCAGGCCGAGCGGGGTTACCGCTGCTGCTGCTGCCATATGCCCCAGGAGCCTCTGAAAGAATTTCAGTGGGACCTCTGTCGTGCCTTTGAACGTGTTCAAGCAGTTCAGCACCGACTGAGCACGCTGCTCTGTGAGGCGCGCTGTCTGGGCGACCGAATCCAACTCCATACCGAGATAAGAGATCCTCTGCACAGAGGAGAGTTTGCTCTTTTCCCAGTTGACCTGAAGACCCAACTGGCTGAGGTGCCTGAGCACTAGGTCCCTGTGTTCGCATAGCTGATCTCGAGAGTGTGCTAGTATGAGCCAGTCGTCGAGATAGTTGAGGATGCGAACGCCCTGTTCTCTCATGGGAACAAGGGCCCCCTCCATGACTTTCGTGAAGACACGGGGGGACAGGGACAGCCTGAAGGGTAGGACCTTGTACTGATATGCTGGACCTCGAACGCAAAGCGCAGGAATGGCCTGTGTCGAGGAAGAATCGAGACATGAAAGTACGCGTCCTTCAGGTCGATCGCTGCAAACCAATCTTGGGGACGGATGCATTCGAAAATGCGTCTCTGCGTGAGCATTTTGAACGGTAGCTTGTGGAGGCTCCGATTCAAAACTCGCAGATCCAAGATCGGTCGTAACCCACCACCTTTCTTGGGTACAATGAAGTAGGGACTGTAGTGCCCTGACCTCATATCGGCTGGAGGGACCGGCTCTATCGCATCCTTCGCCAGTAGGACTGCGATATCCGCACGCAAGACATGGGCATCGGCTGCTCTCACTGTAGTTGAGTGGATTGGTCCGAAACTTGGGGGGACGCCGGGCGAACTGAATCGCATAGCCGAGCCTGATAGTTCGAATGAGCCAGCGAGACGGACTGGGGAGCGCTAACCAGGCTCGCAGAGACCCTACAAGCGGGACCAAAGGGACCGTAGGCGTACCCGGAGTGGGGCAACGAGGTGGAACACAGGGACGCGGCTCGGGAGGCTCTCTCTGGGAGGCGGCCCGTAGCGGGGTCTGAGTGTGCTGTGCAGCACTTACCTGGTTCCACAGGGCAGGAGGTGCGGGAGGCGGCTCGGTGGCGTTCTCGGACCGTACACAGCTGCCGGCTGGCGAAAGAAGAGGCGATGAGAGTGGTGAGGATTCCAACCCCCCACTGCTCTCCGGGTCTTCTTCGGACCCAGAGATGATAGAAACTGCTCTTTTATTGAAAATGTGGGTACCGCTGGACTTAAGTCCAGCGGCGGAACACAAACAAAATGAAACAAAGGATTTACCACCCGGCCCTCTTCCGGGGGAGGGAGCGATGCAGTCATCGTCTCCTGGAGAGCAGTCCCTTCCATCTCTGGGTCGCCCGTCCTGGGGCCGCTTACCCTTGGCTTTGCCGCCCCTCTTGGCGGGGGCCTGGACGGGCGGGGCGCCCTGCCTGCGACTGGCTCCACGGCGCCGTTTAGATGGAGGCTGCTGCTGCGGCGCGGGAGCAGGGGCAGACGCAGGAGGACGCCCACGGCGACGAGCAGACCGAGGAGCCGCGGGCGGTGGGGTGGAGGCAGCAGCTGACCGCCGCGGCAGGATGTGTCTGATGGCCTCAGTCTGCTTCTGTACAGCCGAGAACTGCTGGGCAAAGTTCTCGACCGCGTCGTCGAATAGGTCTGTCTGGGACACGGGGGAGTTAAGGAACCTGATCTTGTCGGTCTCCCGCATGTCAGCCAGACACAGCCAGAGATGGCGTTCCTGGACCACTAGTGTGGACATCGCACGACCCACTGACCGCGCAGTGACCTTTGTCGCACGAAGCGCGAGGTCAGTTGCGGCACGAAGTTCTTGGAGAACTTGTGGATCATGACCACCCTCGTGCAGGTCCTTCAGTGCCTTGGCCTGATGAACCTGCAACAACGCCATAGCGTGCATGGCAGAGACAGCTTCCCCACAGGCCTTGTAAGCCTTCCCGGTCAGGTCCGACGAGTACTTACAGGCCCGGGAAGGAAGACACGGTTCTCCACGCCAAGTGGAGTTAGGGCACAGTTGCATAGCAACGGCCCGTTCCACTGGCGGTATACGCGTGTATCCCTTAGCTGCCCCGCAATCAAGGGTGGTGAGGGAGGAGGAGCCACCGAGACGGTTTCTGGCATTAAAAGGTGCCGTCCACGTCCCTGTGAGCTCCTCATGCACCTCCGGGAAGAAAGGCACTGGGGTGGGTTGCTGAGAACCAGCGCGCGCCACCCCGAGATACCAATCGTCCAACCTCGAGGGCTTGGGACACGGTGGAGGGTTCCACACGAGCCCGATCCTGTTGGGGGCCCGGGAAAGCATGGCCATCATCTCCGGGTCCGACTCGGGCACTGCTGACACACCCGAAGGAGGCAGCGGCTCCGAGCTGTCGTCCGCGGAGAGGTCTGACCCACCCTCCGATGCAGCGATCGACATCTGGTCGTCGCAGGGAGCGCCGAACGAAACGACTGGTACACATCTCGAGGATGCTCCAGCACGCTCCGTTGGCAGCTCAACTGGTTGCGGAGCGTGAGAGGGGTGAGGGTTCCTAGGGGGTTGTTTCCCCGAACTAAGCGCGCTCACCGTAACCCTCAGGTCACCAGTGTCACCGCCCGAAGCAACCCGCGAAGGGGGGTTGGAACGAGGCGTAGGCACGGGGACTCCGCCCCTTTGCAGGAACAAGAGTCTCGACGGTAGCTCCGAGATGGTCATCTTCCCACAATGGGTGCATGACTCAGCCACGAATGCTGCCTGTGCGTGTTCGAGGCCCAGACACACGAGGCAGCGATCGTGACCATCCCGCGACCCCAGGTAACGACCTCATCCAGAAACACACAGATAGAACGTCATCTTGAAAAAGACGCGAACTATCTGTGTAAGCTCTTTTAGGGACTACTCTCACTGGTGCTGAAGCACGAAGGGGAACAGCCACAGCGATCACAGACGGGAATGTGCACCCGTCTGTGCGCTGGATCTCTCTCGCTGGAGGTCTTACCAGCTGTTACAACAGCTTTTGAGCGCTTGCCAGGCGCACCTTACCAGCTGTTATAACAGCTTTTGAGCGCTCTGAAGCGCACCTCACCAGCTGTTAAAACAGCTTTTTTCTTGCGCAGTTTTAAAACAAAAAAGAAAAAAAAGAAAGAGAGAGAAAGCAAACTGTTCGCGCTGCCGTGCTGTCGCGCCCAGCACCGGAAAGGAGAGGTCCAGAATGCTCATAGATCAGTTTCAACTGACTTAGCAGAGGCATCGAAGTGTTTGGCTCCGAAGCAAAAAGCTAGTGTGCAATTGCACCAGCTGCTTATTAAATACCCGCGCTGCGAGGCTGCACAGCTGTTGCAAATGATTGCAAGTCAATGTGTAGTGGCTTGTTTTAGTTTCACTCGAAGTAGATTGGCCTCTCTAGCGAGATTCCTATTGGTCAGTCATGACCTACGTTGTAGTGACTGACCGATAGGGAACCGAGGTTACGTATGTAACCGAGTATGATATCTTTAATAATTCTTGAGTTACAGGCATAAAAACTTGAAGCAAAAAACAAGTGCTTTTTGCCATTTTTGAACTGTCATTGTTGATGTCATTGTTGAAATGTCATTGTCATGTAATGCAACAAAGATTGCTAAGGTAAACCTTATTTTACTAATAGACCAACCAATCTCTGTGTAAAAATAAAATAATGATGCTGCCACCTTTCGGTCTCACTTTATGTTAAGTGCCTTTAAGTACTATGTACTTACATTTAAATTAATAATTTGATACAATGGACTTATTGTGTACATACATTTTTTTACTTTGTACTTATATTTTGAAAATACCTGCATGTAATTACAGCTGTAATTAATTTATGTAATTACATTTGTAATTACACAGTTGACCCTTCCCTTACACCTTAACCTACCCTTAAACCTACCCATACCACCACACCAGACCCTAACCTTACCAGTATCACATCTCAATAGCAGCAAAAGTGTTTTACAATACAACCTGAACACAATAAGTACATTGTACTTATTTCTCGGTGTAAGTACATAGTACTTAAAGCCACTTAATATAAAGTGGGACCCATCTTTCTGAATTGTGTAATAAATAAACCCCTTTAATTTGACTCAAAATGTAATATTGTGGTTGTCATCACTCTTTATGTTTGTCTTTAAACCTATATACAGGTTCATAATTAATGTGAATAATGCATAATTTATAATTAATTCTGAAGTAAATATCATGGTAACCCACTAGTAATGACTCAAGTTTGACCAAATCCTTCAGAAGGAATTACTAATTATTTCAAACAGTATTCTAAAGTGAATGACTGTCATTGTAAGCTTTTATGTATTTTGTAAGGTTTTGAATGTTAATATTGTGTAACTCATTTGCTCTTGTGTAGTTATTCAATAATGACGGAACAGTATTCTAAAGTGTTACTCAGAAATTCATTCCTACTGCAATTCAATATATGAAATATGTACAATATGTACATGTATGTACTACATGTATGAAACATGTACAAGTATTTACATTTTACAATAACTTTTTTAAATAAATCGCGGGAGTCATATGAATATTTCCGCTTGAACACTCAGAACAGTAAAAGCTGTTAGCACGTTTAGCTGCAATTCATCATATGTAACAGACAATAAAGTTGTTAAACTGATCCTGGATGAGAAACAACTACAGACCACAGCAGAACTAACTCCTTATCATTTTAAAGATATTCTTCCAAACAATAAAAAAAAACATACTGTACAGTAATTATGCAACAGAATATAAAAGTTTAATGACTTATAGTTAAAGATAGCAAATATGCTAATACACTTTTTTTCTGCAGATCTATTTCTACTATGGAAATCATGCTTCACAGGGTTTTACCTTCTTTGCTTACAAGACAATTAATGAGTCGGATGAGATTTATGTAATTATGTTGTTTATATATGAGTGATCCTATAATTGGAGATACATTTTGCATTTCAAAAAGTTAAGGAAAAAAACAGTTTTGAGTCACAGATCGGATAATTTTTCAGAACAGCAAGAAAACATTTTGGTGGTGAGGCTGGGGGGCAACCATTTATTTATTGCTTTCCATTTATTACTTAAAGCTCACTTTAAGTACTCCGATACCATGGCAAAACCTACAAGACTAACTAATAAAGTTAAAACAATATTAAAGGCAAGTAAACAGACAGTAAAAAAGAACAAATACAGCAAGTACAAGCATAAATAAATACAATATAACTAAGTAACAAATAAAGTAAGGTCTAACTGTACTTATAAAATGTAAAATAACACTATTTTCACTGTATAAATTGAATAGATTAATCTTTGTTAAAGCGGTGTTTTGTTGTTTGATTAACATTAAAGACATATAGACAACAACAGGTATTTAAAGACTGATGTCACTTTAAGACCGAATTCACAGACTCAATATAATGATAAAAATCCGATTTCTTTCTCAACTCGTTCACGTAAGACATAACCGACTGTGTTTTTTGACATAATTTGTGAGTATGTGTCCATCTAAGTGCATGGGGACATGAAAGAGGAATAAATTCGGAGTTCGCGCACTACCTGAAATGCACCTCTCTCTGTGTGTGCGCACCTCGGGTGGGTGTGGCTGTGTACAAGTACCGAATTAAACTCTCCTTTGCATCTTCCAGCGCTGGAATGGTTTTAAAATCTATTTTATGTGTAAACTAGCAAGACAAAACACATGCAAAATGATAACATTTCTCTCCATTGCAGGCAAACTTGTAATTGAGCCGCAAATCACATGCGTGCCGAACCGTGGGGCTTGGTCCGTACGGATCAACAACGATCCGTTTAAGCCCTAAAAAAACAGATTTCTTTATAGTAATATTTTTCACCTCTGTTACTTGTCAATTCTGTTATATACTGTCAACATTGTTAATCTACCTTGGTAACAGAGTTTGACGGTGTAGCAATTTTCAGGGAAGGAGGAGGCGGGAACCGGCGAACAATTAAACATACTTTATTTAAAAACAAACAAACCAAAATACCGCCAGCAGCCCCTCGCGGACGACTGCTGGCAAAACTAATATACAAATACAAAACACAACTAAAATACAGGCCTTTTCCTCTCTCGATCATCAACGTCGTCGCTCCTCCTTTATGCTTCCGCTCCTCCGTGAGAGATGCAAGACCGGTGTGCTACCCAGGTGTTGCTCATTAGCAATCGCACCACAGGCCTCGCGCCGTTCTCTCACGTCCCTCGGCCGTCCTGTTCGCCACATACCCCCATCGCCCCTCACATCCCCTGCCCGGCGGATGGCAGCAGGCTCCGTCCCACGGCGAGCGGCGGCGACTCGCGCACCATGCTCGATGTCACCGCGGATTCCCAACAGTGGTGAGGACTCTCTGACAGCGCGTTCCTCCCTCTTCCCGGGTTTCGGCACCAGTGTAGCAATGTCCAGGGAAGAAGGAGGCGGGTACCGGCGAACAATTAAACATACTTTATTTAAAATAAAGCAAACAAACCGAAATATCACCAGCAGCCCCTACGGAAAATAAATATAACTGCCAGCAGCCCCTCGCGGACGACTGCTTGCAAAAGTAAAATACAAATACAAAAACAAAACACAACTAAAATACAGGCCTGTTCCTCTCTCGATCATCAACGTCGTCGCTCCTCCTTTATGCTTCCGCTCCTCCGTGAGAGATGCGAGACCGGTGTGCTACCCAGGTGTTGCTCATTAGCAATCGCACCACCGGCCTCGCGCTGTTCTCTCACGTCTCTCGGCCGCCCTGTTCGCCACAAACGGTAACAGAATTGACGATTTTAAACTTTTTACCAAAACACTTCACTTTCTAGCATAAATGCTAAGAGCACATGGCACTAATGAAATCATGATTAAAAGACTTTTAAACAACCAACTGTTTGATCAGCGATACATTCTGTTTTTCTTTCGATATTGTTGTAATAATTTTGACTTTTTACAAAATAACCAACTCTTGGTGTGAGAACTTTTTAGATTAAAATATTTTTCTCAGAGAGAGCACACTTACCTTTCAGTGCTTCAGATCTTATCATTATCAGATCATTTCTTGTATCTTACATAGTTGTGGGAGATAATTGAACCAATTAAAAGGCAAATGTTACGGTAACAGAATTGATGCAATAATTATGGACACATTTTTATAAGATAAAAGTTATTTTTAAACAATTTAATGTTGTTACGGCCTCAGCCTTATGGGTGTTGCCTGTGTATTTTTGTGTGTATGTTTGTCTCGTCTTCTAATTGGTGTTTCTTTCTGAGTGTAGGCTCCTCCCCTGCGCACCTGTGGTTCGTTGCTCTGATGGCTCGTGCTGAGCATATAAGTGGAGTGTGCAGGAGGGTGAGACACGCAGCGGTGAACTCCGTGCGCGTCATGATGTCCAGCCGGCTGATCAACTCAAGCTGTGTTCTTTGTATTGTGCCACTACTTTGTTTTATTTGTTAGTGTTTGGTATGTCTATGTTGACGTTAGTGTAGAGAAAATGTGTGTTACATGCGGAGAGAGAGAACTTGAGAGACGTGAGTTTGTGCAGTCATTTGTTAGTCTGAAAATAAATGCTTTAAACTTCTCTTTGCCTTGCGTTTCCTTTTATTTTGCTGAACCCATATGAAACGAGCATTTTTAACAACAGGGTTCGTAACAATGTATGTTGTAGAATTAGGAAAATTACATAATTTTTGGAACATTTATGGCTTTTATGAATAAAATAAATGAAATATCAAAGGAAAGGTAAAATAAAATATTTTAACACAACGATACATAATAGAAAAAATACCCTGACTAATTTAGACAATACATCGTATATGTATAACAATACAAGCTATATAAGACACTTTTTTATAGAAAATATTATATTTTTATGGCCTATAACATCTTGTGATCCATGACAATGAGTAACAAATTATTAAAATAATTACAAATATAACCATTTGAAAAAAGCAGAAAAAAACAATGACTTTGGACACCAAATGTACCTGCAATTATAGATTCACCTATATATATATATATATATATATATAGTTGTTTTTTACTCTCATTTTAGACTTGTTCCCCAGTGAAGGCTAATATGACCTTATAAGAGATTATGACTAAAATGATTCCGGTTGAATAACTTCGCAAATTGGTCATGTCACAAACCACTTTGCGAGCTGCAGATTCAGCAGCGTGTGGGGTGTGGAGTGGCATATAGCTACTCAGTCCAATTATGGATTGCTGTCACCACTTCCAGCTCCAAAAGTCGACCGCATACGCTTTGCAGCGATATACACACAGTTTGAACTTGACAGAGTGGATAGATGGCTGAAGGAAGCCTGTTTCCCTTGGTACATTCTAAATGTCCATATTTATTTCTATCCTATTTAATAGGATGCCGACATATTTTGAAAGGACGAAAAATGGTTCCTGGCTGCAGTGTCTGCTCAGTGGCATGTGTGGTTTTCAGCATTTCAAATGAGTTAGAGAAAGTCATTTGAAATCTCTGCCGTTCGCACCTTCAGTGCAGCATTCTTACAAATCCCATCTCTTGATCCCTGCCTAAATGGTGTGTTGTCATAGAATATGCAGGTCATTTTCCAGGCCACTTCCTGTGTGATGTCTTCAGCTATCACCTCAAATGGCAATAGACTTTTTTGTACAGTGGAATAAAATTAATGATTCACATGACAAAACAGAGATAAAAAGGCAAACTATAGGTTCACATTTACATTAAAGGAATATTCTTGGTTCAATTCAGTTCTGGGTTCAGTTAATCTACAGCAATCTACAGCATTTGTACCTTAATGTTGATTACCACAAAAAAACAAAAAATAATAGGCTAATAAACTTGTCCATCATTGAAAAAACTACAAATAAACCAATAAGAGGGCAAAAGTAAGGCACTTACACCACAAGTATTTTTACAATTTTAAAGCAGAAATGTGAAATGTATTGTAACGCACACACCAAACGTGAAGATAGAGTTAGGGCCCAATGCAGGAGTTTATTAACAGCAGTGGTACCAGACAGGTAAATGCAGGTGAGTATACAGTTGATAACACAGGAGCAGAGCAGGCTGGATACATGTTGACAACAGGCGTGTCACATGGGTAACTATCTGGCAGACTGAATGTAGGATAACAACAGTTGAATATCACATGAAAGTATCTTGTAGACTGGACGCAGGATAACAACAGGTGAGTATCTCAACTACAGATACACAGATCTCCAGGGAAATAAACTGAAACACAGGATTTTCTTCAACACGGGCAGCTTCACAAAAAGTCCAACATAAAACAGGCTCAAACAGATGATAACTGAGGAAATTATCAAACAGTAACTTAACTTGCTGCCAAACTGAAGTCCATTTCACATCCATATAATACTATAGAACAATCAGTAAACAGGAAGTGAGTCCGTATAGCGTAAACAAAGACTAGACAAAGACTGACTAGTTGTGCTGTGCTAGTGCTATGGGAGTTTAGGGGGGGTTTACACAACACAGTTTTCAACTAAAAACGTAAAACTTTTATGCGTTTTGGCTGTTCATTTACACAACAACGACAGCAGGTGTCTCTCATTAGCACTTTGAGTGTGGGTGAGGAAGTGCAGCAGTGAGGGAGGACCGGTGCACTCATGACACATAATTTTATAAAAATCATTTTTAATGTTGTTTTAGTTTTTTAGGCATTAAATGTGTCATAGCAACATATGTTTTGTGGCTTTACTATTTGAACAGTGAGTATTTTAACTCACTGAGCTATTTAAGAGCCTCACAGTAACCCAGATCTTTTTTTGTTTTAAAGAAAAGGATGAATTAAGTTGGCTTGAGAAAGCCAACTTACTGAAATCCTATTTAAACTTCTTCTTCTTCTTCTTCTTCTTCTTCTTCTTCTTCTTCTTCTTCTTCTTCTTCTTCTTCTTCTTCTTCTTCTTCTTCTTCTTCTTCTTCTTCTTCTTCTTCTTCTTCTTTTTCTTAACCAAAATTTTCTGACTCTAACTCCTCCTAGAGTTTTAACTCTACAAACTCCAAACTCGGGTCAGACCTTCAGACTGTTCTGACTCGAGTTGCTATATCTTTTCAGACTGATTTGACTTTCAGTTTTCTTAAAAATTAATATTAAAAACCATAAAAATCCCATTGACTTTCATTGCAACAGTTCAAATTGAGCCAAGGCTACGGTGGCCCAGTAGTGTACAACACAAAAACTCAAATCTAAACTCCCTGAAGCCCTAGATTCAATTAAACAACCATTCTATATGTACTAATGAATCTATCTATCTATCTATCTATCTATCTATCTATCTATCTATCTATCTATCTATCTATCTATCTATCTATCTATCTATCTATCTATCTATCTATCTATCTATCTATCTATCTATCTATCTATCTATTGATCTATCTATCTATCTATCTATCTATCTATCTATCTATCTATCTATCTATCTATCTATCTATCTATCTATCTATCTATCTATCTATCTAATAATCATTCTTTCTTTCGAACTAATCTAACTATCTTTCTTTCTTTCTAACTAATTTTCTTTCTTTCTTTCTTTCTTTCTTTCTTTCTTTCTTTCTTTCTTTCTTTCTTTAATTCTTTCTTTCTTTCTTCCTACTTAATCTATCTTTCTTTTTAACTAATCTTTATTTCTTTCTAACTAATCTTTCTTTCTTTTTAACTAATCTATCTATCTTTCTTTCTAAGTAATCTATCTATCTTTCTTTCTAACTAATCTTTCTTTCTTTCTTTCTTTCTTTTTTTCTTTCTTTCTAACTAATACATCTTTCTTTCTAAATAATCTTTATTTCTTTCGAACTAATCTTTCTTCCTTTTTAACTAATCTATCTATCTTTCTTTCTAACTAATCTATCTATCTTTCTTTCTAACTAATCTATCTATCTTTCTTTCTAACTAACTAATCTTTATTTATTTCTAACTAATCTTTCTTTCTTTCTAACTAATCTATCTATCTTTCCTTCTAACTAATCTTTCTTTCTTTCTAACCAATCTATCTTTCTTTCTTTCTAACTAATCTATCTTTCTTTCTAACTAATCTATCTTTCTTTCTTTCTAACTAATCTATCTTTCTTACTAATCTCTTTCTTTCTTTCTTTCTAACTAATCTTTCTTTCTTTCTTTCTAACTAATCTTTCTTTCTTTCTACTTAATCTATCTATCTTTCTTTCTAACTAATCTATCTATCTTTCTTACTAATCTCTTTCTTTCTTTCTAACTAATCTTTCTTTCTTTCTTTCTACTTAATCTATCTATCTTTCTTTCTAACTAATCTATCTATCTTTCTTTCTAACTAATCTATCTTTCTTTCTCTTTCTTTCTTTCTTTCTTTCTAACTAATATTTCTTTATAACTAATCCAACATACTTTCTTTCTTTCTAACTAATCCATCTTTCTTTCTAACTAATCTATCTATCTTTCCTTTTAACTAATCTATCTATCTTTCTTTCTAACTAATCTACCTATCTTTCTTTCTAACTAATATATCTATCTTTTTTTCTAACTAATCTTTCTTTCTAACCAATATATCTTTCTTTCTTTCTAACTAATCTATCTTTCTTTCTAACCAATCTATCTTTCTTTCTTTCTAACTAATCTATCTTTCTTTCTAACTAATCTATCTTTCTTTCTTTCTAACTAATCTATCTTTCTTACTAATCTCTTTCTTTCTTTCTTTCTAACTAATCTTTCTTTCTTTCTTTCTAACTAATCTATCTTTCTTACTAATCTCTTTCTTTCTTTCTAACTAATCTTTCTTTCTTTCTTTCTACTTAATCTATCTATCTTTCTTTCTAACTAATCTATCTATCTTTCTTTCTAACTAATCTATCTTTCTTTCTCTTTCTTTCTTTCTTTCTAACTAATATTTCTTTATAACTAATCCAACATACTTTCTTTCTTTCTAACTAATCCATCTTTCTTTCTAACTAATCTATCTATCTTTGCTTTTAACTAATCTATCTATCTTTCTTTCTAACTAATCTATCTATCTTTCTTTCTAACTAATCTATCTATCTTTTTTTCTAACTAATCTTTCTTTCTAACCAATATATCTTTCTTTCTTTCTAACTAATCTATCTTTCTTTCTAACTAATCTATCTTTCTTTCTAACTAATCTATCTTTCTTTCTTTCTAACTAATCTTTCTTTCTTTCTTTCTTTCTTTCTCTCTTTCTTTCTTTCTTTCTTTCTTTCTTTCTTTCTTTCTTTCTTTCTTTCTTTCTTTCTTTCTTTCTTTCTTTCTACTTAATCTATCTTTCTTTCTAACTAATCTATCTATCTTTCTTTCTAACTAATGTATATTTCTTTCTCTTTCTTTCTTTTTAACTAATATTTCTTTCTTTCTTTCTTTCTTTCTTTCTAACTAATCTTTCTTTTTTTCTAACTAATCCATCTTTCTTTCTTTCTTTCTAACTAATCCATCTTTCTTTCTTTCTAACTAATCTTTCTTTTTTTCTAACAAATCTATCTTTCTTTCTAACTAATCTTTATTTCTTTCTAACTAATCTTTCTTTCTTTCTAACTAATCTATCTATCTTTCTTTGTTTCTAACTAATCTTTCTTTCTTTCTAACTAATCTATCTTTCTTTCTAACTAATCCATCTTTCTTTCTTTCTTTCTAACTAATCCATCTTTCTTTCTTTCTAACTAATCTTTCTTTTTGTCTAACAAATCCATCTTTCTTTCTAACTAATCTTTCTTTCTTTCTAACTAATCTTTCTTTCTTTCTTTCTAACTAATCTATCTTTCTTTCTAACTAATCTTTCTTTTTTCTAACTAATCTATCTTTCTTTCTAACTAATCTATCTATCTTTCTTTATTTCTAACTAATATTTCTTTCTTTCTTTCTAACTAATCCATCTTTCTTTCTTTCTAACTAATCTATCTTTCTTTCTTTCTAACTACTCTATCTTTCTTTCTAACTAATCTATCTTTCTTTCTAACTAATCTATCTTTCCTTCTTTCTAACTAATCTTTCTTTCTTTCTACTTAATCTATCTTTCTTTCTAACTAATCTATCTATCTTTCTTTCTAACTAATGTATATTTCTTTCTCTTTCTTTCTTTCTAACTAATCTTTCTTTCTCTTTCTTTCTTTCTTTCTAACTTATCTATCTTCCTTTCTTTCTAACAAATATTTCTTTCTTTCTTTCTAACTAATCTTTCTTTTTTTCTAACTAATCCATCTTTCTTTCTTTCTTTCTAACTAATCCATCTTTCTTTCTTTCTAACTAATCTTTCTTTTTTTCTAACAAATCCATGTTTCTTTCTAACTAATCTGTATTTCTTTCTAACTAATCTTTCTTTCTTTCTAACTAATCTATCTATCTTTCTTTCTTTCTAACTAATCTTTCTTTCTTTCTAACTAATCTATCTTTCTTTCTAACTAATCCATCTTTCTTTCTTTCTTTCTAACTAATCCATCTTTCTTTCTTTCTAACTAATCTTTCTTTTTTTTCTAACAAATCCATCTTTCTTTCTAACTAACCTTTCTTTCTTTCTAACTAATCTTTCTTTCTTTCTTTCTAACTAATCTATCTTTCTTTCTAACTAATCTTTCTTTTTTCTAACTAATCTATCTTTCTTTCTAACTAATCTATCTATCTTTCTTTATTTCTAACTAATATTTCTTTCTTTCTTTCTAACTAATCCATCTTTCTTTCTTTCTAACTAATCTATCTTTCTTTCTTTCTAACTAATCTATCTTTCTTTCTAACTAATCTATCTTTCTTTCTAACTAATCTATCTTTCCTTCTTTCTAACTAATCTTTCTTTCTTTCTACTTAATCTATCTATCTATCTTTCTTTCTAACTAATCTATCTATCTTTCTTTCTAACTAATCTATCTTTCTTTCTCTTTCTTTCTTTCTAACTTATCTATCTTCCTTTCTTTCTAACTAATCTTTCTTTCTAACTAATCTAACATTCTTTCTTTCTTTCTAACTAATCCATCTTTCTTTCTAACTAATCTATCTATCTTTCTTTTTAACTAATCTATCTATCTTTCTTTCTAACTAATCTAGCTATCTTTCTTTCTAACTAATCTATATCTTTCTTTCTAACTAATCTTTCTTTCTTTCTAACCAATCTATCTTTCTTTCTTTCTAACTAATCTATCTATCTTTCTAACTAATCTATCTTTCTTTCTAACTAATCTATCTTTCTTTCTAACTAATCTATCTTTCTTTCTTTCTAACTAATCTATCTTTCTTTCTTTCTAACTAATCTTTCTTTCTTTCTTTCTTTCTACTTAACCTATCTTTCTTTCTAACTAATCTATCTATCTTTCTTTCTAACTAATGTATATTTCTTTCTCTTTCTTTCTTTCTAACTAATCTTTCTTTCTTTCTAACTAATCTATCTATCTTTCTTTGTTTCTAACTAATCTTTCTTTCTTTCTAACTAATCTATCTTTCTTTCTAACTAATCCATCTTTCTTTCTTTCTTTCTTTCTAACTAATCCATATTTCTTTCTTTCTAACTAATCTTTCTTTTTTTCTAACAAATCCATCTTTCTTTCTAACTAATCTATCTTTCTTTCTAACTAATCTATCTTTCCTTCTTTCTAACTAATCTTTCTTTCTTTCTACTTAATCTATCTTTCTTTCTAACTAATCTATCTATCTTTCTTTCTAACTAATGTATATTTCTTTCTCTTTCTTTCTTTCTAACTAATCTTTCTTTCTCTTTCTTTCTTTCTTTCTAACTTATCTATCTTCCTTTCTTTCTAACAAATATTTCTTTCTTTCTTTCTAACTAATCTTTCTTTTTTTCTAACTAATCCATCTTTCTTTCTTTCTTTCTAACTAATCCATCTTTCTTTCTTTCTAACTAATCTTTCTTTTTTTCTAACAAATCCATCTTTCTTTCTAACTAATCTTTATTTCTTTCTAACTAATCTTTCTTTTTTTCTAACTAATCCATCTTTCTTTCTTTCTTTCTAACTAATCCATCTTTCTTTCTTTCTAACTAATCTTTCTTTTTTTCTAACAAATCCATCTTTCTTTCTAACTAATCTATCTTTCTTTCTTTCTAACTAATCTATCTTTCTTTCTAACTAATCTTTATTTCTTTCTAACTAATCTTTCTTTCTTTCTAACTAATCTATCTATCTTTCTTTGTTTCTAACTAATCTTTCTTTCTTTCTAACTAATCTATCTTTCTTTCTAACTAATCCATCTTTCTTTCTTTCTTTCTAACTAATCCATCTTTCTTTCTTTCTAACTAATCTTTCTTTTTTTCTAACAAATCCATCTTTCTTTCTAACTAATCTTTCTTTCTTTCTAACTAATCTTTCTTTCTTTCTTTCTTTCTAACTAATCTATCTTTCTTTCTAACTAATCTTTCTTTTTTTCTAACTAATCTATCTTTCTTTCTAACTAATCTATCTATCTTTCTTTATTTCTAACTAATATTTCTTTCTTTCTTTCTAACTAATCCATCTTTCTTTCTTTCTAACTAATCTATCTTTCTTTCTTTCTAACTAATCTATCTTTCTTTCTAACTAATCTATCTTTTTTTCTAACTAATCTATCTTTCCTTCTTTCTAACTAATCTTTCTTTCTTTCTACTTAATCTATCTATCTATCTTTCTTTCTAACTAATCTATCTATCTTTCTTTCTAACTAATCTATCTTTCTTTCTCTTTCTTTCTTTCTAACTTATCTATCTTCCTTTCTTTCTAACTAATCTTTCTTTCTAACTAATCTAACATTCTTTCTTTCTTTCTAACTAATCCATCTTTCTTTCTAACTAATCTATCTATCTTTCTTTTTAACTAATCTATCTATCTTTCTTTCTAACTAATCTAGCTCTCTTTGTTTCTAACTAATCTATCTATCTTTCTTTCTAACTAATCTTTCTTTCTTTCTAACCAATCTATCTTTCTTTCTTTCTAACTAATCTATCTTTCTTTCTAACTAATCTATCTTTCTTTCTAACTAATCTATCTTTCTTTCTAACTAATCTATCTTTCTTTCTAACTAATCTATCTTTCTTTCTTTCTAACTAATCTTTCTTTCTTTCTTTCTTTCTACTTAACCTATCTTTCTTTCTAACTAATCTATCTATCTTTCTTTCTAACTAATGTATATTTCTTTCTCTTTCTTTCTTTCTAACTAATCTTTCTTTCTTTCTAACTAATCTATCTATCTTTCTTTGTTTCTAACTAATCTTTCTTTCTTTCTAACTAATCTATCTTTCTTTCTAACTAATCCATCTTTCTTTCTTTCTAACTAATCCATATTTCTTTCTTTCTAACTAATCTTTCTTTTTTCTAACAAATCCATCTTTCTTTCTAACTAATCTTTATTTCTTTCTAACTAATCTTTTTCTTTATAACTAATCTATCTATCTTTCTTTGTTTCTAACTAATATTTATTTCTTTCTAACTAATCTATCTTTCTTTCTAACTAATCTTTCTTTTTTTCTAACTAATCTATCTTTCTTTCTTTCTAACTAATTTATCTATCTTTCTTTATTTCTAACTAATATTTCTTTCTTTCTTTCTAACTAATCCATCTTTCTTTCTTTCTAACGAATCTATCTTTCTTTCTTTCTAACAAATCTATCTTTCTTTCTAACTAATCTATCTTTCTTTCTAACTAATCTATCTTTCCTTCTTTCTAACTAATCTTTCTTTCTTTCTACTTAATCTATCTATCTTTCTTTCCAACTAATCTATCTATCTTTCTTTCTAACTAATCTATCTTTCTTTCTCTTTCTTTCTTTCTAACTTATCTATCTTCCTTTCTTTCTAACTAATCTTTCTTTCTAACTAATCTAACATTCTTTCTTTCTTTCTAACTAATCCATCTTTCTTTCTAACTAATCTATCTATCTTTCTTTTTAACTAATCTATCTTTCTTTCTAACTAATCTATCTATCTTTCTTTCTAACTAATCTATCTATCTTTCTTTCTAACTAATCTTTCTTTCTTTCTAACCAATCTATCTTTCTTTCTTTCTAACTAATTCTGAGGGAATAAACAGCAGGATGCAGTATGCAAGTAAAACTCAGTTTAATGGATTATACAGACGGAAACAATGAAGCAGGCACAAGTCGGGGACAACACTCAGATGGACAGTGAAGCAGGGACGAGATGGCGATCCGGTGGAAAACAGGTGATGACGTGCTCGAGTGAATCCCAGGGAAAGTGAACATCCAGATGACACGACGAACTGACGAACATCCAGACGACACGACGAACGAAACTCCAGACGGGGAACAGCAGACGAGGAACAGCAGGCGAGGAACAGCAGACGAGGCACGAGCACAGGAAACACACCGGGGAACAACCACAACGATCTGACAACAAGGGAGAGAATTGCTGGGTATATAAAGGGAACTGGAATGGAAGACAGCTGGTGACACTTAATCAGCACAATGAGTAACCACACCCACACAATACACTCACGCAGACACATCAGCGTGAGAGAGCCGATTCAAAAACCGTGACAGTACCCCTCCTCCTAAGAACGCCTCCTGGCGTTCTCAGACTCCCTTACCTGTCGATTGTAATCATCGATAAGGGAGTGATCCAGGATGTCTCTAGCCGGTACCCAACTTCTCTCCTCCGGACCGTAACCCTCCCAGTCCACCAAGTACTGAAATCCTCGTCCCCTCCGTCTCGAGTCCAGAATGCGGTTAACCGAATATGTGGGTTCCCCATCTACGAGTCGCGGCGGGGGGGGAACCGGGGCAGGCGGATTAATGTGAGAATGAAACACGGGTTTGATTTTAGACACATGGAAGGCGGGGTGAATTCTCCTGTACGCAGGAGGGAGTTTGAGTCGGACTGTCACCGGACTAATAATCTTGGTGACAGGAAACGGGCCAATAAATTTAGGAGCTAACTTGTTAGACACGGAGCGGAGAGGAATATTCTTGGTAGAAAGCCACACCTTTTGACCCACGACGTAAACGGGAGGCTTTGACCGGTGGCGATCGGCCTTGGCCTTCATGCGCCTCCCTGCTTGGAGTAGAGTCTCACGGGCTCTAGTCCAAGTACGGTGGCACCTCTGGACGAATGCGTGAGCGGAGGGGAACGCGACCTCGGATTCCAGACTCGGAAAAATTGGTGGCTGGTAACCTAAACTACACTTAAATGGCGAGAGGCCCGTGGATGACACTGGTAATGAATTGTGGGCGTACTCCACCATAGAAAGCTGTTGGCTCCAGGACGACGGATTCTTGGCAACCAAACATCGCAACATTCTCTCGAGGTCCTGATTGGCTCGCTCAGACTGGCCATTACTCTGGGGATGATAGCCCGAGGACAGACTGACCGTGGCCCCCAGCAATTTACAAAATTCCTGCCAAAATCTGGATACGAATTGGGAACCCCTGTCAGAGACCACGTCCATCGGGAGGCCATGTAACCGAAAAACGTGATCTATGACAGTGACCGCTGTCTCCTTGGCTGAAGGTAATTTGGGCAAGGGAATGAAATGTGCCGCCTTCGAGAACCGGTCCACTACGGTTAAAACAACCGTCATGCCATTGGAAGGCGGGAGGGCGGTGACAAAATCTAGAGCGATGTGGGACCAGGGTCTCGAAGGGACAGACAGCGGTCGAAGTAACCCGTCTGGGGGTTGGTTAGATGTCTTACTAGTGGCACAGACTGAGCAAGCCAAAACAAAATCGTGAATGTCGCGAGCCATCAATGGCCACCAAAATCGTTGTTTAACTAGAAACCTGGTGCGAGTCACTCCTGGATGACAAGCCACGTTGGAGCAATGACCCCATCTAATAACGTCGGACCGTAACCCCTCCGGAACAAATAATCGGCTCGGTGGACAACCAGGCGGAGGCGTTACCCCTTCTAAGGCTGTCTTGACCTTCGACTCGACCTCCCATACCAGAGTGGAGATGACAACTTTCTCTGGTAAAATACACTCGGGAGTCACCGGGCGTTCGGATGGATCAAAAATACGAGATAAAGAGTCGGGTTTGATGTTCTTGGACCCGGGGCGGTACGAGAGAACAAAATCAAAACGACCGAAAAAAAGAGCCCACCGAGCCTGCCTGGAGTTGAGTCTTTTAGCAGATCTGATATATTCAAGATTCTTATGGTCGGTCCAAACGATAAAGGGAACCCCCGAACCCTCTAACCAATGACGCCACTCCTCCAACGCTAGTTTGACTGCCAACAACTCTCTATTACCAATGTCATAATTATGTTCGGCAGACGATAGTCGATGAGAAAGAAACGCGCAGGGATGCATCTTGTCGTCTGAGGAAGCGCGTTGTGAAAGCACTGCTCCTACTCCCACCTCTGACGCGTCGACCTCCACCACGAACTGACGTGTGGGATCAGGGGTGACAAGAATGGGAGCCGAAACGAAGCGACTCTTGAGGTTGTTGAACACTGCCTCGGTAGTGTTCGACCACCTGAACGTCGTTCGGGGGGAGGTCAAGGCAGTCAGAGGTGCGACTAGTTGGCTGAAATTACGAATGAAACGTCGGTAAAAATTGGCGAATCCCAGAAACCGCTGTAGGGCCTTACGGGAATCTGGACTTGGCCAATCTACCACAGCCTTAACCTTGTCAGGATCCATGCGCACTCCCTCAGAAGAGATGATGTACCCTAAGAAGGGAACAGACTGTGCATGAAACGAGCATTTCTCCGCCTTGACAAAAAGCCCATTCTCTAACAACCTCTGGAGCACTCGCCTGACGTGTTGAACGTGTTCCTGGAGAGACGAAGAAAAAATCAATATGTCATCCAGGTAAACATTTATGAACTGATCTACCATGTCTCTCAACACGTCATTCACGAGTGCTTGAAAAACCGCTGGGGAGTTGGAAAGCCCGAACGGCATAACCAAATATTCAAAGTGCCCCCTAGGGGTATTAAAAGCGGTTTTCCATTCATCCCCCTTCCTGATGCGAACCAAATGATATGCATTACGTAAGTCCAGTTTCGTGAAAATGGATGCTCCCTGCAACCTCTCGAAAGCTGAAGACATCAACGGCAAAGGGTAAGAGTTCTTTACCGTGATGTTATTCAGCTCTCGGTAATCAATGCAAGGTCGCAGAGAACCATCCTTCTTCCCAACGAAAAAGAACCCCGCCCCCGCAGGAGAAGAGGAAGGTTGGATGAACCCAGAGGCCAGAGAATCAGAAATATATTTCTCCATGGCCTCCCTCTCGGGAACAGAAAGAGAGTAAAGTTTGCCCTTAGGCGGAGATTTACCTGGCAGTAGATCTATCGCACAGTCATAGGAACGATGCGGAGGAAGAGAAGCAGCGCGAGACTTACTGAACACCTCCTTCAGGTCTTGGTACTCCGCGGGCACGTTAGACAAATCCGCTGCCTCACTCTGAAACATAGAACCAGACACAGAAGGACAGGCAGACACTAAACAAGACTCATGACAGTGGTTACTCCATGTGGAAACAGTGTTAGTGCACCAATCGATCCGGGGGTTGTGCCTGGAAAGCCACGGGTGTCCCAAAACCACTGGTGCAAGTGGTGAGTCCATGAGAAAAAATGAAATGAGTTCTGTGTGATTTCCAGAAGTGATTAGGGTAATGTCTTCAGTAGCATGTGTAATAAGGGGAAGTTCTTGACCATTGAGTGCGTTGACTGTAATCTGGTGCGAAAGAGGAGTGACGGGAATCTGAAGCTTAAGTGCAAGTTTGAAGTCCATGAAATTACCCTCCGCTCCCGAATCCAGTAGTGCGTTGGTGCAGTGCGTCGACTGTCGCCATCTCAGTCTTACCGGGAGGAGGGTTGATGATGGTGATGAGGTCTTCTCGGCGGAGATCCCACCCGATAGTAGCCTCATACTTACTACCGGGCTTGCTCTTTTACCGGGCAGGAGTGGATGAAGTGACCTGCCCGGCCACAGTAGAGACAGAGTCCCTGGGATCTCCGCCTCTCCCTCTCCTCCCGGGAAAGCCGAGCTCTCCCCACCTGCATGGGTTCGTGGTCGAATGCGGGGCTGACTGCGCTCGCGCCACCGGGCTGGTGGTCTTCCGGGCTGGACTGGGAACGGCTGGGGCGCGTCAGTCTGGTCACACGATTCAGGCGCGAGTCCACTCTCAGCGCAAGTTCCACCAGTCCGTTTAGTGTCTCGGGTAAGTCCATCGCATATATCTCCCTCTGAACGCGGTCAGCCAACCCATGCAGGAACATATCCCACTGCGCCTCCTCGTTCCAACGGCACTCTGCGGCCAGGGTGCGGAACCGAATAGAGTAGTCCGCCACCGAGCCTTCTCCCTGTCGCAGTTCGGCGAGTAATCTGGCCGCCTCCTTACCCGCCACTGCACGGTCGAAAACCCTCTTCATCTCCTCGGAGAGTGCCTGGAACGAGGTGCAGCAGTCGTCTCCGTTCTCCAACACCGCCGTTCCCCAAAGTGCTGCTCTCCCTGACAGCAGGGTTAGCACGAAGGCTACTTTGGTCTGTTCGCTCTGGAAAGTGCGTGGCTGTAAGGCAAAATGCATAGAACATCTTGTGAGGAATGCTCTGCAATACTCCGGTTCACCGGAATATCCCTCTGGTGTGGGTAGGCGTGGCTCTGGTCTCTCAACTGCTGCAGGCATCGGTGGGGGGGGAACGGACGGTGTGGGGGGCGCAGTGGGAATCTGTAAAAGTTGTACCTGTTGGGTGAGCTCGGACACCTGCTTCACGAGTGCTTGCACCGCACGACCTGTGCCCGAGATATTCTCTGCTTGTTGGTCCATACGTGAGATACTGTGAGCGATGAAATCGTTGAGCTGTGATGAACTTGCTGCATCCATGGTGGGTCAGATCGTTCTGTGAGGGAATAAACAGCAGGATGCAGTATGCAAGTAAAACTCAGTTTAATGGATTATACAGACGGAAACAATGAAGCAGGCACAAGTCGGGGACAACACTCAGATGGACAGTGAAGCAGGGACGAGATGGCGATCCGGTGGAAAACAGGTGATGACGTGCTCGAGTGAATCCCAGGGAAAGTGAACATCCAGATGACACGACGAACTGACGAACATCCAGACGACACGACGAACGAAACTCCAGACGGGGAACAGCAGACGAGGAACAGGAGGCGAGGAACAGCAGACGAGGCACGAGCACAGGAAACACACCGGGGAACAACCACAACGATCTGACAACAAGGGAGAGAATTGCTGGGTATATAAAGGGAACTGGAATGGAAGACAGCTGGTGACACTTAATCAGCACAATGAGTAACCACACCCACACAATACACTCACGCAGACACATCAGCGTGAGAGAGCCGATTCAAAAACCGTGACACTAATCTATCTTTCTTTCTAACTAATCTATCTTTCTTTCTAACTAATCTATCTTTATTTCTAACTAATCTATCTTTCTTTCTAACTAATCTATCTTTCTTTCTTTCTAACTAATCTTTCTTTCTTTCTTTCTACTTAACCTATCTTTCTTTCTAACTAATCTATCTATCTTTTTTTCTAACTAATGTATATTTCTTTCTCTTTCTTTCTTTCTAACTAATCTTTCTTTCTCTTTCTTTCTTTCTTTCTTTCTTTCTTTCTTTCTTTCTTTCTTTCTTTCTTTCTTTCTTTCTTTCTAACTTATCTATCTTCCTTTCTTTCTAACTAATCTTTCTTTCTTTCTTTCTAACTAATCTTTCTTTTTTTCTAAATAATCCATCTTTCTTTCTTTCTAACTAATCCATATTTCTTTCTTTCTAACTAATCTTTCTTTTTTCTAACAAATCCATCTTTCTTTCTAACTAATCTTTATTTCTTTCTAACTAATCTTTATTTCTTTCTAACCAATCTATCTTTCTTTCTTTCTAACTAATCTATCTTTCTTTCTAACTAATCTATCTTTCTTTCTAACTAATCTATCTTTCTTTCTTTCTAACTAATCTTTCTTTCTTTCTTTCTTTCTTTCTTTCTTTCTTTCTTTCTTTCTTTCTTTCTTTCTTTCTACTTAATCTATCTTTCTTTCTAACTAATCTATCTATCTATCTTTCTAGCTAATCTATCTATCTTTCTCTTTCTTTCTTTCTAACTAATCTTTCTTTCTCTTTCTTTCTTTCCAATTTATCTATCTTCCTTTCTTTCTAACTAATCTTTCTTTCTTTCTTTCTAACTAATCTATCTTTCTTTCTAACTAATCTATCTTTCTTTCTTTCTAACTAATCTTTCTTTCTTTTTTCTTTCTTTCTTTCTTTCTACTTAATCTATCTTTCTTACTAATCTCTTTCTTTCTAACTAATCTTTCTTTATTTCTTTCTTTCTACTTAATCTATCTTTCTTTCTAACTAATCTATCTATCTTTCTTTCTAACTAATCTATCTTTCTTTGTCTTTTTTTCTTTCTAACTTATCTATCTTTCTTTCTCTTTCTTTCTTTCTAACTAATCTTTCTTTCTGTCTAACTAATCCATCTTTCTTTCTTTCTTTCTTTCTTTCTTTCTTTCTAATTAATCCATCTTTCTTTCTAACTAATCCATCTTTATTTCTTTCTAACTAATCTGTCTTTCTTTCTAACTAATCTATCTATCTTTCTTTGTTTCTAACTAATCTTTCTTTCTTTCTTTCTTTCTAACTAATCCATCTTTCTTTCTAACTAATCTATCTTTCTTTCTTTCTAACTAATCTATCTTTCTTTCTAACACATCCATCTTTCTTTCTAACTAATCTTTCTTTCTTTCTTAGTAATCTATCTATCTTTCTTTGTTTCTAACTAATCTTTCTTTCTTTCTAACTAATCTTTCTTTCTAAGCTATCTTTCTTTCTAACTAATCTTTCTTTCTTTCTAACTAATCCATCTTTCTTTCTTTCTAACTAATCCATCTTTCTTTCTAACTAATCCATCTTTCTTTCTATCTAATCTTTCTTTCTTTCTAACTAATCTATCCATCTTTCTTTCTTTCTAACTAATCTATCTTTCTTTCTAACTAATCTATCTTTCCTTCTGTCTAACTAATCTATCTTTCTTTCTTTCTAACGAATCCATCTTTCTTTCTAACAAATCCATATTTCTTTCTAACTAATCTTTCTTTCTTTCTAACTAATCTATCTATCTTGCTTTGTTTCTAACTAATCTTTCTTTCTTTCTAACAAATCAATCTTTCTTTCTAACTAATCTATCTTTCTTTCTTTCTAACTAAGCTATCTTTCTTTCTAACTAATCTATCTTTCTTTCTAACTAATCTATCTTTCTTTCTAACTAATCTATCTTTCTTTCTTTCTAACTAATCTATCTTTCTTTCTTTCTAACTAATCTTTCTTTCTTTCTTTCTAACTAATCTATCTTTCTTTCTTTCTAACTAATCTTTCTTTCTTTCTTTCTTTCTTTCTTTCTTTCTTTCCTTCTTTCTTTCTTTCTTTCTTTCTTTCTTTCTTTCTTTCTTTCTTTCTTTCTTTCTTTCTACTTAATCTATATTTCTGTCTAACTAATCTATCTATCTTTCTTTCTAACTAATGTATATTTCTTTCTCTTTCTTTCTTTCTAACTAATCTTTCTTTCTCTTTCTTTCTTTCTAACTTATCTATCTTCCTTTCTTTCTAACTAATCTTTCTTTCTTTCTTTCTAACTAATCTTTCTTTTTTTCTAACTAATCCATCTTTCTTTCTTTCTTTCTAACTAATCCATCTTTCTTTCTTTCTAACTAATCTTTCTTTTTTCTAACAAATCCATCTTTCTTTCTAACTAATCTTTATTTCTTTCTAACTAATCTTTATTTATTTCTAACTAATCTATCTATCTTTCTTTGTTTCTAACTAATCTTTCTTTCTTTCTAACTAATCTATATTTCTTTCTAACTAATCTTTCTTTCTTTCTAACTAATCTATCTTTCTTTCT